>NW_010972820.1:1888732-2033459 GCF_000737465.1 Haliaeetus leucocephalus | reverse complement strand
GCCGCCTGCCGCCCCCGCTCCCCCGCCTTGGATATTTATGACCCCTTCCACCCCACCGACGAAGACAACCCCGGGGGGGACTTCGCCTACGGAGCCTCCCCCCCCGGCAAAGAGGCCGAAGGCCGGCAGGACCAGAAGTACGATCCCTTCGATCCCACCGGTTCCAACCCCAGCTCCTCCCGCAGCAGCCCTAGCCCGGATGAAGAGGAGGAAGAGGAGGAGGAGGAGGAGGAGGAAGAAGAGGAGGAAGAAGAGGAGGAAGAGGAAGAGCCGGCTGCCCGGCCCGACGTCTCTCACAGCATCAGTCGCATCTCGGAGACCTTGGCCGGCATCTACGACGACAACAGCCTCAGCCAGGACTTCGAAAAGGAACCCGAGCCGGGACCGCCGGCCCCCCGCGCCCCCCAGAACCCCCCCGGCGCCGACTCCACGTTGCCGGAGGAGGAAGAAGAGGAGGAGGAAGAGGAGGAGGAGGAAGATGAAGCCTCGCAACCCCCCGAAGGGGCCATCCCGGAGCCCCGCCGTCGCGTTTTCGTGGTGGACCTGGCCGCCAAGAGCCGACCGGAGAGCGAAGCCCACCCCAAACTGGAGGGGAAGGTGTCGTTGGAAGTGGTGGCCGCCGGCAACCCCAAAGCGCCGCCCCCGCCGTTACCCCCCCAGCCCCGCGGCACCAAAACCAACCGGCACCGGGGGCGGCGCGAGTGGGGTCTGACCGGCGGCGATTCGGAAATCGAAGAAGGGGAGATCGTGCAACCCGAGGACGAGCGTTACAGTCCCCTCCGGCTCTTCCGTGCCGGCGGCGGCGGCGGGGGCCGGGTGCGGAGGCGGCGTGTGGGGGCCGCGCTTCCGGCTGGGGCTTCGTCCCCGTGGCTCTTGGAAGCTCTGCAGCCGAAGGCCGGTGAGGGAGGGGTGGATGGAGGCCCCCTTCCTCCCCGAGGCGGGACACTTGGTGAGGGACAGGGTGGGGCTGGCTCCTTTCTGTCACCTGCTCTTCAGACTCCTGACGGCGCGAAACTCCTGATCGGGGAGACCCTGCCGGTGTCAGGTACCGTGTGCGCGTTGCTCCTGATGTGTGGGGAGTCGCTCCTGGGGAAAAAAGAGGTGTCTCACTCGAAAAATAGCAGTTGTTTTTCATCTGCTTAAATGAGCATGTAATTTTTATTTGGGTCTTCCACATGGTTTTCTTCATACTTGATTTTCAAAAGTCAGACGGTACAGTGCAGCCTAATATGTATGTAAGAAAGCGTATCATAAAGTTTTCCTTGTAAATCAGCAAAAACACTTCCAGGAAAACGGTGGATTTGCATAAAGACCCAAGTAACATATGTATTTTGAATGGTCCGAGCTAGGTATAGCTGGCAAGTTAGATCCACGCCCAAGAGGGTTGTTAAAATTGTTTATTCTTACTGAAAACATGAATGCTTAAGCGGTGGCAAATGAGTTTTGCACAATGCATTTTCTGTGGGACGTCTTACACATTCTAACATTAGAGCAAAGGCAGCAGAGGCATAGGATTCTGAAAGGAGTAGTTTTAAATAGACCATTTCTAGGTATCTGAAATTGTAAAGAGATTTCAAAGAGTGCCAATAACACAGAATAGCCATGTCTTGTCAGTTGTCAAATGTATTTTAACTGTTGTTTTTGCAGTTTTCTATTGTGAGAACATATTTACCAACATTGCTGTAGCTACGTTTCCAGGATAACATAATAGATTCACTAGTAATTATATTTTAGTCTACAGAAGCAGATTTGGTAATGACTAGTAATTAGAAGAATAACAATTTCTAAATAACTTTCATTTGAAATATTTACTGCCAAATGATCAGCCCTCAGAAACCCAGCTTCTTATGCTGTTCTGCATGACTCATTTATTAGAGAGTAGCCTTACTATAAGAGTGTATTTTAAATGTGTAGAACTTTTTTTTTTTTTTTTTAACTGAGAAGATAAATGAGACTGTGGATATTAGTAGATCATATGCAAGGTCTGCCTTCTCAGAGGAAACGGGAAGAAGCCAAGATGGGCTGTATTAATTTCTGATTTTCTTCTTGTATACTACGATGTGTAGATGACTTTTGTCAGACGGTGCTGATCAGGCTATGCTCGTATGCTTCTCTGCATGTGCCCCTTTTATAGTCTTCCTCTAAGAATAACAGCAGACAAAGCCTGGGGAGGCTATGACCACTTCTCTACCGGTTAATTAAATGTACCCAAGACTGTTTTCTGGTCCTGAAGCCAACTGGCACGGATTAGCCCTTGTCAATGCTGCTAAACTCTCCTGCCTTCCAGAATGGGATAGCTGAATGCAAGCTACTGGTTGGGACTGGATCCTGGCTTGTGTTAAATCTGAAATCATGCCCTAGAATTGCTTGGGAGAGCTGTAGCTGGCCTGGGTTAGAAGGATGCTGTGCTGGTCTGTAGCAGTTCAGCGGTCTGCGTGACTGAGTAAGTTCCATTGCCCGGGAATGGTTCCTGGCATTGCTTGATTTACTATTGTGGACAGTCTGTCAGTAACGCTGTAAGTATCCTCTCTTAACTCTGTGCTCAATCACAGTGATCTAATTTCCCTGCATTGAGGATCTCTGGCACTATAAAATGCTACTTTTCATAGTCAGCTGCTTAGAACTGCCAGAGCTGCTTTCTTCTCCACTTGTACTGGTGGGTGAAGAGGGAGTAGGTGAAGGCTTGGCGGCTCTCCCACTTGCCCATAAGGGAGGGGTAAATAGGATCAGGGAAAGGTTTACATGACTTGATCTGCTTGTCTGGGAATGTACTCCCAGAGCAATGCATGTCTGTAAGCAGTCCTGAGGGCTTGATGTGAACAGTCCATGGCCTGCATTGTCATGCTATTTTGCTACTTTCCTAATTATTTTGTTACAAGTAACAAGTTGGGCAGAGCAAGTTTTTTTGTTGTTCTTTTTTTTGTTTTTTTTTAACACTCTGAAGATTATTTACTTCTAGATGCCTGGAGAGATTACTAGCCTGTTCAAATTATTAGAATAGATGTTTAAAATAAATCATTGTGGAGTCTCATCATGCTTGCTGTCTTTTTTGCCGCTGAAATTATGAACAAAGTCTGTATGCTTCATAACATTTCTGTGAGTGTGTGTTTTGGTTCACGTTTTTGCAGTATCTCACTGTTTGTTTCAATAACGTAATGGTGAGTGTGCATTATATTTTATGCTGTGCTTGCTTTTTGAGTATCGATACGTGTAGTTAATCTCACATAATAGTCTCATAAATAAATTTCAAAGCAATTCTAACGGATGTCAGGCTTAATTGTTACAAATGAGGAAAGTGAGGCAAGAGGAAGTGCCGAAGGAATATCTAAGGAATCCTAGTTGTAGGATCCAGAAGTAGAATCTCAGACTGAAAACTGATCTGTCAGGTCGCACTCCCTCTCATAGACATATAAAATACTTTAATAGAATGGTGTATTTTTTCTCTATATTTGCTGGTAGCTGTTATTTTGCTAACTTAGCTAGTAGCGCAGTTTGAACTTAAATAGGAAAATTGTTTAGTCACCTCATTTCCAGTTGAGGTTAACGCTTAGATACTTACCTAAACCTTACATATGCGACAGGACTTGGTAAATGCTTTGAAGTACTTTCCCAAACAAGCAGCTTGTCTCAGTGAAATTCCAGTCAATTTCATTTGAATGAAATTTCATAAAATACAAATCTTAACATTGAGACATTTCAACGTGTACTTTAGGAGAAAGGTGGGCTGTCCTTTTCTTCTGCCTCTGTGTAAAAGCACTGATTCAGTATTTATGCTTAGGCACATGTTGAAGTGTCTGAGGACTCCCACTGGTTCGAATGGCGCTTAGAGAAATCTCTTGCATAACTGTAACCTAATTTACCTCAATCTAGATGTATATTATACACAAGCTGTGTTTAAAAAAAATATTGTTAAGACCACATAAGCACAGAAGTGTTTAGAAATTTAAAGCTTTGAAGTGGTGATGATGTGGCCTTTGGGAGCTGTGCTTTATACTATCTAGGATCCGTTTTTTTTCAGAGCACTTAGCACCTCAAATTGGGCAACCAAAATTAGTGGATGGTTATGATTTTTGCATCTCTTCCTTGATTTTCTCCTTGGAGTTACTAAGGCAAGGTTTGAATTGTGTTGATTAAATATGACATGGTGACACACAATAATTGTGGAGAAAGCAAGGTTTTGAACAGTTGTTCATCTTGGTGAGCACAGGGCCTTCTAAAGGAAACTGGATTCTGTGTGGATAAGTAGTATTTAGTCATGTAGTTAACGCCTGTCATAGAATTTAATTACAGTTCTATAACTGCTACTTCTCAAGTCTTCAGCGCTTGACTTTCAAACCCTAATAGCATTCATTTTTTAACAATAGTTTTTGGCTGTGTAATTTTACCAGTGCTTTTTTTTTATCCCTGAAGCAAATGGGAGCAAAAGGAGTATTTCTTTTTCTGTGGTATCTTTGATCACTTCTTACATCCTTAGCAGAGTTAGAACCTCTAAATGCTAGTTCAGGCTGTAACTGTCCGAGCTGTAGCAGTAGGTCATGATCCATATGTGGATTGACAATGAAGGGAAATAGCATGGTTTATACATGGATTATGAAATGACCCACATTACGTCATAATCTTTATATAATATAATATAGCTGACTTAAGGACGATGGTGAAACTTTGAGGCTTACTTTCCATTCTGTTGTCCGCAGGACAATGCTGTCTGGTGACTTTAATGTTGTTTTCCCTGCAATATTTTACTCTTACTGACCTGTTTCTTCTGGGCCATTGTGTTGCCCAGCTGTTGCCTGCGTTATTCTGCCAGATCCTTCTCTTGGTTCATTTAGTATATAGTTTCTAGTTGCTAGTCACTTTAGTTGGCCAGTTAGAATATTTTATCCTAATCTAGTTTGCAGCCCTCTAGTTGCATGGGTCAGGTCAGCTGGCCAAGAAGATCAGGTCAAGAAAGCAAACAGGAAACAGTCTTTCAGATCCAGTGCTCAGATTTAACAGGCTGTGGTGAAGGAATAATCGCTGTTATAGCCTAAGTGGACTGAGGGTGGAGCATAGAACTATAGAATAATTGAGATTGGAAGAGACCTCAGGAGGTCATGCGGGCCGCCACTCTGCTCAGTGCTGAGCCAGATTGAAAGTTAGATGAGATTGCTCAGGATCATGTCCGCTTGAGTTTTGAACATTGCTAAGGACAGAGATTCTTCAATCTCTGTGAGTAACCTGTTGCATTGTTTGACCACTCTCACTATAAATCTTTTTTTCCTAAGGCCTAATTGAAGTTACCCACACTGTAGCATGTGTGTATTGTCCCTCATCCTTTGCTGTGAACCTCCAAGAAGAATCTGGTTCTTGTGCTCATTAAAAACAACAGATTTCTTTCAGGAGCTTAGTAACACGCTCTCTGTCAGGAATATATATTACTTTTGCCAAACACATAAAAACCAATCCTTTTCCAGCCAGTCTTGCAGACCTTACTCAATAGCATGCTGATCAAATAAGTTGAATTACTTTTTTTTTCTTATGTGGGCAAAATGAAAATTTTTTGCTAGCCTTGCTTTTTGAAACAGATGAGATGTTTGAAATGTCTCCTTTCTTTCTCCCACATGAGCATGCATTGTATTTTTCCAGCAGGTGCCTGCCTCATTATGTGCAGTGAATGGATGCTGGTGGTTTAGGAGGTAAATCTGTGTCTTCAATTTGAGCTTCTGAAAGCTAGCTATCTTGTCCCTTGATTTCTTTCAACCTCATTAGGTGTATGGACCCCTGCATAGCAAATTTAAACCCACTGACAATAGGCTACCTTTCAGGGATCTGTTAGAAATAATCTGCAGAGCACTATGGTGACACTGAGGAAGTCTCAACTAGCCTTCCAGGCACAGTCAGTGGAGAAAAACAAGCTTGTCCAGAGAGTGGTTTATCCCACCTATGGCTGAATTACTTGCTCAGTGTCTTTGTCTCAATGGCTCTTTTAGCCTTCCTATCCAGCTTTTAGGGCAGCTACATTTAAGCAAGATTAATCCTCAGTGAGCATCTTTGCAGTCCTTTTATTTTCTTGTCATTATTCAATATATGGTCACATGCCTTATTTACAACCCATTCTGAATGCTTAATAATTAACTTTAACATGTGTTTCTTCTGTGGTGGTGTTTGTCCTTATAATATCTCAGTTCTTCAGGAACATTAAATTATCTTCATTACCTCACTATCTTGTGCAAGCTATCTTCTCATTTTGAAAACAGGAGAAGGGGAAAAAATGGTAGGAAAAAAGTTCACAAACAAGAGGTGTTCAGTTTGGGTTGCTTTGGGCACAAGGTGAAAACTTTGCAACAAAGCAGGAGAAAAAAAATGTGTATTTTTAATGCAAATTGTGAAATAATAATCCTGCTGTTCTAAAGCTGTCTTAAAACTTCAAAACCTGATACTACTTAGAAGTGGCTGTTGCTACAAGTTTTCTGCATCAGTAGTGTAATTCATGAAATTATCCCTTTCAAAGGATTGTACAGGGTTCATTGTGTGTAATGATAGGAGAGTATGATATCTTGTGAAAAATAGAGATGACTTTTTTATGTCAAAGACTTGAAAAGTAATTTGAAAACACATGATATTATATGTTGATTAAGTTCTTATCTTCAGTAGATAATACTCCAACAAGCCTTTTATTACTTGATCATTTTGATTTAGGCTCTTCTGTCAGTTGTCACTTCTGAATTTTCTTTAGACATTTTTCTGGAGTCTTACATGATATTTGTGGATATGTTTAGAAATACACGCACATAATGTATTCATGATATTTTGACTCCTGTATCACTAACTGTATGTGTATACGCTGTTGCATATATAAACTCCAAAGTGCAGATAGTGATTTCAAATTGTATTTGTATCCAAATTTCCTGTGCTTCATCTTACTACCGAAATGATTTTAAGAAACAAAGTAAAAAATCTCCAAACCAAAACCCAAACTTCCCACATCTAGCCAAAGACATGCTGTGAAACGTTGAAGGAATATGTGTGTTATGTTTGCGCTTCCGTTCTCTCAGAAATGCATACATGCATACTGGTACCCCAGACCTTTGTATGCTTGTATTGAGTACTCTGGAAAAATTTGTGTTTGGCCTGGAGACGAACTGCCTGTTTATTTTTGGAGGAAAATCAGCTGAGTAGCAGTGGGGCCTCCCACCTCTTGCCTTATTTCTGATTTGAAGAGTTCATGAGTTGGTAGACCTGAGAAGTTAATTCCGTCCTTCACACTACTGAATTCATTCAGCATGTCTGCTCAGGCTCCAAGTGTGTCATTTATGATAAGGAGGTGACATTTGAAAGAAATTTGGCAATATTTAATACTGACTCATAAAGGCATGTTCAGAGTATTTATAACAGGGAGAGGTTGTACTATGCCTTACTGGTATATTGGGACATCTGCATCTGCCATAAGAAATTTCCATTGCATTTATTATGAGGATAGCGACAAGGCTGAGTGCATTTGTTGACTGAAGTTAAGAGTCTTTTTCCTCCCTGTTCCCTTCATTTTGATAAGAAGGCAAGTTCTGACTGCATTTATCTTTTCTGGAAATATCAAATCAAAGCATGAAATCTCAGGTAATAGCACTTCTGCTGTTAAACTGCTAGAACCAAATGAACTGGATTAAATGTGTGTTTTCAAGGCCACCGCAAATGATAGACTTGAAAAAGCGTCTCCACGGTACACTGGCAATATGGTGATACACTTCGAGCTATCATCAGCAAGACTGAAAATGTAATAGCCCCTGTATATTCTCTTTGGTTTCCCCACTGTTTTCAAAGTCTATCTCTGTTCCTGCGTATGCAGCTATTTGAATAATCAGATTCTTCATTTCTTGATGCCAATATAAATTAATATGAATTAGGCATTGGCTCAGGGACTGACCAGTCACTTCGGTGGTCTTCCAAGATTTCGCACTTCTAAAGCGGTGAGGAAGATGGATGATTTCGATTCCATTATGGTGTTTCATGGGCTCCTGGCAAACTCCAGAGCACGCTGAGGATCCCAGTGTCCTAACTCCAGGAAGGGGTGGCCTGGTGAATCACTCCTGAGGTAGGCTGGTGTCAGCCATTGACAGGGCAATTTCTATAGTTTTCTGAAAACAGAATTGTGGAATGTACCTCTTGAGCATTATGCAGCTCTTGTATAGAAGCATACATCCTAGTCAGTTGTTCAGGCAGTACAGATGTATGCAGAACGACGTAGATATGTAAGAGGTGTAGAGTTCACATACAGTACTGTTAAGAAACAAGGTAATTAGAATAGGTATCTGAAATGGTTTAGATGAATTTGCTTTCCAGAAATGCATATTCTGTCTGACTGCTGAGTAAACTTATGGGATTACCTCAAAGCTGTGTTGAAACTAAGGAATAAAATGTGTGTGTGGGGGGAAAAACAGATGCTAATAAGGAAGCAGACTTCCTTAAGGTCTTAAGTTGGGGCTTCGTATTGATGAGCACTTACTAAAGTTGCCAGACATTTCCAAAAGGCCTACCCAGTTCACTACACAGCCAGTCTGGAGTCTGCGATATCACTGTGTTCTAAGTATTTCAAAGAGCTGTCATCTACATCATGAAAAAGATTAAACTCATTCTTTGAAAATGTTTTCCAAAATATATGTAATCGACTGTATGTATCAGTTAATTAAAAGCCTGTTTCCTGACAACTTGCTGTGGTCACTCATATAACATACATATAGTTGAATATATAAGTGATTTTAGACTAATATTTGTGACTTTGACCCATTTCTTCCCTCACCTGGGAGAGAAGACATGAAGAACTGTCATTGCTTCTGTCTGATATAGTCAGCCTGCTTCTTTTTTGGAACCAGCCACCATCAAAGCATCTGAGAAACATTGGTTGTAGTCAACAGTCACGTGGGACTTGTTTGAGGTCTCCAGAGTAAGTGCTACTTTATTAAGTACTTCTAGAGGGATGCTAGCCAATGAACAGCAGTGAGAAACACCACTCGGTACCTCGCCTGAAGAGACCCCTGATTGATGAAAGCTCAAATCTCTCTTCAGTTGCTGTCAGCAGGTCAGGCAATATGGACTTGTATGCCACCACTGTACAGTAGAGTCAGGCAAAGCTATGCAGGTTTATCACTGAAATGGTTCACTGCATGGCAAAATGATTCTGTAGATTAAAGACTGGCTTGTTGTTGATGAGTCTTTGAGGTGTAGGCAAAAAGGAGGTGGTTCTGCTCCACATAACTGGTTAGTTTGCCTGTTAGATAAGAACTAAATTTCCTTTTGCCAGGTTGGAGTTGCCAAATTCATGTAAAATGGTGTACGGTTAAGATGCATTCTGTTATTTTAAGTCATATCCGTTCATCCTGGTGGTAGACGGCCTGATATTACCCAGTTTCATCTTAGCTTGGCTACAGCGTTGGGCAATTGCTTGTTACCCTCCAGTCTCTGAACTGGCTTTCCCGAATATTTTGAATTTGTGATTTTTATGCTCTTAATGATGTTTAAATGTTGCTGTTGGGGACTGTTTTTTTTATATTAGTTTCTACAGATGATATTTATAGTTTTAGATGCAAAACCTGAAGAGTAAGTATTTTTAAGACAAGTGGCTCTACTTTGTAATGTGGTTAACTTTTATTGGGTTTTTTTGACTGCCATAGCATTACATCCCAGGTCTTTGAAATTACTTCTCTTAGAGAAGTCTTAAGAGAACAGGTTGACCTTGTACAGTTCTGAAGGCTCCTTCAGGTGGCTGTGGTGGAACAAAGATGAAAGAAATGTTTTCATTTCTGAAACTCTTGGTGGAAGATGATACACAAGATCTCCTCAGAGCCAGGACTTAGGTCTTCAGCTTTGCTTAGGACTGCAATGTCAGGAAAGAGATGCTGTTTTAACACCTAGAAGTTGAAAGGCTGTGTGCCGTTCTCAGTGTGTGAATCACTTATTCAAGCTAGAGCAGGGAGAGTTTGCGCGCGCCTGTGTGTTAAGAACATTATTGCCTTTCCAGATTCATTTATACGCTCACTAATCATGATGACTGTATGCTGTTTAAAATATAAATGTTTTTGAGCCTATTTCCGGTGTACAGGAGGATATGGTTTGGGAATTTAGCTTTCTGCAACCAGATGGATTATAGCGTTGCTAAGGAAACAGACTATAAATGAAGTGGCAGCTGAGTGTCCCTAGAACATCAGACTGCTTGAAGCTGGTATTTTAAACTCATTTAGGTGGGTAGATAAATTGATGATGCGATGAGAAGTTAATTTCCTGTATTTTATGGTTCGTTGATTTTCATTGCTTTGTTAGTATTTACAAAAGATACCTTAACTTCCCACTCAGACCACCTGGTGTGTGGGTCACTGAACAAAAATTTGCTGTTAAAATTAGAAAACGGACAAAAGCTGTACAGTAAAACAGATTCTAAAATAATCATTAAAACTACTGCTCAGTGGATGGGTAACTGTGTAACAAAGACCTGGCAGCAGTATGGTCCTACTGAAAAACAGGGACTAGGAAGTAAGCTGAGATTCTTCAAAGTACATGGAAAGAATAGAGCTATTATGGACCTGGAGAAGTTACAGATTTTGAACTTAATGTATAAGCTGTTTAATATCTATATTATACCTGTTTGATTAACATACATGAAGTTGCTTAGAGCAAGTGAGTTGAACTGTGTTTTTGATAGTTGCTCTGCCCAAGAAGAGACCTTGGCTCTTTTTGCTAATGCTTTTGCTGAAAATGTATTAGGTTTCCAAACCAAGGTTATTGACTGATTCAGCAGAATTTTTTTTTTTCTTCCCACAGAGAAGGGCAAGCATAGCTAAGCCATTCTAGCTAAGCATGTGGCTGTAGGGATAAAGACTTGACTAAGTAAGCTGAACCCAGAGCACAGACAGCAATCACTGCTGTTGGTAAGATGGACTGACTGGACAAGGGAAAGGCAGGAAGAGTTCTGAATAGCCTGAAATACTTGCAGACCTCAGACTTTTAAAAGCATATAGACAGGATATGGATCCTCCCCCTCCCACTTACCAAGGTCTCCAACTTAAGAGGTAAAGTAACACGCTTATTTCTCATTGCTTGCTTTACTTTTAAGTACCTTGTGTTCCTGCAGTTAAAGTCCCTTCTTTACAGCTTGATGGGCTTGGAAACTGAAATACTAGAGAAGGTAATGGTATCCATGTTCTCAGCCTTGTGTGAGTTGTGATTTAAGATAAAAGGAATGACTAGACTATCTAGATAAGATATATTTAGTATTGCAGCCCCTTCCAAAAGAACCTGGTGATAGCAGATAGATGTATAGTGAAGGGCAACATAAAAACCTAATGCAAGAGTCTGCTTTGCTGTTTTGAAGTTGTATCCCATGCATACAAGGGTGTAAATTCAAGCATACGGGCAAGTGGTTGTAACTTTATTCAGACATATTATTTATGGGGCATGTCTACTCAAAATGAGACTGACGACTGACAGGGACTGAATATGCATGAGTTTCACTTCACAGACTATGTTTGCTTAAGAAGAAAAAGAATAAAAGTGGGCTGGGAGGAGAACAGGCAATGGTTGAGTCTGTAGAGCTTTAGAAACTTAGCTACTTGTGTAACAAAAAGGAGATCTGGAAAGGTCTTTGTAAGGCTGAAAATGGTAAGAACTTGGCAAGCAAAGATAGTTTGTGAGCTAAATATGAAATGGAAGGCTGAGGAAGGATTTAAAGTATATACAGGTGGTCGGTAGAATTGCCATTCTATGTTTTCTGAATTGAAATGAAACTGTTTTCAGTAAAACACATTCTGGAAAATGAGTCATTGTTCCAGCAGTGTTAAAACTCTTCAACATGCAGTGTTTAAACTGTTATTTAATGTACATTGGAGAGAACTGTTTCTGGTCTTTTCAGCCAGGAGAAGCATCACTTCTGATTTTGTATGTGTTCTTTTTGATGTCTTGTACTGAATAATGTTAATTTTAACATTAACAATATTTTAGGATTTATAAAGAGATTTATAGAGAGCACAGAGGCAAGGGTTTCGTTTTCTGATCTCTCATGGTGGATGTCATTACAGTTGTTTTCCTATAAATCTCGCCCATAACTTTGAGTTGTTACTGACTTTTGTGTGTTTCAGTGTTTTAAAAAATTGATACAAGTCTCTTGGTCTGAATTTTTCAGTGGTTGCTGAGTAGTTGCAATCGAATTAGAAATTGCGTATTATTTTTATTGTTCTGTTTAGAGTTATCCTGCATGCAAGTTGATCAACTCCATACAGTATTTTCTTAGGATCAGTTTCATATTGAAATTGAGACCAAATAAACTTCTCTGTAACTGAAGAAACACTTTGATATTATTTGCAAAACGAGTGAATTGACCATACTTAAACAGCTTTCGGTTAAGTAGGGAAATACGAACTTGAGCTACCGAAGTGGAAGACAGCATAAGTTAATGGGTGACTTCTTCCTGGTAAGGTAATACTTCTGTTTGTAGGTTTGGGATTTTTAGGTTGGTTGGTTTTGGGGGGGTGGGATGGGACAGTGGGATGGCATTTTTTGGTAGGTTTTTTGTTTGGTTTTTTTTTTAATATTAATTAAGTAAACATTAATTAAATAAGTAAAAAAATAGTGTGAAAATCCCTCACTTTTATTACTGAAGGAGCTTTTCCACGAAAACAAGCTTTTCTTAAATACAAGGTTTGTGAACTGGGAACTGCTGTAACTCTATGCATGCGAGACATCTGATTTGGCTACCACTTGTTTAACAGTTCCCAAGTAGCTCAAAACCCCTGAGTAGTGCAAAATCTCTTCAATTAACTGTCAGGTTATTTGTAACAAGGAGTTATAAGGTGCTTAAAAAGATTGTTCCTACAAAGGATTTGTATCCTTCAGTTGATGCACGTATTTGTTTGCTTTGCATTGTTATAAAAAAAAATCAGAAAAAATTGAAATAGTGATTACTTGTATTACATTAAAACAAAAGCGTGCTTTAAAAATCACCAGATTGACTCATTTAAAGATTTTTTGCTTGTAAATTGAATCAATTTTTTAATCTGTTCGTGATGCATGTTCCAAGCCCTGCCTGTCATTTCTGTTCAGAAATTTAGTGCTTGTTTTGCATAGGGTCTGAACGTCTGTAATATGTCATCTCACCCTGAGAGTTATCCAAATGGGAACTCTCAGTTTAACGATCTTTTTTAATCTCTAGTATGAATAGATTTCTAACTAGGATTGTTCCTCAGAAACAATTGTTATCTTGAAAGTGTTATTCCCATTGTCTGGCATGAGACAAAAATAATTCTGAAGCTATTAAAACAATTAGATGACATGGATAACTATTAAGGAGTAGTTAGTTTATTTAGTCTCTGTTTCTATGTTACGAAAAGTAAGTTACTATTGTAACATGTAGCTGATTATTAATAGACTTATTTAGACTAACAACAAAATATAGGGTAAATCTGGAGAAAAATCAAAGGAACACAAACAACTGTTAGAGTATTTTGTTGCACTAAGCATTTTGTTTGGTGTTGGCTCAATAGAGGTGCTAATAAGTATTGAAAAGATACACACATATACATACACATGCACATGTGTGTATGTGTATAAGAAGAAAAGTGTATAATATAAATACATAAATATGTATATAAACTAAATCTATGTTTAGTTCTCAGCTAAATCCTACCCTTGCAGCCTTTAAGTAGTCTCAGAGCAGGATGCTGCAAGCAGCACCATTTCTGTTGCTGAAATACAGTCACCTCATTTAACTTGCTACCAGCACCTCTTTTCTGTGAACCAAGTGCCAAGAAGTAAGATCCATAACATCTGTACAGCCGCAAAGCTCTTGGGCAGCAGCAGAATTTGGCTGTAGCTGAATACCTGTGTGAAAGGCAGAATCAGGGCTAATCACTTTGCTCTGGAAACTAAACCACATCCCAGGAACCTATTGTGGGCAGCACACTGTGTGAAAAGAGTAGGAATTTGGTCATTTTAATCACTTTTCCATTAGCATCCCTGCATCTTTTTATAAAAAGATGAATTTTTCTTAAAATCAATTTTGTTTCAAAAAACAGGTATGTTTTTGTGGGAGAGGCAGCTTAATAAATTCCATCAATATAGTATGCTGGTGATGATGGGGTTACCATTTTTATAGGATGAATTTTTTAAGCCCTTGCATTTTGGTAGAAGATAGTGTGCTAACAGCTGTTGTCAAAACTACTGATGAATAGGAAAATCCATCTTCCCCTGTTTTTAGCAGAAAGCAGTGCAGTAGTGTGTCAGCTGTACTGGGGTGCTACAAAAGAGGTAAGAGTGATATAATACAAGGAGCCTTTAGATCTTTACCTTATGGTATATGAAGGTGAAACATCTTTACAGAACTCAATCTTCCATTCAGAGAATATACTGGAGAAGTTGCTCTAGTTGAAAAGCCAAAATAGCCTTAGGACAACTCTATTAAAGCTTTCTGACTTAAAGCAGGCTTTTCTACTTGCCTGTTATCTCTGATAGACTGACTTTTTGGTGGAGAAAGGAAGCTTTCAGTATTTCAGTTCATTTTTTCCCATGGTTTGACTTAATATCCCAAGAAAATGTGAAGAAAACTTGCTTAAAAATGGCTGTGGACTAGGTGCAACTAGTTGTAGAGAGCTGTCAGTAAAGTACACAACAAAAGTTATGACTAATTTGAAAAGCAATGGTATATTGAAAACATTTCAGAATATTTTTAAGACCTTCTCTAGCCTGTTGCTAAGTCTTTAACATAATCTGAACGCTTGTGGGAAATGTTTTTAAGTTTAATGGTGTTTAAGATCTCTGTGATTTTTAGTTCTGCTATTTCAGTTCTTTGGAAATGACAGTTGCTGGTTTGGGGAATCGAAATAGACCTAATAAGATGCAAATTCCTCCAAGATCATCAGTAATTACAAGTTTTGCAATGTTCTCGCTTATGGCAAAGCAGCCTTGAATATAAATACCTCTTAGTATATAGAAGCCAAATGTAGATCTTATGCCTTGATCTGTGTACCCCAACATCTCACAGCTTCAGGCCAAAAATGTAAAGCTTTTAGATTTGCTTGCCAGGGTCTGTTTTTGTCCAGATCAATCCTTCTGCTTCAGGATTGTGGAGCTGGGTTCAGGAGTGAGTGAGTGAATGAGGAAGAGATCAGGACTACCCTTTCAGTAGCTCTGCCAGCTCTAAATGTTGGTATCATCAAGGCTGTAGTTCCATAAGTAGAGCTCTTTGCAGGTACAGGAATCCTTGCATTCAAATTTCATTGCAGGATCATGAAGGGTTACAGAGCTTTCCTCCTCTGTTCTTACAAAAAAACCTTACTAATCCTTTAGTGGGGGGGGGGGGGGAGGAATGTAGTTTGGAAACAGTGTTAACCCCTGATTGCCAACAGAAAACTACCCAAAGCAATTTTACCCAGTTAAGAGCAAGCTCTGCAAGGTACTCAAATTTAGTAAAATTATCCAGATTTACTTTGGAAAAGTGCTTTTATTTTTTTTTCCTTCTTGGAGGCTTGAAGTGGAAGAACTTTCTAGTTTCTGGTGGTGTTTTGGATGCTTTTCTAAATTGATTTTAAAGATAGTTTCATTAAAAGTTGGAAATACTTTCTGTAAACACGTAAGTAGAGAGAAGAAAAGGTTCTTATGTTAGAGAATGTGCTTGTCTTGTGGGAAGATCTGACAGGTTGTTGCTGTATTTAATCTGTCCAAGTTCAGTTCCTGGCAGTCTTCTGCCTGCTTGCAAGCCTAGTCGCTTCTTTGACACTTCAGAAAGCCTAAGAGGGAAAATTAACAGTTTATAATACTTATCTTGCTAAAGAGGGAACAAACCAAGTGGTTAAAGTCTATAACTAATGGCTATATTTTATCTCTTTTATACATAACTAAATCTGGGACTTGTGTTTTTCCTTCCCACCTTGTTCTCTGGAATAAATGTACAGATCAAATTTTTGTGCTAATGGGAAACAATTTGTATTAATAGATTATCAGAAAAATCTTTCAGACACTGAGTTCCATTGAGGCTAGATAATGGGTTTGGTCTGCAGAAGGCAGTTTTCTCAGCAGGCGCCAGTCTGGCAAATCAGGCCTTACGTTTTGGGTGTTTGAAGTTAAGTTGGTTGCAGATACAGAAACTCAGCACTTGAATGGTTGGAGGAACCAGGAGATTATGAGTGGTCTTAAAGTACAGTTTGTTTTTATTGCTTCCCTTGTAGAAAGTCATTGTAAACTCAATGGCTGGTTTGTTCTTCACCTTCGTGTACAGCATTTATTTAAAAACTTGTTCCTGAAGGATCCTGACATCTTTTGCTCCAGTGTGGAGGTGATTTACAGATGTTCCAAAAGCTTCTTCTGGCAGAAATTAAAATTGTGTAGCCTTTTGAAAACTAGCATGTAAAAGTGTCTGTGTCCCATGTCTTTGTTCTTTTGATTTTTATATATAAACATTTATAAATAAATTGGGTCACTGGGATCTTTTAGTGTGACATAAACTCAGCTTTCAAGGCTCGCTGAAATTTTCTGGCTTCCTTCTGAGAGTATATGGAAAAGCTACGCTGAAAATTGATATTCTCAGTTAACAAGAAGTATGTCATGATGGAATATGCAGTTTTTAGCTATGTTAGGCCCAGTTTACAGAAATAATTTTAAATACTTGAGGCATAATAACATTGTGCTGGTGATTGATTGGTATGAGAGCATGTAGAGGAAGTGCTGAGATCCTGTATTGAAATTTTCATGGTTTAGTCTTCCTCTCTAGACCTGTTTTCTTGCCCTTGTTTTTCTGATACTGTTATACTGATATCTTTGCCATTTGGGGAAAATTTATTCAGATTCTTTATGATGTTCAGTAGCACCCTGTGGATTTAAATGAAATTTTTTTTCTGAGAGGCTTTGGGAGTCTCAAGATCAGGTTAAGGCTAAGCATGTATTTTAATAGATCCAGTAAGACTTATGGCAGCTAACTGCAGCACATGCTTGTCTACAAATTAAATAAATGCATCTGAATGAGAATGAAAACAACAGGTTACTCCAGTCCTGGCAAATGTTACTATTAAATGGTGAGATTCTTATGCTCCACAGGTGAGATAGCTGAGGATCTCTTTGGCTTGATGAAACTTAGGTGTCTTAGTCCTGTCTAAGGTCTATACCTTCTGCAAGAAAGGAGCACGTGATCTGCCTTTTGTCAGGAGACACAGCGTGTTCTACCTCTCCCAATAAAAGTAAAGTTCTCTTACAGGAAAAACTTTTGCGATTCTGATCTTGTTCTGCCTGAAGTGTAAATATGTCACCAACTTTTTTTTTTTTTTTTTTTTTTTGGACAGGTTATTTGGAAAGGGAATGCTTTGCTGAACAGAACAGCACAAGATGGCTTATGATTCCTGCTCTTCATGGGAGCCTGTCTGGATTGGTATGCTTTTTTATTTTTTTAAATTTTTATTTGGTTGTTTTTTTTTGTTAAACTGACATGTAGTGATTGCATGTATAATCCAAAGGTCCACTTAAAATTTGGGAAGCCAAGCATTTAGAAAGCTTCTAACTTGTTAGTTGTATGTTAATAACTAGGTGGAGACTATGAATTAATACTATGTTTTCAATAATATTTTCAATGTTTACTGTTCTTGGTACTACACTATTCAGTTAGCTCTTCAAGATTAATATGGTTAATATGACCCTTGTACTAGTGGGAAAGTTAGAAGTCAGGGGGAATATTGTGAGAGTACTAGAAATGAACCTAGAACTGCGGAAGTCCTTTCACATGATCTACAAATTGAGAACATGATTTTTCCCAAGAGCTAAGAAAATAGAGTTATTCTTTACATTTTGCATATTTGTGGTTTAGAATAGTAATAATGATTCCCATGGCTGACATTTCTTGACAGTTAATGGCTCTCTGAATTAAGGACAGCAAGAAATATCCTCAAGAGGGCAATTAGTTGTACTTAATGACCCAAAGCAGAGGTTGCTGTTTGCCACAATATTTTCCTATGAAAATTGCCACAGTAGTGTTTGTAGAGTGGAAAAAAGGAAAATTTCCTAAATTAAACTAATGCCTCTTGTGAATAGTTTTATGGGTCATCTACTCATGCAGAGTAGTTGATTAGTTTCAATTTAGGATATGTAAATGAGTATTAAAACTGAAAACTGCTAGTTCCTTTTAGGAGGAACAGTTAGGTGAGTAAGAACATTGTCCCTGCTGATTTGTGCTCTGACTCATGCTTTGCACTGGCTTTAGCAGAAAGGATTCCACTGCAATACGTTCCTGCCTCTGCTTAATGGCATAGGAAACAATGCTTGGTTCATACTGAGAGGGGAGTATGTCCTGGGCAGCTTTGTACAATAATGGGCTGTCAGAGAGCACATACTTGAGTATTTTCTATCAACACATAAATTTTCTTAAACACAAAATAAGTCCATGGCTTTCACATTTGTTGTTGACTTTATCCTTTTCCCCTAAAAATATTTTGCTTTTAAAATGTTTTTTATGTTGCAAAAATTGTTTTTGCCAAAGTTTACCTTCCAAATAAAACCATCGATAGTAGCTATAAAGCATGCAGAAGCTTCCCATTTGTGACCAGTCAAAATATCCCCAAGAAACAGGATCACTGTAACAGGCATTGCTAGCTTCAGGGTTCTGAATAAGAATGATTTCTATGTGCTGGACCAAATCTTGATGCTGGGCACTACATAAAATATACTTACTTTTAGCAGATAAATTTAATAAATCATTGAACATTTTGGCAGCTGTTCATAGTGTGTTCTGATCTGCATTAAACATGACTGTTATTATGGCACTGTTATGTTCCTTCTTTTGTCTATGTTGGAGTTACTGGTTTTGACTGATGTTGGCTATAATAAAAGATATAATCTTTTATTTCTGGTTGAGCATGCTATCCAAATTTTGAACAGAAACCTTTTAGCTTCAAAAGCTGTTAAAAACAGACGCCATAGTTCTAGAAATAATTATATTTGATGAATGAAATTTGTGTGTTATTTAGCTTTAAGTGTGTACTTCATTGAAATAATTGTGTCTGTTATGTTCCATAAAAAGAAAGTTGCATATGAGTGAGAACCTTGCTTGAGAGAAAATGTGCATACCCAGTAATTTTCAGCACTGAAATGGAAAAAAAGTGATTGTGTGAAGCTTTTTTGCATCTGAAAAGAATCAGGAAGAGTACATGTTCCAAAAGTGAGAATGCTGTGACGAAAAGGTATCTGCCTCTTGCTTGAGTACTTTGACCATCAATAAGCTTACCTATTTAAACTGTCAAAGCATGGTTGTCTTTTACAAGCTATGTGATTACCATTTAGCAATGACTCTGGCTTTGAAATTATAGGATCTGTCTTTCTCAAAGAGCAAGTGAGGACTGAAATGAAATTGCTGTGAAGTTATCTTATTGGTCCCTTTCAGCTTGTATTTCTATCCGTACATAATTTGGGGGAAGTTGGAAGGGTAGAAAGAAGGATGCCTTACATAATTTTTGGGAAGCTGGAAGGGTAGGAAGAAGGATGGAGGCGAGGCGCATGTTTAATAATAATGTGGATGTTCATGGCAGAAGCCCTTTAAGTAGGGAGAAAAAAAAAAAAGGAAAAAATTATGTATCACTGCTACAGAAGGGATCCTCTTGAATTTATTGGCTGAATTGTCAATCACTTTTATGGAGGATGATAACCAAGAAAAAGCATAGCTAAGTTGCCTGCAGGTTAAATAAGTGTAACTCCAAAGCACGTGTGAGCATGCAGATTCAGTATGCGGTGCACAGAGAGATTTTCATACCTCAGAGTGATAAACAGTACAGAGAAGGATGCTGCCTGGAAACCATCAGGAAGCAACGAACACAGGAGCAACACTCAAGAGTTTCTTTCTACCTGGGTTCCAAAGCCTGCAGTCTTCTTATTAGGTTAGGCGTCTTGTTTGCAACAGCTGATCACCACTCACTCTTTCGTCCTTCTTGAAAAGAAGATGTGGCTGATGACTTATGCAACAGCCAAATGGCTAACACTCGCTTCCCACTTCAAGCACTTGGCTAGGTCCAGGCAGCAGCTTGCATGAGGTCATTCTCCTCCTCTTCTCTTAACACTGTACAGAAAAGCATACAGGCTTCACCCTGAGGGGAGGAAGCACAAAACAGGAAGTAGCTATTTGCTTAGAGAGCTGGCATGGTGATAGAGCATGAGATTATTTTTCTTAGTCACTTTTTCTGGATTTGTTAGGAATAGTCTATAGACACCTGTGAGTCCTTTGTCCGTAGCTGTATACTGGATGCTGCTGGCTTGAGAAATGCAGGGTAGTACAATCTTTTTGAACACTTTTGCTCCTGCTCTCCTTGTCTGGTTCCTTCTGTTTAGAAGGACAATTTGTCATAAAGCAGTATTTTCTAAAACTTTGATTCTTTACCTTGGAACATTTGCAGTTTGTTTTGGTTTGGTTTTTCCTCTTTAGAGCTTTTATGATACATGTTATCTGGGGCTCTGCTGAACTTCATACTGCAGAGTGTAAAGTTGTGTGGCATAAATATGTTTAAAGAGCTGTAAAATTAACCTAAGTGAGCAAATTCTGTTGTATGTATTTAAAGTTAGTCAAGTAACTGCATGTATGTGCTCAAAATGTCTGTATTCAAATCAGATGGCTGTGTACCCTTTGCAGTCAGCACAGGGAGATAGGCACTTCATGAGGGTGATTCACCTCTTCCTGACATGGACATCTGTATAAAGATCATGTGAAATATGTCCTAAATTGCCTTCTAAATCCACTGAAGCTCTATGGCACCCACAGCATCCTGTGGCACGTATTTTCATAATTAATTGTGAAATAATTTCCAGTTCTGGGCTCCTCAGTTCAAGAGAGACATGCACGTACTGGATAGAGTCCAGTGAAGGGCTACAAAGATGATGACAAGACTGGAGTGTCTCTTCTGTGACGAAAGCCTGAGAGAGCTGGGACTGTTCAGCCTGAAGCAGAGAAGGCTCAGGGGGATCTTATCAATGTATATAAATACCTGTAGGGAGAGTGCAAAGAGGACAGGTTCTTTTCGGCAGTGCCCAGTGGCAGGACCAGAGGCAATGGGCACAATCTCTAACACCAGAGGTTCCCCCTGAACATCAGGAAATAATTTTTACTGTGAGGGTGACTGAGCACTGGCACAGGTTGCCCAGCGAGGTTGTGGAGTCTCCATCCATGGAGGTACTCAAAAGCCATCTAGGCATGGTCCTGGGCAACTGACTCTAGGTGTCCCTGCTTGAGCAGAGGGGTTGGACAAGGTGACCTCTAGAGGTCCCTTCCAACCTCAGCCATTCTGGGATTTTGTGATTCCTTTGGCTTTTCCAATTCTTATATTATGAGAGACAGCATTCACATTCCCTGTGCCACTAACAATTCTGTAGACCTCCATGATAACTTTTTTTTGGTCACTTTTGAATGGAGATCAGATGGAGCAGAACTGAACATAGTACTGAAAATAAAAGGTGCCGTGGATGCATACTGTAGCAGGTAGTTTATATAAATATACAGTGTATGTAGATAAGTCCTGCTTTTCTTCTTGGTTTCTTTGCTAACAATTTTAAACACTTGGCTGATGTTTTCCTAAAGCAGACTATCAAAACTTGAAGATCTGTTTTTCTTCTGGGTGGTAATCGTTGATTTAGCATCTGTTACTGTGCAGATAACCTTTTTTCTATACGTGCATAGCTTTACCTCTAGCAACACTGAATTCTATCTGTCAGTCTGTTAGTCACTAGCTGTCATGAGATCCCTCTGTACCTCTTTATAGTTGACCTTTGTTTTTATTAAATTGCTCTGAAAACAGTTTATGTTCATCATAGCAAATGTTATGGTTTCACATTTCTTTCTTCTCCCCTATAGATTGAAGAGCTTGAACCCCAGTATAGATTTTCTTCGTAGGATCATTCTGGTGACCTTTTTCAACTGCAAAACTAACTGCTGCTTCTTTTGTTTCCTATTCTAAAATGATTATTGTCTGTGAGAGAGCTTTACATTTATCTAATGGCAGATTAATTTCTTTTAGAGCCTTGGTGGAGAGACCTTGTCAAGACCAATCAGAAATGCAAAAGTTACCTTTGCTGGCTTATTGTTTATAGAGCTCTAAAAGATACTGCCCTGGGGATCTAATTTTCTGTACTCCATGATTTTAAATCCAGAATTATTTGTTGAATTTATGCTCTTTTGCAGTCCCTGCAGAATGCTACAGATTCCTTCCCTCTTCGGTGTTCTTGGTTTGTGGAGTCATAAACCTCAGTGGAACTTTGGGTGAGATTTTCAAGTTCATTGCTAAAATTCTTGCTTATTTATCCTGGAAAGCTGTGTTAACCTTTCTGCTGTTGGTTACAGATTTTATTCTAACAAATATATTAAAGACAACTAGTAAAGGAAAGGTTTATAAAGACCAAAGAAAGAAAAGTTTTGGCTTCTGTATATGCTCTCACTTGTAATTAACATTGAGGCTTTCTCTAGAAGAGTTACTGTAAAATAAAAATGAAAGGGAGAGAATGGAGAGAAAAGGAAAATGTAGAATAAAGTTAACAGAATTTGTTATTTTTGCAAAATTTCAACATATGTACTTAATATACTCTTGCTGAGTTTAAGAATCTTCAAAATATAATAGGATAATATAGAAGATTATGACATTCCCTCCCATTCAAACAGGAAGACCTCTAGAAAGTGGAATTTGTATGACTCTGTATTGGGTTTGCATGGCAAGGTTTTGGTATTGGGGGGGCTACAGGGGTGGCTTCTGTGAGAAGCCACTAGAAGCTTCCCCTGTGTTCGATGGAATCAATGCCAGCTGGCTCCAAGATGGATCTGCCGCTGGCCAAGGCCGAGCCCATCAGCAGTGGTGGTAGCGCCTCTGGGATAATGTATTTAAGATGGTAAAAAGTTACTGCACAACAGCAATGGCAGCTAGAGAGAGGAGTGAGAATATGGGAGAGAAACAGCCCTGCAGACACCTGTGCTGGAGCAGGCTCCTGGCAGGACCTGCAGACCCGTGGAGAGAGGAGCCCATGCTGGAGCAGTCTGTGCCTGAAGGACTGCAGCCCGTGGAAGGGACCCGCGCTGGAGCAGTTCATGAAGAACTGCAGCCTGTGGGAAGGACTCACATCAGAGAAGTTTGTGGAGGGAGGACTGTCTTCTGTGGGAGGAACCCCACGCAGGGGAAGAGTGTGAGGAATCCTGCCCCTGAGGAGGAAGGATTAGCAGAGACAATGTGTGATAAACTGACCGCAACCCCCACTCCTTGTCCCTCTGTGCTGCTCAGGTGGAGGAGGTGGAGAATTTGGGAGTAAAGTTCAGCCTGGGAAGGAGGGAGGGGTGGAGGAAGGTGTTTTAAGGTTTGGTTTTATTTCTCATTGTTCTACTCTGATTTGATTGGTAATAAATTAAGCTAATTTCCCCAAGTCATGTCTAGTTTTGCCTGTGATGGTAACTGGTGAGTGATCTCTCCCTGTCCTTATCTCAACCCACGAGCCTTTTGTTCTATTTTCTCTCCCCTGCCCAGATGAGGAGGGGAGTGATAGAGTGGCTTTGGTGGGCACCTGGCATCCAGCCAGAGTCAACCCACCACAGACTCAGTGAAATTAAAATGTTTATAATAATATCCCTTCATGATACCATTGAAAATTAAAGGAGATAGAGAGGTTAATAATTTGTCTTAGAAAAAATGCTGAAGGTGATGCGGCCCTGGAAATCATCTAGCAATATTGAGCTTGCAGATAGGAAGGGAATAGCTTTGCTATGGAATGAGAGGAGTGGGTCATAGTGCTGACTGATGTTCCTTGATGAATCCTTGGCAGTAGCCTGAATAGGCTTGCTTTTGGATCACTAGAAGTCCAAACTGGAGACATAGGTTAGACTTTGTTGTCTTACATTTCATTTCTTTGTTAGTGAAGTATTATCCAGGGAAGAGTAAACTTTTGATCCTCCACAAAGCATGTGGTCCTTGTGTAAATTCGTAAAAACATTCCTTCCTCCCTTCACATTTGCCCAATGTTGATACCAAACAGAACCTGCATAAACACTGCTGGCAGCATTTGTGTTACCAAACATAAGCTTCTTGAGTTAGTAGCACAAGCTTGTCACCATGTGCAGAGATGGATTGCCCTCTGAAGATGCCTGTATCCCTCTTCTGACTAAAAATGTGAAAACAGCCTGAAGTGACTACTACAGTCATCCAGAATGAATGAGGTGAATCCCACTTCATGTTTCTGGCTATGGTGATCTCTTTTTTTTAAAAGGGCATAGAATCCTCCTGGTTTCCAGCTTGATCAGATGCCGGAGTGCTCTGGGAACATTTAATTTAATAGTGCCAGATAGAGGGGAGGAGTTCTATGAAGAGCTGGCACTGAAAAGGGGAGATAACTCTCAACTCCTTTGCGTTTTATTTGTCTGTAAGAACAGTACATGTAATATTACAATATATGTAATAATAGTACAAGACAGTACACCTAAACTATAAAAGGAAGTGTTGCATTGTATCAGCATAACAATGAGGGAGGGAGTTCAGGAGAATATTTAAGGATTAGATTTACAAGGAAAAAGAGGGCACATGTGGTTAAATTATACGGGATACCAAGATAAGTTAACGAAGACATGTCTAGACCAGTGAAAGCGGGAAAGCTTGCTGCAGGAGGAAGGGCTGTAGCAACTGAAGAAGGGTTAGTTTCCCGCACCTTGATATGAGTCGGTCACTAAATGAACCAAATTGAGAAATACTTTAATCCTGTAGACAAGTTATTTAATAATTAATAACAGGTTAAGATGTTTTACATATTTTTCCTGAGGCATCTGCTGCTGCTGACTGACACGGAACCAGGGATTCTTTATTATGTAGGACAGCTCAGATGGGTAGACTTCTCAGTGCTTACCAAACAGGCAGATAGGCGATACTGATACTTTTTAAGCTATTTGGAAATGTTATTAAGATTTCCAGCTGTAGGCAATTTCAAAATAAAATCACAAAGTTTATTTAAAAATTATGGGATTTAAATGAAGATACTGATTTGATTTATTCACTCTAAATCAGTAAAGTTTGTGTTTGAAAACCAAAGTTTTCTAATCCTTGTTATAGTATTAAAAAAGCTTGGTGAGTGAGAGTATTGTACAGTATCGACAAGACTACAGGAGCAGGATCTATAAGAAAAAGACCAAATATTAGAGACTGCTGTGACTGGTGCTTAAGTAAATAGTGTCGACCTAAAGTATAAATATGTATGAAGGATCCTTTCGTCATTAAGGAAAGCGGAGCAATTGTTTGGTTCCCGTTGGTTTTGGAGAGTCTTACTTTGTTTCTTCAAATTTCTTTCTTCTTTTTCAGATGGAAATACTGATATGAATTTAAGAACTTTGATGCTTTCAGACGTTGAATTTTGATTTGTTAAATAACTGGGAATAAAATACTGCCTGAACAAGATGAAATGCCTTGAAGACCTTCGGTTGTGCTTTAATTTCTCCTGAAGCAATGGTTTTCTCAGCAATGTTGACGCTGGCCCACTCTGGGACCTCAAATGCTACTTTTATTGTTTATGAAAATGCCTATACGAATTTTACCACTCCCCAGTTCTTGCTTCATAGTGGCACAACCCAGCCATTGAGATATAGTTCAGGTGCCATGCTCACCACTGAGAGAAGTACTTTTCTGGTAAATGCTACAGCTATCCTGCCATCGCAAGAAGTTTTCAGGAGCCTGAGTTTGCCACTCCAGATCATTCTTTCTGCTGCTATGATATTTATCCTGTTGGTTTCTTTCCTTGGAAACTTTGTTGTCTGCCTCATGGTCTACCAGAAGGCAGCTATGCGATCTGCAATTAACATCCTCTTAGCAAGCCTGGCTTTTGCAGACATGCTGCTGGCAGTGCTGAACATGCCTTTTGCTCTGATAACAATCATTACCACTCAGTGGATTTTTGGGGATATATTCTGCAGAGTCTCTGCCATGTTCTTCTGGGTTTTTGTCATAGAGGGGGTAGCCATTCTTCTTATTATTAGTATTGACCGATTTCTTATCATAGTTCAGAGGCAAGATAAACTGAACCCTTACCGTGCAAAGATTCTCATTGTGATTTCCTGGGCAGCATCCTTTGTTGTTGCTTTTCCGTTATCAGTAGGGAATCCTAATCTGCAGATACCCTCAAGAGCACCTCAGTGTGTTTTTGGCTACTCTACAAGCCCAGGTTACCGAGCCTACGTGATAGTTGTCTTGCTAATTTCTTTTTTTATTCCATTCTTGGTAATGCTGTATTCTTTTATGGGCATACTCAACACCGTCCGCCACAATGCGGTTCGTATCCATAGCCACCCTGATAGCATATGCCTCAGCCAGGCCAGCAAACTTGGTCTCATGAGCTTACAGAGACCTTTTCAGATGAATATTGATATGAGCTTTAAAACTCGTGCCTTCACAACCATCTTGATTTTGTTCCTTGTCTTCATAGTCTGTTGGGCACCCTTCACCACTTACAGCCTTATAGCCACATTCAACAGCCACTTCTACTACAAGCACAACTTTTTTGAGATAAGCACTTGGCTCCTTTGGCTCTGCTACCTCAAGTCTGCACTGAACCCACTGATTTACTACTGGAGGATTAAGAAGTTTCATGATGCATGCTTGGACTTGATGCCCAAATACTTCAAGTTTTTGCCACAGCTACCCGGCCATACAAGGCGGCGCATTCGACCCAGTGCCATCTATGTGTGTGGGGAGCATCGGTCGGTAGTGTGAACTTGCGGTTGTTTGACAACAATTGTTATTTTCTGGGATTATTTGTTTTTAGGCTTTAGGTTGAATTTTTTGTTTTGTTTAATATGGCTTTTTCAGTGTGGCCATACCTTATAACTTGATTAAATTTTCCAGTACTCGGTGCAATTTGGGGAGGAAAGATAGAGGGAGGGAAAGTGATTGGTTATAGTTGGGTTTACTACCAGAATACAATGTAAACAAAATAACAAATGTTACCTCTAGGATTCCATGGAAATCCATTCTTTTAAATGAAAACTACATTTGTAACGTTTTGTCAGGTTTATGCTTACTAGGCCTGCAATTGCATTTAATTGTAGGGACTTTTTATGCTGCTAAGATACAGTATATTTAGTTGGTGTAACTCTTCTGAAAAATGTTGCTGCTGTCTGCCAATATATTAGAGCCAAAAAGTCTCATTAGATATATTTAATTTTAACAATATTTCAGAAGTTTTCATGGTAACACTAGAAAACTTTTTCCTTTTTGTTAGTATTTCCATTAATATTTTGTGCACTTTACAAAATTTACTATAGAATTTGTTCATTGGAATATTTTGTTCTGTATTGAGGGGGTATTATTTTATTATTATTAGTTATATTGGTGAATTTCAGTGAAAGACCCATGTAAGCTCTAGGAGGGCAATTTATGTTGGTATAGCTACATGTACAGTCATAGATTTGCTGTTTTTCTAACAATTGATCAAAAGTAACATTAACTGCTCAGTTATAAGGGGAGTTGGAAGGAGAAAATGGAGGAATGAAAGGGAAAGAAAGCAATGAAAATACCATGTCCTGAGGTTTAGGCTAACACAATATTTAGAAAAACAGAGCACATGTGAAAATGGTCATGGGAGAAAGGATAGCTGTAGTTGTTACTCTAGGCTGTTACAAGCTATCCAAACCCTATGGTATACCTGAAAACCTATCTGAAATTGTGACTTTGGGCCTACAGTTTATACTGTGTTGGTATGATATAGTGCTCTTTCTGCTTGGAGCTTGTATAAGGCTAGCTGTGCTCCACACTGCTGAAATCATGCTGTCAGACATTCGTTGGGATAGAATTAGAAATAGTAGGGTGAACCAGCAAACAAATAGCACATGAATCGTAGTTGAGGCTAGGACTTAGTTTACATAGTAATTACAGGGAAAAAAGTCCTCAACTTGCTTGTTTTCCAGTTTTAGACCAAAACCATAAACTGATAATCATAGAATCACAGAATGGTTTGGGTTGGAAGGGACCTTAAAGATCCCCTAGTTCCAACCCCCCCGCCATGGGCAGGGACATCTTCCACTGGACCAGGTTGCTCAAAGGCCCATCCAACCTGCCCTTGAACACTGCCAGGGATGGGGCATCCACAACCTCTCTGGACAACCTGTTCCAGTGCCTCACCACCCTCACAGGGAAGAACTTCTTCCTTACATCTAATCTACATCTACCCTCTTTCAGTTTAAAGCCATTACCCTTTATAATAGTTGGCCAGCAGAGTTTGCTGGGATGTCAGTTAAATTCCTTTTCCCTCTGATGCTACTTTACATTGATTTTTCGTTGCCTCTTTTCCGCAATAGTGCCTGCTGCCTCAAGAGTTTGCTCTGCTGTTCTCATCTGTGAAGCATCAGCTTTTCTCCCTGAAATGCCAAATCACCTTTCTGATTAATATCAGGCTGTCTCAGTACCTGCCTGGAAAGCAGAAGGTCAAAGGTTTTCCTTGATGATAGCAATCCAGACTCAGCTATTTTATTTTAATCAGCTAAATAAATATTTAATGTGAAGTAAGTAAAATTAAGACTTAGGTTTGGGCTTTGAAGCGAGATCCCCAGTTGCTCTGAGGCTGGGGAAGAATGCCTGCAGAATTTGCATGTTCTTGCAGTGGGCTTTTTGGGGCTGTCTGTGGCTGAGCACAGGAGGATTAACATACAACAAACTTACCAACCAGGGCTAGGGTTTGGGCTTCTCTTGCTTCCATCTCTCTTTCAGTACCCCAAAGCATGGAGACCTCTTCATTGTTCTTGTACCCAAGGAGAAAATAATAGCAATTTTATCTATTTCTATCTATCCACACAGTATAGAACTTTTCCTTCCTACACATATTCATGTGTAGGAAGGAAATGCCATGTTCTGTGTGGATGTCCAGGGACTGCTTGCTTCCTGAGGCCAGCTAAACATTTACACGCCAGATTTTATTTAGGTCTTCAGTGAAGAACTAGTTTAAGAGTTATCTCTGTTCTTCTCATTGACAACTATCGGTAAAAGTGTTGGGAATATTTAAATTTTAGGAGTATAAAAGGAACAATTTTGAATTTAGTAATTTCATTTTTTTTTAAAAAAGCTGCTAGCTGAGGTTGTGGGTTACACGTAAAGGCACCTAGGCAGTGGTGATGTTATTGATGTCCATGCTTTCCATTTCTTGTCAACTTCACTGATGATGGTACAGATTTTTTGAATCAAAATGACAGGCAGTAAAGGAATTCAGCTGTAAAACAGAGTGTTTTAGAGTATCTTTGCAGTATAGCTTTTATTTCTCAATTACATTTACATTGATAGTGGAAGTTTATGACCTGGTTAGTATGGATTTTCTGTTTCAGAGCTGTCATGCCTGCTTATCTCTGAAAGCTGCAAAATTGTGCTTAAAGCTAATGTAATAGAGTGAGAGCATACACTGTCTAAGATGGCAGGAACAGGTATTTTTGCTGTCTTCCAGAGCTATAATGTAAGAGGTTTGAATGAATGTCGTAAAACATGGTAATTCAAAAAGGAAAGATGATGAGTAATACAGGAAAGTTAGTGAAATTACTTTCTTGAAGCGGGGGAGGGGAAAACATTTTATGGAGGTTTCATAACCTCTGATAAGTACTGGCTGTGAAGTAGAAATTACGAACATCAAAGAAAGTTAATTTGCCTTGATAATTTAGTGTTTGTTTACATTGACTGTAACAGAGTTTCCACTCAGAGCTGATACTTGGAGAAAAGAAACCCAAACTGTGTGGCCCAAATTCACAGTTGACCTACATGGTGGTACAGTATTCACACTTACCAGGTTTTAGCGGT
Source organism: Haliaeetus leucocephalus (assembly GCF_000737465.1). Taxonomy (NCBI): domain Eukaryota; kingdom Metazoa; phylum Chordata; class Aves; order Accipitriformes; family Accipitridae; genus Haliaeetus; species Haliaeetus leucocephalus. Next base: position 2,003,700 of record NW_010972820.1, on the reverse strand, counting down.
GATCAGAGCATACAGTGAACAAAAGGGTGTTCAAAAAAAGAAACAAGGTTGCATAGAAGTAATTACGTGTTTACAGACCATTTGGGCTATTATGTCTAATATACTGTCTTTAGAGCAGTGCCTTGATAATTACAGCTGAAGTCGAAGGACCAAGTTGGAGACCGCTAAACTGCTCAGTCTTGCTGTCTGTAATCCTGCCAAGATCAGCATAACCTTGCTAACATTTGTAATATTAAAATGCATATGTGTTGGCAGGATCGGGGCTACTGAGGCATTTTAGTGGGCTTGACCTTGACCAAGACCAAGGATTTTAAAAACTGAAATTGATCCTTCTTGACTCTACTGAGGAATTATAATTTTCTTCCTCTCCAGAAATGATACTCGTTACTAAACTGTATTCCCTCATGTTACATTTTCAGAAACCTTTGGTATGGAGGAGTGAAATGAATGTATTTTGAATTATGTTGCAGTTTAATTCATTCTGTCAAAGCATGCTGCTTACACAAGTCTCATTTGTACAAATCTATTGCTAAAATGATTCTTTTGTACTCAAAGTTGTGTATTTTTGACATTTCTTGTTACTCATGTAAAAATATTTATGTATATAGAGAAGAAAATTGTTTTGCCTCTTATTGCTTTCTGTTACTATTTTTTCCCTTGTATGCTTAATGCTTTCATATTTTCTTTTATTTGAGCATATGCATAAACAACTGCAAGATTTCAGTGGTCTTTCTGCAACTGTTTGAGACTTTTAATTCTCAAATCATTCAACAATACCCTCTTTGAAAGAGATTTTGATTTATTTTTGTGTGAAAAATAAAAATTCAGAGCACAAGTTTATTGCGGTTGGAATGGTGAGGAATTTCTTAAGTCCAGTTTTCCAGGAGCCACTACTTTGCCATTATGAACTGGTTTGATCGTTTTTTGAGGAGTAGTCATTTTCTGATGTGGAGAAACCTTGAATTACTGTTTTAAAACAAGCTGTTAAGTAGAATGGCATTGTCTTTTCTGTACATATTATACCTGTGAAAATACCTGAGGGGAAAAAAAAAAAAAGAAAAAATAAACATGAAGATTCTACAAATATATAGCAAAAGTCTATAGGATTGCTCTATCTTTCTGCATTTACAGGTTTCTTTAATGCCCAACTTCATAGTTTCAAACACTTTATTTTATCTGTATATTAAATAACAAAGATTGTTTGCCTGATTTAGATGGTTTTGTTTAAGCCAAAATGTTTCTTGTCTAAAGAACTTACAGAATGCTCTTTTCTGAGGCATTGGGGTAGAGATGTGTCAATATATCTAAAACAAATAAAATAATATCCAGCAGAAGAGAGAGAAAGCCTAAAAAGAAAATAACTTTCCTAAAAATACTACCTGAACTGGATGTACTACCCTTAAGCTAGGACTGAGTGATTAAGATCATCTTATTATGCAGTAAATAAAACAGGCAGTGGTGCTGCATGGCATCATTCATTTCAACACAAGACAGTGACCTTTATGATTCAGGTGCTCCATGTTTGTATGTGATGGATTATTCTCCATATTAGTAGAATGAAAAATGTTCCGCATCTTGGCTGTTTTGGGGAAATTTTTTGAGCTTACTAATGATGTAGCAGCTACTCTGCTGGAGTAATTTCTCTAAATGGTAGAGAGTCAAGGCATGTCCCTAAAGAATGCCTGAGAGGGGATGGGTATTTCCAGTTGCTTGGGAATGGCCTTGCTCGGCTGCCCACATGCCTAATTTTAAGACTCCTTCGCTGTACCTCTGCAACAATCCCTTTTTCCTCCCTTCTCTCCTCATCCCTTACACCTCCCTGAGGTAGCACCTTCTGTGCTGCTGTGTTGCAGCAGGTACGGTGGTGGCAGGAGACACTGGTGCTGATGGCAGAAGGAGGTGGAGGTGCCTGGAGAAGCTGTGGAGCCAGCAAGCCTCTTTCACCTAGTGCTGCTCCCTCCCATCTTGAGTACAGTTTGGATCATCTGTGACAGGCTGAGGGTGAGTTTTACCACCTTTAGTTATAAGATTTGGCCTGTCAGGGAAGAACTGTTACAAGAGCACGTGTCTTTGCCTCTAGTGCTAGTGCAGGATTCTGGTTGTATCCCCAGTAGTGTTACAGGTTTTATTGCACCCTCGTCTTTCGGCAACTGAGCTACAACAGCCTGTAGCCGATTCGTGGCTGAACAAGAATCCCTTAGCTGACTTCTGTCTCTGTGAGTGCCCTGGGAACAGGACCTACTGGTGAGCATCCACCAGAAGTTCCTGCAGCTTGCTCTCAAAACAAAAATGGCATCCATGAAGTCAATCACAACTCTGCTTGGATATGAGGGGGAAAAGAGCCATAAGTTGGTGACTGCACTGTGTGGTGGAGGAAACTGAGTTGTAGTGGGTGATACTTCTTAAGTGCCCCTTACAGAGCTGATGTTTGTTTTTAAAATGGAGTTATGGATACTTTATGCACAGAATACTGTGTTGTGTTGTTCTACTTTATTGTGTGACAGTGAATGCAGCTCGATATCAAATCACTAACAGTACTGCAGATAAATGATAATATTCATAAATACCAAAGTAGAACTTGTTCCTGTTTTATTATGCAGTCTAGATAACCAGCTTTGCTGGTGTGTGGGTGCAGTACACAGCAATAATGAGACATACTCCTTGTTTAATTGGTGCTCTGCCTTAAATAGATTACTGCAATTCAAACTGCTGTGGTTGACCTGAAATAAAATTAAGCCTGTTCACCAACATGACTAGGAATTACAGTAGAACTGCCCTGTCTGTTGAAAGAGAAGGTCTGTTCCTCCAGGAGTCAGTTAATCTGATCTCCAAAGGGGATGCAGTCAGAGCTGTGATAAATTTAACAGTGTCTCCTTTTGATTTACCAGGCCTAGGCTCTGTGTCAAAGGCAGAGGGGAGATTTAGGTGACTGAGGGTATTGCCTGAAGACCTGGGATGGGAGGAGGGAGCTACTGAAGCTTACACAAAAATGTCGATGCTAAAGTATAGTTTAAGCCCTGCTGTTCTTTGGGGTGTTAGGGCTATCTTTTTCTGAAAAAATCATTCCTTTCAAAGGAGGAGAGAGGAAGTGGCATCTTTTCCATGATCTTTTGCTTCTTTATTGATGTTTTAACTGGGAGAATAGTAATTTTGTTTCCCTGGACTTGGATTTCCTTCCCTTCCTCACTGGATGAGATTTGAAGCCAAAACGTATCAGCCTGTATACTGCAGTGTATTCTAGAAGAGGTGGGAGATACCGACAGTCCCTCCTGTGGACTTTTTCACACTTCATACTCCTTGGGCCAGAGAGAAGGAGTGAGTGTACTCACAAGAAAGCGGAAGGCTGTGTTCCAGCCACCGCTTGATACAAGGTGGTGTAGAGTTTCACAGTTAGGTTTTCGGGAGAGCAGCAGTGGAAGCCAGGTCTTCTCCATCACGTGCAGTAACTATCCCAGGCCAGGTGTGTGTCTTTTCCAGTGAATAATTATTCTGTTCAAAGTGAAACAGCTTTTACAGGAGGGAGTGAGAGTGCCCCTTCTGTTCTTACCTCAGGTCAGGTAATAATCCACTGATTAAAGCATTCAGGAGAGACTGTTTAAAATCCTCTGGGATCCTGAAAGCAACTGAAATCATATCTGCATCCTAAATATTTTCACTGCTGAATTATTAGGCTAAGGGAGTGGTCTACTAAGACTTTTGGCTTAGTTATGGGGTTTTTTGCAGCCTTAGCTGTTGGTAGAGTTCTGACAATACCTATGGATGGACTTTCTCATGTGATGTAGATAATGTAAAGCCTATTTTGTAAATTATGGTTTAAGATGGGCGTTTCACTGTTCACTGCTGTCAGTGCTGCAGCACTTCTGGGCATATGCAGAAGCAGATGTATATGATGGGATACATCTGTGATATTTTAGCTATCTGTAGCATGGACAGCTCCACTGATCACTTGAGGCTCCTTTGCAGTCAGTGGAGATGAGTGGATGTTTTCAGGTATGATTTATAGGAGCTATTTTTGAAGTTTACTTTCCAAAAGGAGTGAGAGAAACAGCCCGGAAAAGCTGGTGTCTCTCCACTGATTAAGACAGAAACCTGAAGAGGTACATGTTCACAGTCGGTCAGGTTAATCTCACCCCAAACCAATTAAGGAATTTTAATGTTGGGAAGCTTAGGCACCTATGAGCATTAGGGTTAAAGGAAGATAAACAGGGCTTTAAGGCTCTACCTTTTGACGTTCTAAAGTATCTGAATCTACCTGTTGTCTTTTCTGTGATTTCTGGTGACAACTGCACTGGAAAAAAAATTGTGCATGTTGGAACTTGATTCACTTTCTCCAGTGCTTCTTTGTAGACAAGAGGCGCGAAATACCTGCACTTTTAACCACGGTGTGGATTTTCTCCTGCAAAAGTAAATTGGCCTCAGTTTGGTCCAATTTGTCTGAAGGAATTAGACCACTTTGCTTCTGTGTGAGAGCATCTACACTGAGATTTAACATTGGTCAACTAGAATGCATTGCTTTTGTACCTTTAATTACTTGGTCTTTGATTTCTCATGTTCCAGTGTAGACAAGACTTTTTAAAGTCACTTCTAAAATTACCCAGCCTTCTAGCATGAATTTTTTAAGTTCTGGTAATTATTCCATTTCTGTTATTTCAAATTTAGAAATCCATAAGGCATCATTGCATAGACTGAGCTGCTCTCCTATCTGCTTTGTTAGACCAGATAGAGGGAGCAATGTGAGATTTATAAGACTAAATGGAAAATAAGAAAGAAGCCTAGGGACTCATTTGAGGGGGCCTGACTTTGCAGCTTACATATTTGGGCAGGTTGGAAACTTTGAAGACAGTCCTAACTGCCTAGCTGATTTCAGGTTTTGTTCCGTTTCAGTTTTTTGGTTTTTACCTGATGTGAAATGCATTAGCAATCCTGTAAATGCAGGTGGGAGCTGAGGCTTCAAGTGTCCTGGTCTCCAGGCACCAGCATCTCACTCATTTGTGTGCCCCACATTCTGGCCCCACAAAGCTTTTGCTGCTTCTTGCACTGTGCTATGGCTCCCAGGTAAGTGGTGGGAGAGGCAATCAGAGTTCACTTTGCCTCTTCAGCAGCACGCACTAACCATCAGGCTGAGAGATTAGTCCCTTTCCCTGTGGCCGTGTTTTAAAGGAGATGAGTTCTTTTCAGTTAGGTCCCTGCCTTCCTCCAAATGAAATGGAGATGTAGGATTTCAGGTAGGTGCAGTAGGGGATGGAAGCCAGGACTTCAACAGGAAGGTGTCAGTCCTGCCAAGCATTTCTACTAAGCGGCTCTGTGCAGCTGCTTTCCTGTGGTGTGGGTGGCCTGAGAGAGCCCGCAGAGGTGGCTCACTTTCTCCACTTACAGCGCAGAGGATGCAGGTCCCTATCTCTGACCCTCTCAATGGGAGTCTGCAGCTCTTCTGGTGCCTCTCTGGACCTTAATCCCTCTTCCTTATCAAGTGACAGGAGTTCTTTTAACTAAAGCAGGTCTTTAAGGAAAGAGAAAAATGCAAAAAGCATTTTATATTTGAGATTATTATTTTTTAAGAGGTGCTTTTGTTAGGACAATAATTAATTCCTGTGATTTATATTACACAGGAGGCTAGACTATATGACCGCAGTAATTCTTTCTGGCTTTAATTCTGTATGAGAGGCTGATTCCACTTGCATAAACTTCACTGTATTAGTGCCATTGTCAAGGTGAGCCTGGGTATTGGTAGAAAGAATCTTGAACATAATTTAAAGGGGTACAAAGAAATGGCCCTTTCAAGAGCATTACTAACCTTTGTAATTCATCTTAGGTCAACATTGGTGGTACTTGATTCTGGAAGGCTGGCTTTTCTAATCAACTTTCTCAGAGGAATTAATTATCTGAAAACCTGTGACTAATGAAAGATGTTTTGTTCTTTTGAAGTTCAAGCTAATTTCCATGAAGGTTACTATTACTAAGCAACAGATTCTGTGGAGTGTCTCCTGAGGGCCTGAAACTACAGTAAGTACAAAAGTAAAGCAAAACACAGTGAAAAAATGATGAAATATTATCCCCAGACAGAGAGGCCACAAATAGTACTACGTACAGGGCCTGTTTTGGAGTTTCCTTGAAAGCTGTTGTTTGGCCAATGGAAAAACTCCCATGGGAGCAAAAGATCAGCATAAACTCTATCACTATCTACTGTGAACGTAAGGCAAGATTCAGCCTCTGCTCAAATGTAGAGATGCACCGCAGCATGACCAAGGAAAAAAAAATAGTCCCAAACCTAATTCAGCATAATTCAATTCCTCTGAGAAAAGCAATCACCTGTAATATATGTTAGCCACACTAAAAGAAGAATGGTTATTCCAGTTGTGAGGACAGAGTGAAAGGAAATACAGGAGTGCTTTCTGAAGTCACAAAAGATGATGTGATCTCTTCTTCTATGCAGCCTTTTGTCAGAGTAGAAATACATATTTGCAGCTTGCTTAAGTAAGAAACCACACCTGGATATTCAGCTTTTAGAGGACCGAGATTTCACTCTGTCCTCTTACTTTGGCTTTATCCACTGGCTTTGCTAAATACAAGGTACAAATTATGGAGGGTAAAGGGAAAAAAAAAACCAAACCCACAATTACTTTCAATAATATTTTGAATGTTTGAGTAAGTTCCTTTGGTCTTGTCCTTTTTGTGTTCATTTTGGGTAACTGTTTAAGTGATACAGTTTTCTAGCATAAAATTTGCATGAGGTGAATTTCAATACTTGTTTGATAGAGTTTATAAACTTTACAGTAATAAAAATATCAATATCATACAACTTAACTCACTAATCATGGTATGTGTAGGATATGTACAATCTGGAAATAGGTAAAATGTTGTAAATATTTGAGTTAAATAATAAATATATCTGGTCATGAATGTCGGACTTGTGAAGGTAAGGATAGAATGTCCAAAATCATTGTAAACATAGAAATCTCCTTACCCCTCCAAATATTTTTTATTTGCTCTGATCGTTCCAGTCAAAGTTTCTTTTTGACACAGTTTTGGTCTTTTTTTTTTTTTTTTTCCCCCAAACATACATATCTTCTGACACTGCAAAGGAAAGATGTATTATAATCCAAATTTTTATAAAATGAGAAATGAGGCACAAGAGACATTAAAACAAACAAAAACCAGAATCTCTAGTCAGATGCATCCCTGTCCCTGGAGCTACTGAGGGTTGGCAGGTGTCTACGCTTCCAAGTGACTTGAGGTCTGTTCTTTGGTCATGCCCAGAAGCAGCTGTGTCCTCATCTTGCTGTGCTGTAGGTGCCTTCGTTGCACCAAAGACCTGTCAGTGTCCAGGCGTTTAATGAAACTCTTTTTGCCTGCAGAGCTAATACAGCAATCTCCTGCCCACTCTTTTCCTCAAGAACCCAGGACTGTAATAAAACACATGTATTCATTAAACAAGGACTTGAGTTCAGGTGTCTCCTAGAGAAAGCCTCTATAGCCATCACACCTGATAGCAATAACTGGTTTTGGACTAACGAGTCTTAGCACTGTCCAGTAGTGCCCCAGGAATACTCTGCGGCTCATGGCTGGGAGGTTGTTCTGGGAGATGTCCCATCATGTGAGAATCATGATGCCACCATGGAGCACTATCTCAATACTCAAACAGATAAATATTTTGAAAATAGAATTGGGCTGACCTGGAATTGCAGATAAGGATTATGTTCGACTTCAGGTCTATACTCAGTTCAGACCTAAAGTAGCTCAGACCTTTTCCAGCACATACTATATCTTGAACATAAATTTTGTATGATGGATTTTTCTTCCAGGTGACTGATTCTGAATGTTAAATCTTACCCTTTTTAAAAGGGTTCTAGCTTTTAGAGAGGCTAAAGACCCATTTTTTTACAATCGGTTTCTCCTTGAGGTCTTGGCCAGGGTAAATGAAGTAAAACTAGCGGGGGGAAAAGTGCCTGGGAGTCCGAACCCCTTATATCTCTCCCATTCAGAGTTGTGCAGGAACTTTGCAGGTCAGTTTAAAGATCACCACTGTCTCTGTTGGATCTGCTTACAGTACATGTATCAAGTGACCAGATGGCTTTTAAAAATGAATGTGCTGTTAGAAATAGGTTCTCTTCTTTAATTATATCCTCTTTTCATGTTGCAAGCTCTAAATCATTTAAGCAGGGGTTTGCTATAAGTAAGTTGCAGGAAGTCTGATTAATTGATTACAGAAAGTATTGCTATCACTCTTGCAGCAGTGAAGATTTTATGGTGTTGCCATGGGTCAGTTACATATCTGGATTGATGCTTTTATTTCAGGGATTTGAGTCATAAACCTTCAGAAAATTACTGGCTTTTAAAATTTTGTCTTAGATTGATATAGAGCAGTGATTGTTTATACTGACTTCAGTACATTTTTTTACATCCCAAACTATAAGGACAAAGGTAAGTTGAACTAAGAGAGAGATGTGGTTATTGTGGGAGAAGGTGTGTAAATGGTTTTAAACTGAAAGAGGGTAGATTTAGATTAGACGTAAGGAAGAAGTTCTTCCCTGTGAGGGTGGTGAGGCACAGGAACAGGTTGCCCAGAGAGGCTGTGGATGCCCCATCCCTGGCAGTGTCCAAGGCCAGGTTGGATGGGGCTTTGAGCAACCTAGTCCAGTGGCAGGTGTCCCTGCCCATGGCAAGGGGTTGGAACTAGATGAACTTTAAGGTCTCTTCCAACCCAAACTGTTCTATGATTGATTCTATGATTCATTCCTGATGTAAGCAGGGATTTAGGATTTCCTACTAATTCCCACCAACTAGGGCAAGTTCTCACCTGCCAGCCCTTGAAATGGAGGGAAGCACTACAATTTTTCATCCAATTACTGATCTATTTGCAGCTTATCCATTGACATTTGAGGACATAGATGCACAGACATGTTTTTTTAAAAAAACAACATGTATAACATAGTTATTTTCCCCTAAGGAATCATAGAGCATTTGAAAAACTATCTTTTCCCTATGGTATATATTACCTGTCGTATGTTTTAGTACAAAACTATATGTATTTAGAAAGGATGGCTTACAAACGTGATTAGACAAGATACTCATCTTACTTATGTCTTTAAACCATTCATTCCAGGTCATTCTGTAGTACCTCAGTCAATATTTGTATGCTACTGGTGTTGCATGAGAAACATCTTCGAAATGTTTCAGATGTTTAAAATTTATTGGACTCTCTTTCCCTTATCTTGACTTCCAAGGCTGGACCAGCTCCATTACAGGGGGCCAATTTTTGCTCTCATTATAGCAATTGTAAATGCGAAATAAATCCATTCATTTCAGTATGGTTGCTCACAAGAGACTGTAATATAATCCTGCAGAATTTGGCTCTACCAGATCAGTACAGAACAGATCTCTGAAGGAGAAAGAGATTAAATTAAAATGCTATTTTAAATTAATATTAAAATTGCATGATTTGTGTCCATTGTTTCAAGTGCTCTCATTTTGATGTCTGGGGTAGAAGCAAATTCTGTGCATTCAGTTGAAGAGCAGGTATGTGTTAGTTTTTTTCGGGGCTTTTGCAGACACCAATATTAAAGGTATGAAATTCTTCTTTCTGCAGAATTAAATTTTTGGGGGGATAAGTGTACTTTTGGGAGGGATTTATCATGTGTGTATGTGTATTTACATGTCGTTGTCATCGTCATCATCATCGTCCATGTGGGCTTACAGATGTATCCACACAAAGCTCCATATAATGAATGGTATAATTTGGAGTTGGTCTTCAAAGATAGATAAAACCACAGCAGAACAGGGAGGGCTCTGCTGCTACACATTTCTTACTGCATTTTGAACATGTAAAAATAATGATAATGAGATGACTATAGCCCTTTGTACTGGCCTTCTTCCCTGTTGGAGTGGTAAATGACAAAGCTGTCATTTGTGGTGCTGGAAAATGTATATCTTGCCCAAACAAGGTGGTACCATTTTCAGATGACCTGGTTTGCAATACTCAAGTTATTTTCAGGTGGAGAGTGAAGAGTCTTAATCATTATATCATATAAATCATTATCATATAATATTGAGATACAGGCACTGCTCTTTGAGCCCCTAGAGCCCGTCTTCTGATTGAGGGCTGACCTAGACAGAGGAGGAAAACCAAGCATGCTTACAATATAAACCTGGGTAAATATTTCAGACAAGGAAGTATAATGGCTCTTGTAGAGCACCAAGCCCTTGTATTTGTAATGCACTGATGACCTATATGTCATTTTTCTTATCCAGAATGCATTAAAATTGCTTAGCAAGCAAGTCTTGAGAAATCAAATTTTGATCTTTTTTCCAATGAACTTATCCAAGCCAGTGGTATTTTAATTTAACTTATTTCCAGTCAGAGATATTTAATCATAGTCTTCTATATGAGCTGTGCCTCAAACGATAAGATACCCTGCTGAGCTCATAGTGCAATAGAAAACTTTGGTTTACTTGACTCAAAATAAGTGTGTGCATGTGTATAGTAAAATCTGGTTTTATATTGCTTTTCTGTCCCTTTCGTTCAATACTAGTAATGCAATCATTCACTGCAAATGCAGAGGAAGTGCAATTATGGCTTAGGCAGTAATGTGCTTAAACCTCTGAAAAAAGAAACCAAATATGCCTGTCAGAACATGCTGTTGCCCAGAGTTTCATGCTATTTCCTAATATTCCCCTGTGTCTGAGAAATTAGTTTAAATGTGTTTGCCAGAAATTGGGGTTATTCTCTTTCAAAGGAATATTAAAAATAACAAATGTGTGATCATGTGAAAGTAATACAGAGGATGCTTCATTTTGAGAATAATGGCCTATTACTTCCAGTTTCTATATATTATACCCTGAGATGTTTTAGAAAAAAGGCACTGTAGCTCCAGTAGGGATTAGAATCTGGGAAACATCCACTGTTGTGCAACCTGCAGGAGGTATATCCAGTTCTACCATGCTGAAACATTCATTTAATAGGGCAGTGAATTGAGCTTGGTTTGTTTTTTTTTTTTGTCTCCAGTCAATATAGGCTGGTGGGTTTTAAAGGAAACAGGCTGGATGTTTCTTAATGTTCTTAGTGTCACTGTCGTGGATCAGCGTGATTTTGTGTGGGTTTTTTATGTCTTACAGTGAAATGCACATTGCTTTAACAGGTTTGTATTTGAAAGGTAATAATGGGAGCCATTATGGTTTCCTGAACATGACTACACTTCCAGATCACTTTGTGTCTCCTTTCTGGAAAAGCAATGTGAGAAACAGAAGGAACAGTAAACCAGTACTTTGTTACTGCACTTACCTGCTTGGTACATGTCTTTTAATGGCATTTGCTTTGAATTCTGCCAAGAATAAGCTGCAACTATTTGTCAGCTTTTGAAAAGCGATGCAAGTCTAGCAGAGTGAGGCAAATTCATGCATCTTCTGTTGTAATATTTCTTTTTCTGGATTCTAAGAAATATCAGGTAGTTACTGTATTAGAGACTCATTTTACCTAACTTTCAGCACCAGTAAATTAGGCATCTAATCTAAGCTACTCCCATGTGCTCTCTAGGTACCTTACAGTGGTGAATCATCCCCTTCTATCCAAGAAACTTATTTTAGGAGGATGAATCATACTCTGGAAATGGCCACCTGCTTCCAGTGACTCTTGAGGAGGGTAAGCTTAGACTGGGGGGCTAACTTTTGCATCTCTGAAGTGTGGTAAGATGAAGGTCATTTTTTCCTTCCCTTTCCAGCTGTGACTTATTACCATGGTCATGTTTGTTTTAAAAAGAGAGAAGCACAGAATTACACCATGATTATTCCATGGTACTTATTCTACAGTTTTAGTCAATCAAATCCTATGTGGGCAGGTAAATGAGGTGTCTCCTATGGCAGTCCTGCTGTGTTTTGAATATGTGCAACAATCCTCTGTACTCGGAGGTATAAAGAGGCAATAGATTGCTTTAGTTCAAATTTTGACTGGCTAGTGTTGTCTCATCTTGCTTCCTTCTTTCTTCTGGTTAAGTGTGTGAGCAACAGAAATAAGAAGTACCTTGTTCCTCTCCTGCATGACATTACTTAAAGCTCGCAAATGACCCCCAAGTTTTTAGGTGACAGTTCTCAGTCCCTCCAGTGTGATTCTTATGGCAGGCCGTGCAGGCACTTACCCTCACCCTTTTTTCAGGACTCACCACATTTTACTTCCTTCCAGTAACTTGCGACACTAATTTTGCCTGTAGATAACTTACTGTACGTTTGCATCATTACCATAAGATTTTGACTTTCAATTGTTAACAAAAGCTTTGACTTATTTTTTTAAGGCAGATATTCCAACCTGATTATTATTATTATTAATGTTGCTACCATTAAATTCTGAATCTTGTACTTGTATTGTTAGTGATATTTAGTTACTATTAGACTGCTTTATACCACTCCCTTTTACGGTATGGGTATATGATATTGTTTCAGCAATTTATTTTTTTTTAAATAAATAATATAAAATAAAGCACAGAGAAAAGCTTGTCTAAAGGTTTTTCTCTTGGCTCCAAGCTGCCTCCAGCAGCATTTCTCTCTTTCATCCACCCTCTCTGAGGATATTTTTAATACTTTCAGCAAATCAGCCTTTCAATTCCACCTACAGAGAATTGTCCTCAGAGTCTGGGACCTAAATATAGGTACAACACAGCTTGCAATGTACTATGGTGTACATGATTACTGAAATAGTTACCGTAATGTACTGTGGGACTGTGGTACACAGTCCAGGTTACTTTAACCTAGTGCTGTGTTAAATAGGCATAAGAAATACTGTCAAATGTCATAGCATATGGTGTTATTCCCAGCAAGCCTGTGGGCTAGGTGAGATGAATTTCTAAGAGCTCTTTCCAAGCTTTAACAAGCTGCCATCAACACTGATGCTAATCGGCATTCATGTTTGCAGTCTCATCAGAAGGGTTTTCTGCAAGGTCTGTCCGGGCCACTGAACTAGTTCTTCGTCTGTTGATTACAGGTTGAAATGGGGGTCACTAACTGGGCAGGAACTTCCTCCTTGCTAGAGATGCTAAAAGGCTAACCTTTTTTAGCCCTTGCAAGAACTGGTAAATTTATCTGAAAACTGGTGAGGCTGCAAAAAGATAATTTTTTGAAAACTGCTTGTGCATAAGGAGGCGGTTTCTGATCTCTCAAGGTAGCTTTACTGTCTGAGTGAAGGTAAAGGTGAAAGTGGACAGAAATACAGGCAAATGTTACGTTATCCTGTTACAGGGGAGGATCAAAATAGAAAGGATTACTGTGTTTCTGTGGACACAATCCTACTGATGAATGTCAGCCATGGGAATGTGTAGAAAAACTCATTTGTGCTCAGATATTGCTGCATAACTCCCACTAAAGCCAACAAAGACACACAGCTAAATTTGTATCCTCACTGCAGGAATGCAGTGAGGAAAATTTTGCTAAATTCCTAGTTACATCTGAATAAAATCCTCACCAGCACCACATGCAGGGTCTGCTGTACATCCAGGGGGAGAGAAATAAAGAAGGGCATCTGCAGTAAGGCAACAGACTGAGTCAGTGAAGTAGTCATTGCCCATGGCAGGCCCTGGGAGCCAGGCTGGCCGCTGCAGCAAGCTCAGCTTGTCTCTGGGCAGGTAGCTTACCCCATTTTAACCTCACTTATTACACTGGGTCATGGCATACATTTCCATTGGTTATAGTTTCGTCAGCAAACGGTGACTGTGCTGCTTTATGCTTGTAATACTCAGGCTTAAGAGAGTTTAATAACTTTTAAATGAATCAAAGTGGATATGTTTCATGGTTTCAGAGTAGATTTCTGAAGTTATCAAATAACAGGTGGTTCTTCAAAACTTAGCATCAATCCATTTTTTATATTCATTTCATAGATTACTTCTATAGCCAAGTAGAAAATAGAGCAGTGAACTTGAGATGCACTCATTTACTACAAAAGCAGTAGTTTTGTTTTTAACATTTAAAAAGGTCATTGCCTTTGAGAAATCCTGAAAGTTACAGAAGTGAATCAAAACTCTGATTAGGATTATAGATTTGAACTCATACTGATCATTTAGATTAGAGGCATTGAAGTACAAGAATAGGAGGGCCTTCAGCAACCACTAAGGTTCTCAGAAATTGATAGTAAGATCCAACTACTCTTATCAGAAAAATCCTCATATGGAGTTTTCCTAGAGTTTTTCTCAGAACTTGATGTGGGCAACAGAATCAACTCATACTGTTACCACCTTTTAAGATGTTTCTACTAAGTAACATACTTATTACAGGCTTTGCCTGGAGAGTGCAAATGATCACAGGTTCTTTAGCCATACCTTAAGGTCTCTTGACACTATTGCACTCTCAGACTCCATTGAGCATAAGAGGTGCAGAGCTTTCCATACCCTGCCACTTAGGCAGCACATCATCATTGGACATCTTGCCTTTTGAATTCTTGTGGAAAAGTATAAATGAGGGAGGGAAGAGTTTGGACTAAAATTTTTTTTGTTGTAATCCCATTCCTTGCCTTTACTTAACATCTTCTGTTCAAATTGAGAACAGAGCTGCATGTTACCTTGCTGGGAACATGCTGGGCCATCTTTGAGATGGGAATAAAGGGGCTTTACAGAATTTTGGGAAAAAAAAGTGGAGGCGGGCAGGCAAAATTTTGTCCTTAGGCTTTGTGCAGGAAAAGACCTCCGTTCTTTCAAATTGTCCAGGCATATTTATCCTAATGTCAACACTTGTTGGCAACTCTGTGAATCAAAGAACTAGCTGCCAGTATGGAGGAACGTAGCATGCTCACCCCAGATATTCTCAAAAGATGGGTGAAAACAAGTTTTCTGACGCATTTCTTCTTGACAAAATCTGGTATGTAGTGCAAGTCTGATGTGGGGTTTCATGTGCTTACAAAGGCAGTTGCGACACAAGGTGGACTGAGTTGAAGTGAAGAAGGGCTTTCAGAAAATCTGTCAAGGTTTGCACTTCATGGAAAATATGTCAGCGCACCATAAGGACACTGGTAATATGCAGGTTCACAAGACTGGTGTAACCTTAACCCTGTGTAGCTTTGCTTCATGTAGGGTGAAACTGGGTATTTGAAGAAAAGACATTCAAAACTTCCTGTAATATCCCACAGATGTTAGATTTTCTAATTAGAAAAACAGGCATTAAAGAAAATCCTTTTTTTTTTTTTTTTTTCCTACATGTTCGATAGACTCTGGCATTGTATGATGCTTTTCTAAATAATACCTTAAAGCAGCTTGCCCAGCAGTTAAACAGTGGACAGAGTGTTTACACTTACCTGCCAAATAATGACTTAAACACTACTGTAGATAAGGAGCACTATTTTTTTCAGAAGTATTAGGTAGGGCTCCAGGGAGATTTTCTAGTCTTTCTGAGAACTGCCAAACAGGAAACAAATTTTATTCTATATTAAACCTGAAGTGAATACATTACTGTCAAAGTAGTTATTACTGGTTTACCTCAGTGTACTTCTGAGCAGAAATTGGCACTATAGATTCTCTCTGGGTGGGTGCTAAAGATGAACAGATGGATGCTTTTTGCCACATTTTATCTTAAGCATTGAATAAAATGGTAATGACGTATTTGACTATGACAGTTTCTGTAACTGGAAGTCTCAGAAGCAAAAAATGTTAAATCAGTGCATATCTCTTCCTAATTTATAAGCTATTCTGGTTTGCCTCTTGATGACTGAACTTTTCTGCTTTACATGCAACTCTAAATTTACTTGTTATTAATATCACCACCTAGGCTAGACTTGGAAAGGACTAATTATTCCTCTGCTTGAAACCACAGGCAATGTTTGGCATTATGCTGGAGTGATTTATGTCCCTCAGATTAAACTGCATACTTCGGGTGAAGACTGGATTGTCACCAGCATCCCGGTCAAATAAGAAGCAGTCATGCTGTCCTGAAATTTGATGGGGTTTTTTGGGTTTTGTTTGTTTGTTTGTTTGTTTTTTTGAGTAGCAAGTGAGTGCAGAACTTCCCAATGCAGGAATGGGAAAAGCAAATGCTGCTTTGATAGGGAAACATTAAGCAAAATTTGCAGGAAGTCTGAGCAACTTTTAAAGTGGATGAAACTTTTCTCTGTTAAGATTGTTATGCATGAAAGATTTTCCAATGCCTCATTTGCTTATTTTCTTATAGAGTTGTCTTTTAATAAAGCAAATTAATGATAAAATAAAACTACACACTTTCTCAGTCTGTTACAGTTTTTCCTTAAAATTGAGTTCATTATTAAGTATGGCTGTCATCAATTTTTAATGATGTCTGTTAATGTAATCTTTTACGATAATATTAATGAAGATAGCCTTTAATGATTGATTTCCTGGGTTGCCAGTACAGTCTCTGTATACACTATGTGTCAAAGTGTCAGACAGATGATACAGATGTTGCAAATTGTGCAAAAACTGCAAAGCTACAAAGTTACCTAACCTCTGCTCTTGAGATTTTTATCTTCCATGTGTTGCGTTTTTTAAAGAGGTTACTAGTCTTGTTAAAATTGGCAATGAGAGAGGGTGACACCATCACTGAAACAGAGGTGGTGAAAAATATCTGCTTATTTTAGCTATCTGACTCTGTGTTTTTTCTCTTGAGGTCCATCTGCTACCACTGGCTCAGAAAACTGATTTAGATGCACTGCAATGCCCTTCCATTCCAGAAACGGCATAAATGCAGTACTGAATCACCTTCTTAAATCTAAGTGGGTGGAAAGCGCATTTCATTACACTACAGCTTGAATTCTTCAATTTCCTTTCCCTTGCTTCTGGGAAGCTTGAGTGCTTTGCTATTCTAGCAGTGGGATTAGACATAAACCTTAAAAAGCCTTCTTTCATTGAAGGGGGCACTATGGGTTGCCTGGCTTTCACTCTGGTCTCCACTTGCTTTAGACACAGCCGTTCATCTCCAGCTTGCTTCAGCTGACTGCAAAACTTGGTAGAAGTAAATTCCATCTCGCTGTTTCACTGGCTTTTCATGTCTCACCAATGTTGGTTTCTCTGCCCACACTTCTTCCCCAGCTTGTCTGCATCACCTCTCCGACACCTTATGTATCAACTCTGCCTACTCTTGCTGGCAAGGGCTGCAAAATCTTTGACACACCATCCAGGGGGCTGGTACCCACTTACAAGGCACAAAGGCTATGGCCGACCATGGGGCATCCATTCAAACTTCCAGGGGCTCGCCCTCGTTGTCTGGAGCTCAGTATCTATCCCCTCAGGGTAAGGAAAAGAGTCATTGTCAAACCAAGTTTCTGTAGATGAGCAAGGGCCACAGATAGCAGTATAGACCAGTCTCCTCCGGTGAGTGGATGCCTCAATTATGCAAGCAGAAAGAGCTGCTGTGGCAGTGCTGCCACAGGAGCTGGGGGAACATCACCATCAGCTTGCTTATAAGCACTGATGTCCCTTGGCCAAACATGGGAGTCCCATCTTTGCAGATTCAGTGCCAGACTAACAACCTCTTCCTACCAGTGGAGGAACACCAACAAAGCCGAGCTGTCAGCTTGTGATGTGGCAAATGCCACATAATTCCCTGTCCTTTTTCCATAGTTTCCTCTTGTAGCAATAGGGGCTCCACAGCCTCTCTGCCTGCGTATCACCTCCTCAGTGGGGAACATGCATTTGGATGCTTCCCTGCCGTTTGGTGGATTTTCCTTCATGTCCTGGATGCCCTGAACATTACACAGGCTGCCACAGAACCAGCCCATGGGCACAGGGCACCCTATGGGGCCAGTATCCTGTGGGGGTCCTTTAAGTCTGTATCACTCAAGGGCAAGGTTATTCTCTTGTCCTTGCTCCCAGAATCAATACTGGCTGTTATCACAGACAGCAGTACCCCAAGGCAGAGCCAACCTCTTCACCTTTTTGCTCCCTGACTTCCACATATGCCCACAGAAATGTCCTTTGGGGACCTACAGTCTGGGCCACAGCACAAGTCTGTGTGGGAGGGCTGGTGGAAACAAGCACCTAGATATCTCCTTGCTGGTGCCTTTTATGAATTTCAGGTCTGGATGGGAGAGGGAGCTTTGCTGGTGTCCAGAGGGGCTGCAGTGACCAAAACTTGGCTCTCTAGTAAGACTTTTAAAGGGACCTTGTAACTGAGAGAAGTAGATTTCCTGCCGGAGACTTCTCATGGGGATTTCACTGGGAGGGTAGATATGGTGATGGTGTACAGCCTCAGAATGGGAAATGTAATCCTAGCCCTTGAGATAGGAGGCATTGATTTTTATTTTTTTTTTTACAACTTAAATCTCTTTTGTCACTCTGTCTTGGTGTGACCTACCTGGATTTATCCCAGATGTGACCTCAATACTGCTTTCCAGACACTTTCTGAGCAGAAAAAAATGTGTTCTTGATGGGGTTCCTTGTTGGCAACTGGTATAGTACTAGAAAATAAATGAGTGTTTCTCTGGGCCTCTCCTCAAGTAGCAGGGAGTTGGGACCAAGCACGTGTGAAACCATGAAGCTTGCTGGAGCCAGCTCAAGCCATTTGGGTGCTGAAGCCTCCCCTTTGTTTGAAGTGTTGGGTCTACATGCCAGCCAGAACATACCCTGGCTAAGCTAGAGCTGTGCATGGGCTGGTTGGGCAGGTGGCTGCTACCAGCCCATAAAACATACCACATCTGAGCTCTCAGTGCAGTCTTTTCTTCTGGGTTTCTCTAGCATATCTCAATGTTTTGCAATATTTATAAGTCTAATTTGAGTGCTTTTTCCTAAAAAACCCTTCAAATAG
This sequence comes from Haliaeetus leucocephalus, assembly GCF_000737465.1. Lineage (NCBI taxonomy): Eukaryota > Metazoa > Chordata > Aves > Accipitriformes > Accipitridae > Haliaeetus > Haliaeetus leucocephalus. Next base: position 1,984,983 of record NW_010972820.1, on the reverse strand, counting down.
TGAATATCATCTGACAGATCGTGTAACACATTTTCTGAAATAAAATGCTGATGCTGACTAAAGCCAGCCTAATCCTTCCCAGTGCAAGTATTATTAACGAGGTTTACCCCAAACAAATGATGCTTGCCCAGTTGCTCTTTCAGTTCAGGCAGCTAACTGGTTTCATGAGAAACCAAAAGATCACAGTAACAAAAGAAGATTGCCAACTTAAAGGCTGTGTCCTTCCACAAACATTTAAAAACACTAAACCAACACCTTTGTGATTGGAAGTGAAAATAAACATGGCTTCTTCATGGAAGAAGTCCACCAGAGAGATGATCTGTCTGAAGTTATTAGTCAATTGGAGTTTGAAAGCAATTGGGAAAATCTTTTAAATATATGCCTCAGTTTGTCCAGCCTCTCTGAGAAGTAGGAAACAGTGACTGTGGCAAAAGGCCACCAAACTAGTTATTTGCGTTTCCCTTGGACTCTCCTGAAAGTCAGAGGCATGTGCCCATGGCCTCCTTCAATTTATTGCCAACCCAGTCTTTTGTACTTTTTTTCTGCTCCTCGCCTTCCTGCAAAATGAGAGCAGGTGAAATTACAGATGCTGTACAGTAAGTCCAAAGATGAAATGTGAATCACTTTCTGTTATAAGTCTAATTCTGGCTGCTTCATCCCCATCCAATCAACAAATGATTGCCTTTTTTTTTTCTCCTTTTTTTTAAAGTCTTTTCCATCTGAAATTGGCAGGTAGAACGGAGCGGTAGCCAGAGGTACATTTTTTCTGGAAAAGTTTCAACATAATTGGACAATGTCTATTTTGCAGACAAGGACTTCTAAAATAACCTAGGTGTTTCATTTTTTGAAATGCCTTGTGATATTTTCTATAAAAATCTTATCTCAGAATCATCTTGACCTAGAAATGTCAGTATATTGGAGATCCTTGCTAGTGTGGATTTTGGCAGTCCAGAGTGTCTCAGCAGGCTTTAACAACATTGCCAAAAGTCCTGTGGAGAAAATTAATCTCTAGCAGAGCCAAGTTGCTTCAGAAAATAAATCAGGGGCTTAGATGATTTGCCATCGTGAAGCATCTTCAGTGATTATAAATAACCTGCCTTGCTCTCTCTCTCATGCCTTTCTGGCTATGCACTTGACTCAAAATTATTTCCGATGTCTGGAAACCCATGCCACCATCACGTCTCTTGTATGGTTGAGCGGGTGGCAGGAGGTAAGACCATGAAGATTTTTGGTTAAGATAGGAGAGATTTCACGCAGAAAGGTTACAAAACTGGGCAGACAGCTTTTATAATTTTCTTAACTTGCTACAGTAAAACTGAAAAGAAGAAATCTAGGTCCCATTTGGTGTCGCTGGGCCCAGGGAGGAAGGTTGAGCAAGTCAGTAGTAAATAAGTAGGGTATGTGGCAAGACAACAGGTGGCTCTATCAGCAGGAATATACATGACCTTCTGTTGTTCCTCCAAGCTTCTGTTTCACAGAAAGCTCTAATCATTTTGGGTAAATAGAGCTATAAGCCACAGATAGACAAAAAGGCATAAGAAGGAAATTATTCAGCGGGCAGAGAAAGCAAGCCTGCTCTCTTCAGCTTTTTTCCATCTGTTGGTCTCCATTGAGAAACTGAAAAGGCAGCCACTGGGGAGTCCTGATCTGCTGGCAATCCAAACTGATTATTTGATTTGCTTTCGCACAGTTGCAGTGCTGAATCTCTGTGTTCCAGCAGGAGCTGGGTTTATTATTTCAAAGCTTTTTTAGCCTTCACAGCTATTGGTTTTCTCCTAAGGCTTTAGTTTTCAAAACATGGTGTAATCTAACATAGTGTAAATCTAAAGATTATCCAAATTTAGATAACTTTAAGCTTCAGTAGGGGAGGAGAATGATACAGCATTTTTCAGTTTGTGCTAGTTTTTTGTAGCTTTGAGTTGCAGAAGTAATAACAGTGTTCAAAGGAGTCAGCAAGGGGCTGTATTAAGAAGAATGCCTTTCATGGCTGTGAACTTGCTGCCCATGTAGTGTTGTGTGTGATTCATTTGAATTCACCATGTGAGGCATTTTTTTCTTATGTTTGTTACAGTTTGCAACTGTTCTTTGTGTCAGAGAAATCCACACATTTACATCTCCCGAAGCCCTCATTTCTGTGGACCTCTAGTACTGAGTTGAAGCAGACCAGGCTGATCTGACTGATGTTAATTTGAACTTTCTCTGCTCGTTTCTTACACTGTAATAGCCACAGCACAACCCTGTCACACATGCCAAGCAAAGACATATTAATGAGAGCCACTTAGAAGAAAAATATTGCCTTTCTCTCTGAAGGACATCTTATCTCCTGGATTCATACTCTTAAAAATCAAAATCAGAATAGAAGCAAATATTGGCCTCATTTTCAGTTATAATACATGCAAGTCCCCAGAATTCATACTAGAGGTCACTGATGTCTTGGGGGACCTCCCAATCAAGCTGATGCAAAAATCTCAAGCCTCACTATTTTCTGAAGGCCTTTTGAGGTATGTGTGAGTGCCATGGCACCTACCTGATCCTACCTCTGACTGTTCTCCCAATACCTGAACTTGAAGTCTATATGCAGATTGTCCAACACGTGGGATGAGCTGTATCACTTTGAAGAGATCATCATGCCATTAAGGCAATGACTGACCAGGAGAATCCAGGGCAACAGGCAATGACTCTAATGCTGGACTATTGTTCATATAGATCTTTTGAAGATGAGCAAAGAGGGGAATAGAAACTTGAGAAATAAGTAGAAAAGGGAAAAAAGCTAAGGAAATGATAGTTGCAAATACATGCAGAAGAAGATTTCCAGGCCAGCAGATCATTCCTTTTAGAATCCAGAGAGTCTGCCAAACAAGCTGTAAAAAGAATAATGAAGGAGTTGCCCTGACAGATGTTTAGCTATTGCAACAACATATGTAATATAAATATTTGAATAGCACAAAATACAGTAGGGATGTCGCTTATGGACCAGAGGTTCTACTTCCATATTTTCCTCATGGTGAGGATACTGAAACCAGTGCTTCAGCTATCTATATTGTCTTTTTTTAGACAGATATGAGGAGAAAGCAATGTGAAAAATACATAAAGAAAAATATTTCAGGCTTTTCCTCTGAAAGTGAAAATTTGTGGTTTTTTGAATGTACTAGTTCAAAAGTGTATTGTATATTGTGAAAGGAATCAGTAAGGGGTCAGAAATGTTTTTCTTTTCATGTTTGAAACAGAAAAAGATTAAAAATTCTCCATCCCTATCTGAATTATAAAGTTCTGCAATATTTGACAATCATCTAAGAAATACAGGATGAAAATCCATGACAAATTTCACAGTTATGAGGAATAAACTGAGAAAAATGATGGATGGCTCTTCTATTAATATCTGGGATAAAAGAAGTGAAGAAGAACACAGAATAGCTCCTGGCAGTGCTGGCAATGACATCCTCTTGACTAATAATGCCTGAAGGGGAGCTTTGTGTTACGTGGTGGGCTTTGTACAGGTTCACTCTTCACATATGCAGAGTCTTATCAGCTGAACTCAAGCTGTGTGTGGAGATGCTGATCTGGGACTTAGAAAATCACAGACTGCTGATTTGAGATGTCCACTCAACGCAGCCAAGGTCTTCTCATGAAGGGGAGGCAATGTTGAATTCTGCAGTTCCCTGGCCAAGGATAAAATAACTTGTCACTTTCTGACTGTGTGGTGGGGGGTGAAGACTTTTTAGTAAGAAGAGAGGTATTTTTCTTAATGATGCCAGATATGCAGGTGATGTGGCCAGGACACTAGAAAACAGCCTGTGCCTAAAAGCAGCCTTGAGATGCCTAAATTAGAAGCTTAGTCACACAGCCTGCCAATTTAATCAGCGTAGAAAGACAAACGCCTCCAGAGAATGGTATAAATCTTAGTGCAAGCGCATCCTAAAAATAGTTATGAGGAATCCACACCTGAGCCTGCTGTATGTACGAGTGGCTTTCCTGAACTGGACAAAAGAAATCTAGTGGGGAATTTGAAAACACATGACAAGAAATTACTGCGTATACCGGGAACAAGGTAATAGCATATTCAGAACTGCCCCCCCCCCCTTTCTGCCTTAAGTAAATACACAGATGCATAATAATTAGGAAATTTAAATAAAACAGTAAATAATAATAGCACAGAATAATACATTCACATAGAATAAATGCAAACAAATAAACAAATATGCAGACCAGAGCAAAGGAATAATAATTTATTTTATTTTGAATTTAAGAAGTAATGAAGTATGACAGCTGTACTAGAAATGGGTGAACACCAGAGAATAACAAGGTTATATATACATCAGTGATAAGTTTGTGTGTGGGTATATGTATGTGTATGAATTTACAATCAGTTTTCCCTACACCCTTACAAGATAACAAAGCAATGAGATAACTTTGAATAGGAAAACATACCTAGAGGATGGCAGAATATAACTGTGCATGTGGCTGGAGAACCTTGTAATCTTATAGTCATATTCAGATACTCCATTTCTAGGGGAAGTGATTCTTTGCGGTCATAGGCTTTTGAGTTTCAAGATAAGGTCTGAATGTATTTTTTTATATAAAGCACTCAGACTTTAGCACATTTTTCCTCTATTAAATATACGTGAATATTTTTGTGTGCTGGTAGCAGTGGTTGCAGACATGCCAAAGCACATTAAAGGGAATGACAGCAAGGTGCAAGGAGCCTCAGGCAATCAGTGGTTTCATGTACACAATTTTTGTGTTCTTGCAGCATTTCCATCTCATTTCCACTGTTTCCAGCCTTGGATCTCTTTTGCATTGTGCCAATTAATAAGCTGCTGTCAATCTATTACCTCTGTGCAGCTTTCAAAAGTAATGTTGTAAAGTAGGACAGGGAAATGGGAAGGCTATAAATGGCAACTGGTAGAACAACTCTGGTGGTGTGAAAGTCCTGCTAATACAGAAAATCTTTTTTTCTTTTTCAGCTAAGAGAAGCATACCACTTCAATGGTTTTATTTTGAGTGAGGTTGTCAAGTCTGTGACTGACAATAATATAGGAAGTTTCTCAATGCTTATGTTGGCTTCATAATATCCAGGGAGTTAAGAGAGAAGAAGAAAAAATTACCATGGCATTAATGACGCATCTGACATTTGTTTGTGCATTCCTATGTCCAGTTCGCATGCAGCTAAGCTCAGTACTCATTTAATAGCTCTCTGTGTTATTGTCATTATTTAGTTAAAGGGGCAGTTTTAAAGACATGTACATACATATCTCATACACTTTTATTTTACCTATAGAAATCCTATAAATTTCTCTTAAATATTTTATAAATACTTAAGATTATAACACCTGAAAGAATTGAATAAAGCTGGCTGGAGCTGTCCTATTTATGCTGTGTATTTTGCTCCTTTGCTGCAGCAGGGTTGCAAAAGCTCCTTGAATCCCAGGATAAGTGAGGAAACTTTAGAGAGTCAGAAAGAAGAATGCAAGCTTGCTTTTCCTCAAAATTAAGCTTATACAGCTTTTTCTTGTAATACTGGTCTTCAAAATAGAAACTGATACTAACCAGGAGCTAATGAACTGCAGCTGGACTTTATTTCTACATCAGAAAGATGAGGGTGAGGCAGAACGCATACCATTGCTCTGGAAAAGCACTTTCAGGAGTTACAAAATGAGCACACCCTGAAGCCAGCCGGGGTTCTGGTGAGAGTGTCATGGAAGAAATCCAGCTATATTTGGGGTACGTGGTGAGCCTGGCTGACCCTCTGTAAAGCCCTGCCCACTGGTGCACAGCCTGGCGCCTTGGTCTTGCTCAATGTCCCTCCTGTGAATGGTTCAGGCACAGGCATCAGGCTGTTGTTGTGTGGTCCTCACAAGGAGAACCCACTCAGCGGGTTCCTTGCCAGGGCGTTTGTTGCCCCCAAGACACATGAACCATTTCCACCTCCTCCTGCACAAGAAAAGGAAGGAGCAAAGGCAGGGCCAAGCTTCGATGATCCCAAATGGCATTTCCATTTTCTGTTGGCACTCTGTTGAGCTTGTGCCTGTCTTCAGTTCCCAGCCCTAAACTTGATAATGTTGCTCTCAAAAGCCTCGGAGCTTTCTGGCACTCTCACACAGGAACCAGCTTTTGCAATCCACTTGCCTTCCTGCCACCATGGGGGAACACCTCCTTCACCCCAAGCCGAGAAGATGGCCAGTGGTTAAAGTCCCACTCACTTCAAGAACAGGGATATTGCCCCCAAAGTCTGATCTTCTTTCACCCATTTTTACCATGAACAATCCACTCTGTAGAGCTCTTCTGCCCCTAGAGCAGAAGAGGGCATGAAGAGGGGATGATCTAGGGGATGAAGGACAGCATAGCTGTCATTCTGCCATCACTGTAGAGGCCAAATGTCACATTCAGAAAGCAATCATCTCAGCTGCTAGAAGGAACATAAGGGAAGGAGAGTATGGTGTGAGCATAATGGCCATTAGCCTGAAGTTGTTTCAGGATCACTGGAATAGAAATCAGTAACACTGGGCAGGAAAACATCTCCTGAGTTGTTCAGTCCAGTCCTCTGCTACCCCAGGTAACCATCTTATATAGCTTCCTTCAGAAATACAAGACTGTATAGCTGATTTGTCTGAAGAATATAAGCAAGAAAATCTTAGGGTTAATATTCTTACAAAGAAATGGCATGGTGAGGCCTGCATTGGTAATCTGAAAATGGAAAACAACAGGACTGCTAAACTCAGAGGAAAGTGAGCTATGCTGTGTGAAAAATGTGAGAGAGAGCAGAAGGTTTTGATGAATGTTATGCAACTCCAGCAGTTTCATTCGTTGTATTAATTTAGTCATAGCTGCAGTATACAAGACATGTGTGCGACCTGCAGGGGGATGTGTTTTAAATACTTGTGGATGGAAGAACCGCAAGCATTTTTCACAGGGCTATCTCAATTAATCCTGAGGTCACATCTCTGAAACTGCCTGCAGAGAAGCAAATACCACCTTGTAAACTTTCAGAAACAACACCAGCTAAAGTCATAATTACTTCAGTACACAATGGTTTTGAAAGTAACACCTTCTGAAGGGATTTTCTTCACTGGAGGGTTCAGGTGATGAACTGTCAAATTTGACTGGGCCTGTAAGCATGAATCCCTTCTGAAGTTTAGTAGGTAGAAAGAGTAGATGAGAGCTCTCTAACCCCAAACCGACAGGAAATTCGTCATCTCTGGATTAGTTCCTCTGTCTGCAAAGTGCAGGAAATGATATTAATGTTGAATTATATCCAGACTTGATCCTCCAGGTCTGTTTCCCATTTGTGGTAAAGACTATCTGATGTGCCTGATGCCAGTGCGCTTGTCTTTCGGTTCCTCTGGCAGGAGCAGTTATCACAAAGGGAGGACACTCTCTCTTGTTGAACTCTCAGAGGACTGAACCTCTGCTCTGTCAAATCAGCTGTTAAGGTTTTCTATTTCTGCACAGATCAGCCTGCTTTTGTCCTTTAGGTGTACCTTCCCAGCTGGGAAGCATTTCTTCAAGAAAAGTATAAAGCAGAGAGCATGCATAAAGTCATCCTTCCTGTTTATATTCTACCAGCTGTTGGTACCCGCAACTGAAAGACCACCCACGTTGGAGGCTACATCTGAAACACGGTTTTCAGTAGCACTAAATGAACCCAATTTAACCACACAGTGTGAACAAGCATTCCCTTCAGACCATTTGCTTAATAGTTTCAGGGAGTGTCAACCATATGCTGGATTATGGGATACAATGAATAATTGTTTCTGATTCACCCACTCTGTCTTAAAGGATGGTAATTTGTATCCTCTCTCAGTTGTGTCCTTTCAACCAAAGTGTCCTAATTTAGTCAGTATTTCTTTGTCAGGAATCTATTCCAAAGCTCTTAGGCAACTATTTCCTATCTTCCATCATCTTTGACATCGTTTCCTGCACCATTTCCTGTTATTTTCAAGATGAAGTGACCAAAACCATATGCAGTGTTCAGGAAGAATTTACCAGATTTTTTTTCTTCCCAATTCTTTCTATAATAATTCCTAATATCCTATTTCCCAAATGCTGCATTGTTTGGGGGAACTTATCTCAAGTGATTGCTAGATTTCTCTAATTAGCAATAGTAACTTATTAGAGTTCATCACTAATTATAATTGTGATGACAGAGTAATCACTCCATCCTACATGCATTGTCAACTCCTCTAGCATTCATGTATATCCCTCCCAGCTATGTTCTTCTTTATTGTTTAAATCAGTCTTCTCTACATGGTTTAAGACATGGATTAAAATATCAAATGTACATTCTCTTTGGACAGGTCCATTCATTCTGTAGTAAGATTATAAGGTAGGATCATCAGAATGCCAATACTTCTCCAGTATCCTTAGGTAATTCACCAGAAAAAGGAAGATAAATTTCCCAGTCCTTGAAATAACAGTCTAGAGCACTTTAATACGCAGAACCAATGTCTAATCTCTCAGACTCTCATTTGCTAATGCAGTAAAAAAAGGGAACACAGTATTAGGCAGGACTTTGCAATAAGCATCCACGTGGGCTAAGCTGAATGCTTAGATTTGTGTGCCAAATACATATCCTGCAATTTAACAACTCAGCCCATTAAAGAGTATTTTAAACTGCCTCAGTAGCTCTCTAGATGTAGTTCAGTGAATGCCTGGTGTCTTTAACTTTTTTTTTAGTGTGTTTCAGTCTGGATGTACATATGTCAGTGATCTGTAATTTGCAAGTCATTAACATTGTCAAATGATATGGGCCTTATTTTTTGAGGAAGGAGGTTTTTTTCTCTTTGTAGGACTTACCTGGGGCTTACTTTGGTTTTATCCAGAGCTCTCCTGTTTGCCTAGTGACAGCACCTTTAAACTGAGAACTGAGCATTGCTTTGAACGTGGGCTTGCCTTTGATTTGATGATAAAGTCCAAACCTTTTAAACCACAGTAAGGTTTGGGCTATGCAATCAAAAGAAGAGCTCTCCAGGGCATCCCCAGGATTCCTGTAGGAAGTCAGAGCTCTGTCTGCAGGTTTTCCAGTCTCTAATGTATCTTTCCTGAACCACAGGAAGGTTTTGTGTATCATCTCATTCAACTTCTTACTGCCTGTGAATCACTTGGCTCTATACAAATCAGTCCACTTGATGAGGAGATACTGAACTGCAGTATTTGTGGCCCAGAAAGCTGACTGGAGCAGTGTTATCAGTAAGGGTTCGATATTGCCAGACCTATGGTAGCTGCTCATCCTAAGAAGCTGTTTCACAGAATGCAGGTGAACAGTGTAAGCATCATGAAGAATCATATGACAAACACTACAAACGTAAATTCAATTGAGTCAGTTTCATAACCTTTGAAAATCAGACTCAGTTAACCACTCTGCAAAATAAAATTGAGGACCTTTTCATATTTAAAGCTTCCTGCTGCTCTAAATCTGTGGCCTACTGTACAGTGTTACTGTTCTCAATCCTGTTTCCCCTACTGCGTGTTTTTTCGCTTGTCTGGGAATATGAGTATATACATTTATTTCCTTGTTGCATTTTTGCAGTTCTTCTTTGGCACCTCATGCTAAAAATGCATTAGATGATAGATAACAAAACTTAATAGAATCTGGCAAAGGGAAAGTCTACTACTAAAATCCACTGTAGATAGCATCTAGTAGATTTAATTTTTTTCTGCTCAAGGTACAAATGTTGTAGAAGCACTTTCCATAACTGACCTGACTAAGGGGAATGGGAAGAGTGAATGAAACCTACCCAGGGATCTGAAAGTCTAAACCTGGTGTAATCACAACTAGAGAAACATTAGAGTCTGGTTCAGACATATATATATGAAAGCAAAGAAATTAATTTATTTCACCTGAAATTTCACCACTGCAGTATTTAATCTGAAATTTGCACTATGTGAAGAATATTTCCTTGGTATATAATAATATTTTCCAGGGATGTAGAGCGTACTATATAGGTTTCTTGATTTTCTTGTGCACACCCACAAAATATATGATTTGGGGGAAATTATATGGTCTAACAGAATTGGGAAACGAGTTGTTTGTTTTTTTTTTAAATAAGAAATTCATCAAATGCCATTAAAACAATCTGTGCTTTTGTGCAAATTTTGGCTTTGAAAAGTAGGAGTGGATTTATGTCAACATAAGTGCTTCACATTCCCTTGCAAACCTCTTTTGAAAATGTCATATGGTTTTATTAATTCATTTTAAAGCAAATTGCTTGTTTGGAGACATTAGCTGTCATAATATTTATAGGCAATACCTATGCCTCTTAAAAATTAATCCTTGCCTGTTAGTGGTCTATGACCTGCAAACATTGAGGCAGGCTGTTGCAAAGATTTTTTTTTAGCTTGAAAAAGGTGTTTCTATAGTATAGCATCTAATAGCAATAATCCATATGCCTGAATCTGGAAAAAGCAGCTGAAAAAAATTCAAACTAACATTTTTAAAGTTAAGGCATCAGAGAAAACTGGGTGTTCAGATGCCCATGATTGCTTTGTCCTTTGTGTGAAAAGGTCACAGAAATTTTTGCAGCGATCTCATGAAGCATGCTCTGAGGATTTCCTCGATGCAAGCCCCTGTGGGCGATACTGAACTCTCATTATTGCAGGTGCATCAGTGAGCAGATACTAACTCTGCAGTTCTGTCACCCTCCAGATGGGAAGAAGAGCAGGGTATCAGTCTGGCATGTCAGGACAAGTTTTATAGGCATTCATGTGGCAATAGATGCAGACAGGCATCTGCCATTATGCTTAGGAGAAGTCAGGCACTTAACACCTTGACTTAAAAAAAAGACCTAGGCATATCTGAAAAGCTCAGTGGGTGCCTATCTCTACACTTTTAAACCGTTAAAATCCAGCCCTTGGTCTGTGTGTTTCTTCCTTACCTGTGTGATGGGGATGATATCACTTCCCCACCTCAGCAGAAGGCCTTTAGACGGGCCTTTTCAGTCTTCAGGCTGGAGAAACAGTGGAGCATGACATTGCAATACAATATCAGCTGTTACATGTGTCTGAGTACAGCAGGATTTTCTGAAGGTCTGTTTCCTTTACTGAGATTTGTGAGCAATTACTGACATTTAATTGAAACTGAGACTATGAATTCTGTGGTTTTTCACAATATAAAAGAACATTTTCCTTTTTATTTTATGTAAATACATCCACATCTCTTCTGGCATCTCAGCACAATTCCCCTACGAAAACATTTTTTAACATGGAAACAAGAACTGTGCTGGTTTTGTGCCCCAGGAACATGCACTATTCTTCTTCTCACTAGATGGAGGTCCAGTGCCATGAAAACTGTAGCTTTCTTGATTCTTCCTGTTAGTAGTGAAGATGAAATTATTGCCACAGCGATCTAGACAAAGCTTTACAGTGTATCTGTGTTCTCAGTAGAGGCCATAGATAAAGGAATGCATACTTATAAATCTGTTGAAGCCTATAATACCCTTTGGTAATAAAATACTTAGAAAAGGGAATGTAAAAAATGTCATAAACTTGTAAAGATTTAGATGCAGATGTTTAGATGCAGATGTTTAGATGCAATGAAGATTTTATAAAATCCAGTTGTACTGAATGAATTTATTTTGGCAAAAGCAGAGCTATTTAATAGATCACATCTGCCTGGCTGATGCTGCATTAATCCTGACAGTAAATTGCTGTAACTAATCTGTTTTAATTAGGGAGAGTAAAGACTGCCATTTATTTTGCTTCTCAGTTTTTTTAGTAATCATTCTGCAGTGCCAGTGCATTTAACACTCATCAGTCCTGGTACCAGAACTAAAGGAGGTGAGACCTTTCTCAAGTGGTACTTTCCAATTGCACAAATTATTCTTGTTTAACCTCCAATCTTCCAGTGGCTTTGCCTTTCCCTTCCCAGAAAGTCTGTAATCCCTTTGTCCTCTTTAAAGTCATACTAGACTTCTCTGAGAATCATTTCTAGGACAGAAATCATAAAAACAGAACAAAGAATCAAGCAAATAGGGACTGAGTTGGGATTGTTATGTTACTAGTTCACAAGCTGATGTGGTGTAAGGGTGGATGGGCCAGAGCTTTAGGTGATGGGAGAAAGAGCTCCAATTTCTCCCTCTCCTCCAGACTTTCTTTATGACAGACCAAAAGGTTTCAGCACAAGCATACAAAGGATGTTAAGGCCTAAAATATCATTTAGGTCTGGTATTTAAGTAGCCACATTCAAAATCTAGATCCTGAAGGTCAGATGTTTCTTAGCCTAGCAGTGATTGTAAAGTCTTACAAAATTCTTCATGTCTACAACTCTCAGTGTGGGCATTATCTTCCTGGTGAATGCTGGGTGGAACACAGTCACTTCATGCCCAAACCCTAAAAGATTTCACAAATCTGGGGTCCTTAAGTATTTTGTCTAATGCTCCTGCCTATTCTGGACTTGTTCATTTTTTTTAAAGATGTTTCAATCTCATTCATGCAGAAAGTGCTGGTTGTTGTGAATTCCCCATCTATGGTGGGACTTAGATACATAAACATAGGTGCCTAGTGCCACTGGAGATGCTCTTGGTTACCAAGTCATCAGTGTGGAGCAGACAGATACGACACAGTATGTTTGGAGATGTGTGCCTTTCTGGAGTGGCATCTGGAGGCAAGGTGGGATACCCTAAGGCATTTAATACGCACTGTCTGCCTTTGGGCACCTAAATTGCTCTTCTTTGCACAATAAAGGACCTGACGAAGAATCATGCATTCTGCTTAGGAGCCTGGCATGTGAAAATTTACTGCAACAGTGCTAAATGCTTTTTTAGTCATCTCCTTTGGTGGAGGTAACTTTAGGAGGTACCTTATGTATAAACTAGGGGCCTCCATACTTCACAGAGATGAAAATAAATAACTTGCAGTTTATGAGGTGCCAAGCTACCAAGGAAATCTTGGCTGAGTAAATGTCATTAAAAAAACCTAGGTAGGCAGCTCCACATCTCTATCCAGGACATTTCAGCCTGACTGAATCCCATGGGTCTTGCAGCAGACTCAGTGCTCACTGCAAGATCAGGGCTTGAGTTCTGAGCTGTGAAAAATTTGTTCACTTTGGAAATTACTGACCATTTCATTTTTCTGAGTTTGGGATGGGTAAAAAAGCATTTAATGATAAAAAGGAGCATGGATGCTTCAACTTACAATCCATTTAGACCTGAATTCCTAAAAAAAAAAAAAAAAAAAAAAATTGTTATATAATTTTCACATTGATCCCTTTGCCAAGTCCCTTCCCCTCATTATTTTTGATGCTGGCTAATTTTAATTGGTTTTGAAAAAGGGTAGGGTACTCAAAGATGTTTTCCTACTAGTCTAATGGAAATAAATATCAGGGTAAAGGAGAAATATATGACTCCTCTGAGGAAGGCACAGCTCAGTCATTGTAATCCTCTTTCATAGCAACCTCCTGGCTAATAAGGCATGCACATAGGTTGGCCTATCCACATGGACCCAGCTCCAGATGAGTCATAGTCACTGATTTCTTTTTCTGGGTGTATTACAAGCGCATGTGGACAAGCTGGGGTGAGAAGCAGGACAGGGGTAAGGACACAATATAAATTCATGTTTCAAGGCCTCTTCTCTTTCTCTGTTCATGGAGTATTTTATTTTGTTATTGCTTCAGCTAATTACTCTCACATTTTCTCATAAATTTTCTCTCTTGCTGATTATACTGTATTTACTTATAAACAGTGGATATTTTCCATGATTTAAAATGTAAGTCTACTGTCAGAAATGCAGATCACACAGGAGCCACTTGACTGCGAAGGCAGGCTTAGAGTTTTTCTAGGTAATAGCATGGTTATTCTTAGTGCTATTTGAATTATCTTTGGCACGATATATACCACTCATGCGCCTATAAAAGAGAAAACTTCTGAAGTTCTTCAGAGATAGTCAAGCTATCTTGGTTTTTATGACCCATTTCCAGTTGCTGAGATTATATTTTTCAAAATTATCCTGAATACATTGTGTCTTCTTCCAGATTTATACTTTAGTCAAATGAATATAAATTATAACATTATATTTATTAGATAAGTCATACCTTGCCAGTTATTTATTATAAAAGAATAAAAAATTATGAAAAGCAAAGTCTTAATTGTTTTGACTCTGCTTAACAAATCACTTGCTCAAATATGAGAATTATGAAGTGGGGTAGCACATTATTAGGATTAATATTAAAAGAATCACCTTAAACAAAAGTGAAAAAAAAATTTCTGCACAGTGGAGCAAATTCTGATGACTTGAAACATGAGATTACAGGACTACTATTTCTAAAGATAAATTTTCAAAATCCCTTTAAAATATATACCCAGCCTGAGCTGTCTGAAAACTATCCCAAACTCAGATAAAATGTATGATAAAAAATGGGAATTATTTCATCAAAGGTCATCTGAGATAAATACAGCCACTTCCAGAAAACATTCTCTATAAAAAGTGTTAATAACCTTAAAAGGCTTTTTTTTACACTAGAAGGAGTCATAGTACAGGACCCATGTGGAGCTTACATCACCATCTTCTGCTGATATGTGGAGTCCAACACAAAACCCCAAGCACCTATCTCATATTGCTGGAAAGCGGTTGGACTTAATTTCTCGGTTTTATGGCATGGCTCACCAGACTATTATGAAGCTAGAGGGAATTTCCAGAACAGCAGGTGGAATTCAGTGCTGAAATAATACTACAGCAATAATGGAGAAAACCAAGATGTTTTTCTTCTGATAGTGCAGTTTCTTCACTTACTCTCACATAAAAGGAGAATCTTGGGTCTGGTCCCTAGTGCCAGGCAGTTTTGGAGTCCCAGATATTGGAATACTCCTTAGCACACTCTTTGACAGACTAAATTCTCTTAATTAAACATTGTACATTTAGGTGTATAAAAAGAATGAAAGAAGAAGTTGTTATTGGGAATTTAACATATAAAAAATTGTTATGCAATTGAAGCAGCACTCTATATCCTGTGCTCCTTCAGATACCTACCAGGGAAATGTTAAAGCTGGAAAACCAGAAAAATTCAGCGTTCAGGTCTCCCTCATGCCCCTTACAATGCTGTGAGAGTTACAGTAAAAAGCTATGAAACCCCTCTTTAAAAACATAAGAAGTTATATGATTTACATTCAAAGAATGTTTTCATTATACATTCTGTCATGCTGCTTCCTACTCTTCTTGAGTTCTCTTTAGGCCAGAAAGGTTTAATTTTCTCTGTTGACACAGAAAGGGAGCTAGCCTGTCAATGAATGTGCAAGGCGAATCTCCAGGGAAGGAAATGCAATTATGTTGAGTAACATTGTTTTACTTTATTTGTGATAAATATAAAGGCTGATGATGCCAAAGACTGCAGTATAGTTGCATAAAGATTGAGTATGAATGATAAAAGAAATAGAAAATATAGCTGGGGTATATACTGAGCCTCTGTTTTTCCCCAGTTGCTATAGTAATGTTTGGCACCTTTGTTAGTTATTCCAGCAAGCTCTCTTACACTACGTCCCTGGGAGATTTGTCAGTTCAGGAAGACTGAGAACAATGAGCCTGCCTTGGATCTGGAGATAGACCTCATTAGTTTTGAGAATTAGACACAATACCTAGCACAGACACGGGTAATCAGCATACAAGCGTGGAGAGGAATCCAAGGATGCTTTTAATGAGGCCACCCAGCCTGGATATTGGGTTGCTCTTCAAAGAGCCGACTCCAAAGAGAGCCGGTTGTAAGGCTGGGGGGTGACCCTACGGAAACTGCCATCCTAATAACAGCTGTTCGTGTTATAGACTAGACTAAACCAGCTCAAAGGCTTCGACAGCTTTGGGGGAGTTGCACTGCTGTTCAGAGGACCACGAAAAAACGTAAGTACCAAAGGTTTCTTTTTGCTACCAAATCAAGTCTTTGGACCATTTTTGCTCTGAGAAGTGCAACTGCCAGAGGACTTAAACAGGAGCAGCTGTTTGCAGGTGTTGGTCCTTTCCTTTTGTCTCTTCGCTGTCAAGTAAATTGTCAGTGTTTCTCTGCCGTTCTGGGAGGGATGAGAAAGAAGTGGCATGCAGCACTGTCACTATTCTTCATTCTCCTGCCCGGCTTGTGGTGTAGATTTTTTTCTTAATAACCAAATCTTTGGCTGATTCAGTGAGAATATCAGATATTTTACAAAAGATAAAGCATGTTTCAGTTTCTCTGTGCTGTAGAGAAACATCCCCCCAGCTTGAATCAAACTGCTGGACACTTTGAAAGCAGGATACTAACAAAAGCTACAGTAGTAACAAAAAAGATCTTTTCAGTTCTTGCTGTTGTTTTTAATTTTTTTAATCTCATGACTGAGGTCTTACAATTTTGGACTCTTTGCCATTGGCCATACTCCCTAAATTTATATTTTTTAAAGTTCCTTGGCAAGTTGACAGGAAGATCAATGAGGGAAAAGGGATTTTGAAACCTCTGCTGTCAGGGTTGGCTGCACTTCACTCCTTCCATCAAAAAAATGTCACTGCCTTTTAATATTTTTTGTGTGTGTACACAGACCAGCCTGGAGTCCTAGTAAATCTCTTGAGAGCGCTGTATTTATTATAATTGCACTATAACTCTGAATTAATTAACACTGCACATGTGAAAAGGTGAGAATCTGTGAATCACAAATGACAATTTGCAAATAGATTTTTTCTTCTTGAGAAGCATGTGCTCAATGAGTAGGAAAGTTACAAGTTTGGTAAAACTTTGATTGCTTTGGGTTTCTCCATGAAGGGCCAAACCAAAGGCTTAGGGAGCAGTTGAACTGAAACCATAGATTTCAGGTAGGGTTTACATTCCTTCTCAAGTGTGGTTAATGGTAACTGTGTGCATAGGGAACTGTTTTTAAGAATGTACATTAGCAGTGAGCTGATGATTATAAACTTTGTCAGGAACCATGACAACCCCTAAGATTTCAGAAATGCAAAACTGACTTCAACTTGGACCTGTCCACTTGGATCTCTCTATTTTGGATCTGTTTTATGTTGTGCTGGCCTTTTTCTCATGCACATTTGCTCATAAGGGGTAGTCAGTCAAGGGATTAATTCAAGTAAGAACTTATGAAGTCTAATGTAAATGATTTTGGTTGTTTGTTTGGTTTTTTTTTTTTCCTCTTGCAATGATTTCAGGTTGATATGCTCCATGATATAGCTGTCCGATGAACAAAAGGGTTTTAGTACTGGTAAAAGGAAAAAAGGCAGGAATGTGGGGTGGGGTTTTCCCTTCTGGTGGGGCAGCACAGACTTTAAAGTCAAGTTACACAGGACACCACAAGGAAAATGATTGATGAATGAGGACTATTAGGAAGGAAACTAAGAGATCACATAGAAGAAACTTTCTTCACTTGATGAGGATGATCAAGACATTGCATGGGAAATTAGTTATATAAAGAGTTGTAAAATGAATTGTATCTTATTAGCTATGTAAGGGAGGAGAGGGAGTTAGAGAAACGTTTTATCAGATAAAGCACTGGGGAGTGGACGATAGTCCTGACTGCTCCAGATCAGCATTTCTTAACCTGGGAGTTGCTAGAAACACCTCCTGCCGTTCTAGGCAATACTTACAAATTGAGGTGGAAAAGGTTTCTTGACTGACTGAAAGGAAGTAGTGTCTCGGAAGAAGTTGATCAAGTGCCACTGAATGCTTCAAAGTAGTGAAGAAGCTGACATGTTCAAGCTGAACAGCTTTATTTTGTATGGTATAGGTTTTGGATCCCTCTTGCGAAGTGAGTATCCATTCGTTTTGATGAGGGCATACTCCTGCAGAAAGGGATGGTAAATCAATTCAGACCAAAGCGTCTTGCTGAGGTGGAATGTGCTTACGGTGTTCTAGAAAACTGGGTGAACTACCATCAATTTAGTGGGCCTTGTCAGTTAGTTTGCAAATTTTAGGTTAAAAATCCTTGCCAGAAGACATTTAAGCCTGAAAACTCATACCAAACTGGAAGAAGAAGAATTGTGCTTTTGCAAATATTAGATGTCTAACAATTTTACAAATATCAAGTCAAATATGCTGTGTAGGTATCCAAATTACAGAGTGCTCAGTGCTCCAGTCAGGATCCTCTGATGTGCTTTCTGCTTTATGCGGACTGAGAGCAGTCTCAGAGGGTAAGCAGCACAGGGTGAACAAGGGCAGAGGTAAACAGCCAATATATAAAACTCAGACACATTTGCACCTCTCCCCTCTGCTCCCCATGCTTTTCATGTTTTCACCTAAATAAGTACCTGTGTTTAAAACTGGCACTGTTTACAGTTTTGGACTCCTTTTTATCTTTAACCTGGTTATATTAGAAAGCTTTTCCTTTCAGCATTTGCTTTCTGAAGTTGCAAAAGTTGAACAGATGTTGTCTTTTTTGCCTTCTTTAAAAACACTTGCCAATTACCTGCACATCTGCGTCCCCATACTGCCTATTACCAGAGCCTGCTTTCATCCCGGCAATCAGCAGAGTCCAATGTAGCCCAAGGTAGAACACTTGCCTGTGAAGAAACCTCATTTACTCTCCAGCAAATGTGCAATAAATGCTAAGACTGTAACTAAGATGCAGTTGGAATGCTGTTCAGAAAATATTTTTGTTAATAGTTTACTGATTTCATTAATGAAGATTTCCTGCTTAACCGCCGTCCTTGTGCTGGTATTATGATGGAGAGAGTCACATCATCTTGCTGATCTGGCTGGAAATAAACTTTTTAAAAATCAGTCAGTTGATGTGTCTTTACTGCAGAACTGCATTACTTTGCTGTCAGCAGCGAGGAGACAGTGAGAACAAAAGGCCCAAATGGGAAGGGGAGAAGGCAACATAAACAACTCATAAAACTGCCCTTCACGCTCTTTAAACACTGCCTTTGGCACCGTCTGTCTGTATGTAGCAACCAGTTTGTAACAAAAGCTATTTATTATAATGCTCGTAATTTGTTTTTACCCACAAATGGTGTAAAAAAGGCTGTACTCTGTGCAGCTCTGTTAACTCTAGCTAGATCTCATAATCTAAAGGGGAGTTAAAAAGAAGAGGGTTTGGTACATATTCAAGAAGTGAAAGACCTGCTACAGAAGAGCACTGTGGTTAGAGACATCTAAAAAGCCATGTCAAGTCTTGACTAAGCAACAGCAGTGTGTCCTGTGTTTCAGGAAAAGGCCTAACGTGGTACAGGTCAAGTGCCTCTGCCTGCACCCAAGTTGAGTGATGAGTGTGAGTTATCTGACTTGAGTACGTGGATTCCCTTCTGGCAGAGATGAAAGTGCAAGAAGAAAGGGGAAGGGGAAGGTGGGAAGAAAGATGATGCATGTCTCTGGGTGTCGTCCTGACATGGGGCTGGGTACCCCCATGCCTAGAGGGTTCACTCAAACTGAGAAGTTTAGGGTGCTGCCTGAATCCGCTCATTTAGGTAGAACTGCTCAGGTCCACTGGGTGGTTTGGTGACTGCGCTAAACAGAGCCATCTCAACAGAAATGATTGCAAAGAAGGAGGGAGGGAATTAAGGGAGGGATATCATCTGCCTAAATTTGGTGCCCAACTTGTTTCATTTCAGGTGCCTAGCGGTGCAGTCCTCCTAGGGCACATGCATAAGATCCACAAGTTATTGGTGAAGGAGACCTCTTGAAGTTCTCCAGAGGCCAGCCAGGGACCTACAAATAATACTGGTGATTGCAACCTTAGATTCCCAACAAGAACTTGCTGTAAATTTTAGATCTGTTCTAATGTATGTTTGTTCCCAAGACCAAAAAAACCCCTGAAGTGTGGGGAGGTAGAACTCCATAATCAGACACAGCTACTAAGCATCCAATCGTTCACAACACTGAACTCTAAAGCCAATGTACCTTTTACAAACTATCTTCCAAAATGTGATTTCTGCTTGTTTTGCAGCCTGTTTGAAACAGAAACCCAGTTTGGCAACTGAATGCTTCACATGCATTAAAATCAGCTAGCTATGAAGTTTCTTAACACCTCTTTGGAAGCTGGGTTGTGTATGGCTTGGAGAGCATTGCAAGAAGCTGCAGGAGAAATGAGGGATGGTCAGTTATGGAAAGTTATAGGAAGCTTAAGAACAGGTGGGAGCAATTAAGCTGAGGCTGGAGGAAGATGTAGGAGGAGGGACAGAGAACTATTACGGATAATCAGAGCTGTCAAGGCTTTAGGTTGAACAAATTTAGCTGAAAGTATTTAGTATAGTCTGCTGCATTTGGTATAACTGAACTGGATTATTCTTCAATTTGTCTGAACTTTTTAGGAAGCCCATATAATCTGGAAGGGTGTGCATTTGTTCAGTAGAGCTGAATAAGGTACAGAATGGGTTGTTTGACTGAAATGAGATTTTATGTTCCACTTAGGCCTTTCCCTAGAAAGGTGGTGACAGCAAAAGCCTCATTTTGTTACCCAAACTAATAGTGTTTGGATAGGGTGGAAATGTGCAGGAATGATATTATCCCACAATTAGAATCCAGTTAAGAAACTGGGTAAACACTTACTGGCAGGAACAAATGTTCTCATATACAAACGGACATGCAGAATTAGTTTTCATTTTAGTTCAGACATATTTGAAATACATTTTTATTATTGCATTTTGTTGCACCTTTAATTAGGAGCTTTATAGTAGAACCCCTGTACTTAAAGTAGGAGAAATGTCATTGTAGGTTAAAAGGTACAGCTCTCTGAATAAGTGGCTTGAAATGGGTTTTCATTAATTGTAATGTGAACTGAATATCAGTTGCCTCTGTAAGTCTTGCCTGAAGCTTGGTTATCCTTGTCTTTCTTACACATTTTCTCCTTGAGTATATTAAACTTTTTTTTTTTTAATTTTCAGGCAATAGTTGCCATTTTCCAATTGTTGTTATTTTCCTATTGTTACCATTGCCTGTTTTTCTGTTTTGTTTTGTGTTGTTTCCCCACATGCCAGAAAAGCTTTAATTATATCAGACTTTGAAGGGGAAAAACATGGACCTCAGATTTTATGATAAATATACTACTGCATTGCCAACAGTTTGTTTCTTCTCTTAATCTTTCTTCTTTTCTCCTTAATGAGAATGCCAGGTCTCTAGATGACAAATTGTGAGTTGGTCCTATTGGCTCTAGAAAAGGTCTTTTCCACTGTATTAGCAATAAACTGGCAGATTTCAGTTAGAGCGTGCTCCATTGCCTGCTTTAGATCTTTTCTGCTTTTCTTCCCAGGCATCTGGGCTATTGGCTTAATGAGAGAGACACTGGACTTACTGTCCTAGTAATCACAGGATTAACCACAGGAGACTTTAAAATTTATTTTAGTGATGATGTAGTCCAGCCTTTCCTTTAGAGAATACTCACGGCCACTGAGAATCTATTTTTCTCATCCACTTTTTCAATATATTGCTTTATTTTGGCTAAGTTTATGTACTTCTTAGTGTTAGTTCCATTGTTTGCCAGGCCTCAGGTGTTTATTTCTCTGCAGTTTTACATGGGATATAGTGATGGCTCCAAGCTGTGATTTAAGAAATGTGATCCAACCAGACAATGGGATTTTTCTTTTGCTTTAGTAAATACATGCATTTGTTTACTCAGTACCACATAAACTGCATCCAAGCAAAACTTAATTAGATGCTCTGCCAGGAAAAAACTATGAGAAGAGAGGAAGGGAGAACAGCTGGTTCTGTCAGCTGTTGTAGTCCTCAGACCTACAAAGGTAAGAGAAGGGTGACTGGCTTATTTCCACCAAGAGAGTGAATAGGTGAACAAGCATGGATCTTTCATGCAGGTTATCTTATCTAATGAGACAGGAGGGAAGACAAACTTATTTGGTGGTAAGTCAACTTGAAGCTCATGTGCTGGGTCTAAATTCTTTGCAATTTTGTTATATCAACAGATTTCTGACCACAGAATTTCTCCTATGTCAAGGACATTTAATTTAAAAAATAAAAAATTCTTAACACAAATAGATTTACTAAATAGGTTTTTATGGGGTTTTTTTGGTCGTTGTTGTTGTTGCTCATGCAGTCCTAAAATACTTTGTATTCTGGGGTGCCCAAGTCTTGATCCTTCTACTTTACATATTTTTACTATATTTAGATCTTGCTGACTTTGTTTGAAAGAGCTGTTTGTGTTGCAAACCTCCCTTTCCTCTCCTCCCCCAACACTCACAATGGCAGCTGCGACTTTGACTTGCTTTTTCCATGGGTACACATTGTTGCTGCCATCCCCTGCATGGAAAGCTGTCGTCTGGTTCTTGGTATATGGTACCTGATCAGGTTTGTGATGTTGTGTATAAGCCGGAGTATCACCGGCTGAGAGCCAGCTGTGCTTTGTCGCAAAGGCAATTTGTCACATGTGAAATACTCCAACTTTCTGTCCCATCCCAACTTACCATTATCTTGCACATAAGTATTCTTTATTTGCCACCTAAAGGAATTAGGTTGTGTGCTGAGATTGTTTCAGCCAGTTCTTCCAGCACAGTAGAAAGAAAATAGCTAAACTGCTTTCTCTTTTTTTTTAAATTACTCCAGAATGAGCATTAAATTCAAGACACCAGTAAGTGCTGTTCAGTAATGAGAAAACAAGTGGTTAAAACTACTTCAGCTCTGGTGCAGTGGTGTAAATACAGTATTGACATACTGGGCTAGTGTACAAGATCACCCTCTGAGGCTGGCATAGCTGCAAAGCAAACGTCGCCTATTGACAGACTGGCTATCACTGAGATTACCCTGAGGATGACATCTGAGAACATTCAATGCAAACATGCTACAGTGGTCCAAAATGGTTTTACTTTACAGCTTGCCCCATTCTTCAGTCAATCCTACTGTACTTCCATCCCATTTTGGTTGTCACAAGCAGCCTCTCAACTGAAGTTTAAGCTTTTGGTAATGAATTGTTTTCTCCCATGTGTTTGTGCAACTGACTCATCCTACAGTGAGGTTTCATGTGATTCTGCAATGTGACAAATATGTTAATGTATGCAGAACAATGCTTCCAGTCCTGGCAGACATTTGCTCTGTCCATAATGCCAATAAGGACAAAAATCTTGCATGCTATAAAGTACTCTGATATGACTATAATGCTACAGCTCACTGAACTTGCTTTAAGTTGACTCTCTGCCTACTGATCAGATTATCAAAACTCAAAGAACTGCTCCCTTTGCCTTTCTGTAGCAGTAATTTAAGAAGGTAAAATATCATTAAGTTCAATGAGGTGTGATTAATACTCAAACATACAGAAGGGAGAAGTCCATAAAAATGTGATCTTGCACTTAGTTATTATGTCTCACGGGTATTTATGTGGTTTGGAGAGAATGATTAGGGAGGTGGAAACTGGATTTCTTTCAGCTTTACTAAAAAAATATCTAGCTGACATCCCACTTAGCAGCCAAATACTTTATTCACATATAGTGGCAGCATAACAGTTGCTGAGATTTTCTATTTATGGCCATATGCATTTATAATGCCAAGCATAATTTATATCCTTGCATTTTGCATATTTAAGAGAAAATTAAGTTGACAAAGCCTGTGAAAAAAACCTCAATCATACTGTGTTTCTATGTTGGTAGAATAGCTCTTGAGGAGACAGAATGTTCCCAGAAGATGCTAAAACAAACATGCAAACAGAACTCTAAATTAGGACCAAGGCAAGAGTTCAAGTGCTTTATTTTCTTTCTGAGACAGGCAGCTTAACTGTTTGCTTCGAAGATACAGATCAAATAAATCCAGAAAGTTACATTGCCTTGCTGAATCACTGTCTGAAAGGTTATTCTAAATATGTTGGAATACAAGCTTGAGGTCCCATTCAGGGTAAGATTTTCACTGTACAGAGAAAAGACAAGGCTAACCCTTATACATCAGTAGAAAAAATGAGAAAAGTTTAAACGTGTCCATAAGGAAATGTCCTTTCCATGAGGAAAGAAATGTGCATATTAATGGGCACCAAATAGCATAGCTTCAGCTTTATCAATGGTGTTAAGGAAATTTTTAATATTATTAAAGGGTGCAAGTATGGTTTTAGATGATGTTGACTGAGTTCGCTTTGCAGCAGCAGCTCTTGAAAACGCAGTAACTCTACATTGCGCATGCGTATATATGCATGCAAGTATTTTGGAGACAAGAGACTGTAGATTAAGTTCAGCACGGAAGCAGTTTTCATGGTCTGGTTTAGGGGCGAGAGGTACACTAGCATTTTTAACCCTGTGAGTTTAAATGTATGTTTGAACTGAACGGCACCTGACAAGCTTCACAAACATATATAGGAGAAAAAGATTTCAAAAAATATGGGAAAGTAATGCGTCAGCCTGAAAGGTCTAATACCATCTATAAAAGAGGGTCATAAGACAGCTGCTAGCACGTTCACACTTCTTGTGTATGACCAAAAGCATAGGTACAATGATTAATCTGGGTCAGAGTCAGGCTGTTTGGCAAACTGAGCACACAGCTGGGCTGGGTTGACCACACAGAAGCCATTTCTCAAAACCTGGGCGTTGTGCACAGCTTGTTGAGGGTCATGTACTCCTGCCTTTCTCAATGGATTCTCATGAACGAATCAGCCCCAAGCTGACCAAATTAAATGTCTATGGTGGGAGGCTGCTGCCTCTGCGATGTATCTGGAATGAGCTACTGGAGGAAATGATTAATCCTGTCTGTAAGCGGAATGTTGTGTAACATGCATTAGTTTGTCAAAGCTTTCCTACAGTAACGTGAGTTTGGGGCACAGTAGGGGACATAACAAGAAGGTTCTGGAGAACATTGCAGTCTGGGTGGAAGGTGGCTACGGTC
The DNA here is from genome assembly GCF_000737465.1 of Haliaeetus leucocephalus. NCBI lineage: Eukaryota > Metazoa > Chordata > Aves > Accipitriformes > Accipitridae > Haliaeetus > Haliaeetus leucocephalus. The sequence goes on along the minus strand of NW_010972820.1, from coordinate 1,960,292 downwards.
AGTGTTGGTGCTTCTTCCAGCAAAAACCACTGATGCTCCCAGATCACAGCATGGTCTCTTAGAACAAATCTCTACTCTGTCCAGGATGCTTTCAGCTTAGCTGTGGTAACTACAAGCAGAAAGATGGACATTCAAGTGGAGGGGCAATAATATCTTCAAACCCCAAACCTCATCTGTCGATGCTTTCACACAGAACTTCTGTGTAAAAAACATTTGTTGTAGTCTGGGACAAATGAAAGGCAAACTAAACATTTTCCCCCTGTTTTGAAATGAAAATAAATATTACCAGGATATTACAATCAATATGATGAATTCTTGTTGATGTTTGGATGAATGCTCTACAGAAAATAATCCTAGTTCTTGTACTTTCTTTTTAGGAACATATACAGTAGCCCTTGTTTATTTATAAGTAAAGATTTACTAAAAAGTTTTGAAACTTCTTAAGGATTAGATTAATGGTGTACTGCCACCGTCAGTACTGTGACAGCATGTTTGTCTTGGTCTGGCTGACCAAAAGAAGTGAATTAATTCTTCCCTTCCCTTTCACCTGCTATTCTGGTAAATCCTAAATCAACAAATGGGGGAGAAGAGAAGAGCTTAACTGGACATCTAATCTAACAGGTTGGGGTTTTTTTCTGAGTCTCAGTAGCTTTTAAGATTATACGAACTCTGAGATGAAGCAATCTAAGCTCTGACCACTTTGTGCTGCCAATTCTGAGCATGTAAAGTCCTTTGTACTTGAACTGTGTTACTACTTACATGGCTATTGCCACTTTTCAGAAAAGAGAAAGAAAAAGGAAACTTGTCTAGTAGGAGGAGAAGGAGAAGGAAAAGAAAGGAGCTACAATTTCATTGGTCTTGAAATAGCTGTTGGTGCAGTTGTTCAGCGGCATCCCCTGCCATCTGCGGATGCAGGTGTAGCTGAGTGTCCCTGACCACTTCTGTTGGGAGTGAGCTCTGCTCTGCTCTCCTCTCCTCTCCATGGCAAACTCTGCTGTTGGGAGGGCTTAATGTATTTTCTTCTTTTAGATGGATTTGAGGGAATGTTGGTAGGAAGCAGGGATGAGTTTTGTGGAATTTTTTTCCTGTTCTTTTTGAAAGAATGAGATAATTCCATGAAATTATTATTTGTTTTGTACCTAGGAAATGTCTTTTCCAATCAATATTTTAGGCTTGGGTTGCAGGTCTCTATCCCATTGTTACTTCTGAAACATTTTCTTCCATTCTTTCTCTCTTAGACTATTCATTCCATTATGTGATACTACCATTTTTCTCTTTGTGTAGAGGGAAGGGGTTGAAGTTTTTCCATGCTGTTTCGACCATCTTCCTTTCTAGGGACTACACTCATGCTCCGATGTGGGCCTCTTCCAGACCTTGGGCTTCCTCCTCTGCTCAGCCAAATGAAGCAAGGCACAGCTCTCTAGAGCAGCAGGAATCTCTCGCTCCACCACACAGATGTAGGAGTGCTATCTCACTGTGCAAAGATCTCCTCAATGCCATAGCAAGTGTGGGTAGAGGTTGGTCAGGGTCACAGACTGCTGTCTCTGCGCACTACTGAGTTACTTCATAGCTGATGAATTGCAGGATGACTCTTGTTTTTGTTTATTTCAGAGTTGTTAAGTGTGTTCAGTGCAGTAAGTCAGCCACGAAAATCTTCCCCCTGCCCCTTGACTTGCTTAAAAACTCTGTTTAGAAAAGATAAATACTTCCCCCCCCAACACCTTTTAGGATACATTCCTCTGAGGAGCAGGGTTAGAAAAAGAAAGCTCTTGCAACAGGTTGGAATGTGTTAGCAATATCATAATTTCAAAGGAAAAGAAATAATTTTTATGAATTGTGTTGATTTTGGCTGTGGGCATGATTTACAGTTACATATGGACAAATATATCATTGCAAATTCTGCTGGCACTTCTAGATTATTGGGTAATTAGTTGTGCTGCACAGTGGTGTAAGACCCAAAAGTAAAACAATAACCTCCCCCAAATCCTTACAAGTTTTATATAGCATTGTAACTTCTATCCAACAGTTTTATATTAAATGAGATTTCACCTTTTGTACTCTTTTTAGCCAGGCAAGGAGAGCTTATACAAAGTAATTTATGCTCCCAGTATGTGGTGAATAGGGAAGTCTTCCACTGAAGTTCTCTTTGTCTTAGTGCAGCTTGCTGACTACACATTAGCAGGTTGTTAGGAAGTACAGGCTTTTTAGAAAATAATGTAACATAACTGTATCTAATTTGGGAAGTTTCATAACTCGCTGTAATTTAAAACTTTTGAAATGACTGGAGTCGAGAGGTTAGGTATAAGGACTAATTACAGTAGTGTCATGAATATTATCTAGGAGAATATAACAGCGTTATCATTGGGTAGAAGAAATTTGAAACTTACCAGTCATTTGAGTTGGGGTGCATGTCCTGTTACCATGTTGCATGCCTTTTTTTCTTTTTTTTCCCTCTTGGAGGCATGATTAAAGTTCACATGAGGTTTTTAGTAGGAGGACTTGAACTCCTTTGCAGTTGCTACTTCTATAATGTTGTACACTTTTCTGCACTTAGAATTAATTAATTAATTGCACGTTTGTGACTGCTTCAGAACAACCATGAAATTGTCGGTACCAAATACATCACCATTGTGTTTCATGTGGTTTCCCTCAGCCCCTGTGGTATGACATCCACACCCCTTTCCCTCAAAGGGGTGCTGTGAGGATCATGCGATTGTTAACAGACGCGGAGGCTGTGCTGGTTGGAAGGGCTCTCCAGAAGTTGTCCAGTCCAACACCCTGCTCAGAGTGGGGCCAGGTAGATTAGGTTGCTCAGGGCCATGTCCAGTTGAGCTCTGAGCACCTGCAGGGATGGAGGCTCCACAGCCTCTCAGGGGAAGCCTGTGCTGGGGTTTGACCACCCTCATGGTAAACAAACAAACAAAATTCCTATACGGACCCTGAGTCTCTCTCATTGCAACACGCCCACTGCCTCTGATCCTGTCACCGTGCGCTCTGAGTCCGTCCCTGTCTCCTGTACACCCTCCCTTTAGGTGGTCGTGGGCAGCAGAGAGCTCTCCTGGCTGTCCCTTTGCCAGGCTGAACAAGCCCAGCTCCCCCAGCCTCTCCTCACAGTACAAGCGCTCCAGCTCCTGACTTGGTGGCCCTCTGCCTGCTGAACTCACCCCAGGTTAGCAAGGTCTGTCCTGTACTGGGAAGTCCAAAACTGGACACAGTACTCTGGATGCAGTATCACCAGTGCTGAAGAGAGAGAAAACATCACATCCTTGACCTGCTAGTAATAGTCTTCCTAATGCAGGCCAAGATGTGGTTGGCCTCCTTCCCTGGCTCATGTCCAGCTTGTTGTCCACCAGGACCCCCAGGTCTTTTTCTACAAAGCCACAGTCTGGACTCCAACCTGTAGTGGTGCCTGGGGTTGTTCTGGCCTATTCTGCATTTCCCATTGCTAAATTTCATGAAGTTGCTGTTGGCCCATTTCTCCAGCCCATATAGGCTCTCTGAATGGCAACTCAGCCCTCTGGCATATGAGCTACTACTCCCTACAATTTGGTATGGTCCACAGCTCACTGGGAGTACATTCTCTCCTGTTACCTAGGTCATTAGCAAAGTTAAGCAATACCAGTTGTAGTAAGTGTCTCAAAATGTGTCTACATGGTTAAGAGAACTGTATTTTTCTGTTTTGTCTTATTCCTACTGTGCTTCTAAAGGTTTTGGTTTTGTTTGTGTTGCTTGCTGAGGTTTTTATGAAGGTACGACTTCTGTCTGACCATAGAGTAAAGAATTGCAGCTACATGCCCATTTCCCTCCTCTTCCCAACTGCCCATGACTATGAATATGTCAATCAATTTATTTAGCTGCTATTCTGTACCTTTAAAATGTGGTTGATGTTTCCAAAGCCCTGTGAAGTGCTGTACTGAAAAACTGCCAAATATCAAATAAAGATTTGTGCTTCTGGAATTTAAAAATAAAAGCCTAATGTCTCAGATATGAAAAAAAGGAAAAGCCCAGTTAAAGAATTGTGTTTATGAACGTAACTCCAATTCTAAATGCATCATTGTCAGAAAAGCCTCCATCTTCTCTCTTGTGATGGTCCTAATAGAGCATTCTCTCTCCCATCCCAGATGTTAAAGTGATTCATGAGCATTTGCTCCTGATGATCTTCAAAAGCAAGCCCAGGCCAGCTAGACAGTACTGACAGGCCTAATGTAGACTTCCCTTGACCTTGAGTAGTCGTCATGACATGGCCACAAGTCTGCAGCTTGTGAGGACAGCCTCAAACTGTATTTTTTCCTGCCCAAGCAGAACACACAAGCAGAGCTTAGGTGTGCTGACAGACTGTCAGTAAGGGTTCAGTCTCAAAGAGGAGATGTACTCTTAGTCAGTATTAGCAGGAGCTTACCTCCATGCAAAGCAGGAGTGCCTGGCTCAGGATGGTTTTATATTTGATTTTGGCACTAGAGATAGTGAATGTTACTTGCCAAGTAATATTGGTATCTATGATGAATTATTGGCTTGCATGACATTTGGTAGGGAAATGAGAAAAATATTGTCATTTTTCTCCTTCACACAATGTCATGCAGTAAACCTTCAGGTAACTAGCAATGTCCTGAGATTATAGGTGCTCTTGGGGTGACAGACTTTCTCTGACAGGCTGTCCGTCAAGTAACATGTACCAACACTAAGCAGCTCTGTTTCAAGAGAGATGACTTTCAACCCCAGAAATGTAGAAATGGCAAAAGTGTGTCACATTGAATACTTCTTGTTTCCAAGAAGTGGCACATGTTTTCTGATGAACTTATTGATGAACTTAATGAGAGTTAGCTGCAGTTGTCTGGATGTAAATGATGGGCTCTATGAAGAGCCCTTTGTGAGAGGTGCCATAGCTGACCTGACTGAACACCAGATTCCTGTGGTAGGAGAGAAAACTGCTGCACTGCAGGTGATGTTTAACGAACTCTAATAGATCATCCTTTCAACAGCTTTCTTTAGTGAGTTTTGACTTTGTAAAGGATAATGGCAAATGACCTGCATTTCTGCTTCTTCATGCTGAAAGGTGAGTTTCTGGTCATTCCCGAGGGCTGATGCGAAGAGCGTAAAAGCCACTTGCTCTGGTTTTCCATTAAACCTGTCAGAGCTGCCACCTCTCTTTCGCGACCTGACAAAACAGGTTTTTGAGTTCACTGGAGAATGCACTCTGGAAGGCTTGTTCAGCACCAGCTTGATGTGCAGGACAGCGGTGGGCTGCTGTGCGAGCTTTGTATGACCAGGTCGAGGTGGGTGTGCTTGTCTCTGAGCCATCTCATGTGGCTGACGCACACTGTGTGACAGGCTGCGCCTGTAACTTCAGTGGTAGATAAGTTATCATAGACTCATTTGAACACAGTAGAGGATGGATTGCGACCTGGTGGGTTAAAATTAGTCTTGCTCGCTTAGCTGTCCTGCTAACTTTCACGCTTCTCTGTGTGCTGTATAACTGCAGAGAAGCTGTGCAAACTGCTTGCATCCTGACGAGCCATACTTGCGTGTAGTGAGGTAAGACAGGCTCATTGCTGTCTGGCTGAGATCTTCTCTATGTGAACGAAGAAGCCAGTTCTTCTAAATTGTGCGGGTTCAAAACCAACTCTCCTGACTTTTTCCATATCGTTGAGGACTGAGTTTGTAACTGTGAGTGTGGCCACAAGGTAGGGTAGCCAAACCCTCTTTAAAATTTTGTCCTATTTCTGCTGGGCACAGGACTAAAAAAACCTGAAGGACTTGCTTTCCGTAGATCCACTGGAATAAAGAAAACTCCCTTCTTTGTTTATGAAGGCTATGGGACGTGTGAGAAATAAATGCACACACACAGTTACCTATCTCTCCAGTTAACAAGATAAGGAAATCTGTGTGGTAACACAAAATGTTTTCATCAAGTGAAAATAATCTTAGCTAGGCTGGATTATAATGATAGGCATCTACACAAACTCCACTATATGTGGCCTAAGTGATGCAAATATTAAGTCTGCTGAAAATATATCGATGATTTATAGGGAAAAATGCATTTAAAATTGGTACAGCATTTTATTGCATTAACTTGTCACCCAGGGGCTGTTGTGACAATACAATAGACAATAAAATGAAATATAGGATATTTATATAGGATAAAGGACTTTGCTTTTTAGATATTTATTTCGTTTTTTTCCTGGCCAAAGATTAGTCCTTTTAATACCTGACTGATTCATGTGGCAAGTCTTTAGATTTAACATCATCTTTCCATGACTAAACTGCTACATCATTTTAATATAAGGAAGTTTTGCTGTTAATACTGATTGATGCATTACTGTTATTTTCCTATATTTCATTTGCTCCCTTTCACTTTTCTGTTACTATGCTTGTCACTCTTAGAACATGGTCTGCATGTTTAATATTTGATATTCAGAGGAATTACATATATGCTTTTGGTTTGGTACTTACAAGGATTATTCTGATAAATGAAGCTGGAGCTAGCTACAACAGACCTATTTATTTTCTGACTCATCCTGTTAGTTCCTACTGGGTTTATTTTTCTGTTAATACACCCTTCTTTCGTTGCTTACACCATACCCTTGTATTTGGGAAGTTTTCATACAGTATATGTACCTTAGTACCCACCAGGGGTATTGTTAAGGACAGTCTATTTCTATTTTATCCAATCATACAACACAGTAAAAGTAATCCTTCTTAACCCAGCAGCTCCTCCCCGAACAGATGGATTGAGAGTTATTCTTGACTGTTTCCATTCTATGTAATTTTAAAATTCCCATCTGGCCATATAGAACAAGAAGCAGAAAGTAGGTATGTTTGAAAGGTTTCCCCCTTCCCTGATAAAAATGTATGAATTGTCACCTCCAGAGTGCCTGTGGGAACATGGTGCAAAAGGAGATCTCCGGTCGTTTGATCAGAGGTAGACCACAACAAACTTCCACCCCTATCAAGGGACGCACCACCCCTTGGCTTGTCATTGTCCCAGCCTCTGGGTGTCCAGCAGCATCTCTGCAAACCCACTTCTCTATTGGTCCTCAGGAGAGAGACAGTTGCCACTAGGGCCAGTGTTTGAAATTATAATGTTATTATAATATCTATGAATAAGCTAAATTTCTTGCTTCCCATGTTTACTGTTCTGAGAAAATAATGTGAATTGCTCAGAATATTACAGCCAATATTACTGATTAATAACTTTGACTGTGTACCACCATGCTGAAACTGGTTCTACGTTGTTTTTGGAGGGGATCTTTCAGCTGAGTCTGTACCATGATGTCCATAGTGCAGTCTTGAGAGGAGAGAAGCTAACAATGCCCTTCCCCTATTGTACAAATGTCTGCAGAAGCAGCCTTTCCTCTGGAAAAGCTACATCCCAACAAATCTGTGTCTGACTCTTGGGTCTGGTTGATACAGTCACACGGTGACTGTTGTCATCTGCTGCAGCTGGAAGTGGATCCTCCAGATTTCCCAGCTGAGCAACATGACTATGTATGATAGAGGTCTTCTCACATGTTTGAACCAATGAATTTTTAAATATACTATGTAATATGAAAATTTCTTCAGCAAGAAATGTGGCACTTGATTCCAGAAGGGACAAATAACCAGTGCTCAGGATAGGACACTTTCTTGAGGAAGTTTAAATCCTTAATCCCAATTGGATAAAGAGAGTTGACACCAGGTTTTTCACATTCCTGGTGACCACACTCACTGCTGAGCTCTCACGTCTGGAAGTGTGGTAATGCACAAATGTCTTTCTGTCAAGACTGTATTTGCTTGAAGTAGTTGGTAGAGTGCTTAAGTAACTTGGTAGAGCTTTCACAGCTTTGAATCCCAGAGAAAGACATGTTCCTTTCTTGCCATTAATAAATTGGAAGTGAATGGTGTGACTTAGCCTATAACCTTCCAGCAACCTTCCAGCCGTATTTAATTTTGGATAATTGAAACACTCTGCCACTCAGTCCAATGGCTGCTGTGAATCCTGATTTTTCATCATGCAGCCTCTCTGTGCCTCCTAAGAGGAAGCCTATTGTGATTCCTTGGGACAGTGAGGTCCTTGCAATTTAGGTAGTGCAACACAGACTTTGTAAACCTAGATAAGGTGGCTAGAAACAAACATTGGTGTCTGGGGTATGTTTTTTCATCACATCCATTGCAGATGGCAGACTATTTAGCAGTCTTTACCATTGCACCAACTGTCAGTTGAGATATCACGCTTGAAAGAAAAGCATGTGCTGTTCTGCTAGATGCTATATTCTTGTTTTAGGCAGTAAAAAAGAGGTGTAAGACAGTAAGTGCCTACGAGCTACCTTCCCTTGGTGCGAGTTCTGTTTGGTACAGAGTGCAAACTCCAGCTTGCTGAATGCTCCCACTGTAAGCCAGTAAGTGTGAAGGGCAGAACAGGGATGTGACTTTGCTTCCTTCCTACCATGAAAGAACAACAATTATTTCTGTACCAGGAATACAGCAGACTGCCTAAGCCTCCAGGCAAAAGGGAAGCAAGGCAGGAGTCCTGTTAAGCCTAAATTCCTCTTTAATAATTGTGGCAGGTCTAAGTTACTCTTCTTTAACTATTAGACTGTAGTTGCAGCTGAATTTCCACCCTTCGCCATTGCTTTTCGTCACAGAATGACTTTAATTTCAGTAATGAGAACCAATTACGTGCCCATAAAGAGCGGCATCACAGCCTTATGTTCTGACTGAGTCTTTTCTCTGTAGTCAACAGCCCTGCGGTTGCTTTCTGATGGGAAATATCTGTCTTCCAGAAACAGCTCTGTGGAAATCAGTGGGGGTCGCTTAGGGGGAAGGGCAGCTGAGTCCAGTGCACCTCCCACCTCTGTGCCTGACAGCGGCACGTCAACAGAAGGAGCAGATGAGCGTTAATAAATCCAGGAATAAGTATCACTGCATTTCCGAGGCAGCGCACTCTAAACGTATAGCGAGCCTGAGTCCACGGGGCACATCCCTGCCTCAGAAGTGAGGGAAACTTGATCGGATTCGTGTAACTGTAAGGTTTTATGAAGTTCTGTGGTCGGTATCAGGTTTGCACTGAGGTGGCTGCACACCAGGAGGCTGCTGTGCCGTGCCGTGCCGTGTAATGGGGGCTGTCAGGAAGGGCTGCTTGGGCACCACAGCCAGCCCTCTGCTCCCTCCTTGGCATGGGCAGAGGGCAGAAATCCCGCTAAAGCCCTCTTTTGAAAAGCCTTGTGGGCTTTGGCGGGTTACCAAAAATATTAAACGAAAATAAAAGTGACTAATCCTGACTAATTTGGGTTAGACTTTTCAGAGCTTGTCTCTGATCCCGGTGAGGAAACACTGGAATTAGAGCTGCCTCTGCGGCACCCTTACCTCTCCTGCGTAGCACAGACTTTAAGCAAAGCAGCCCATAATGATTATTTTCCCAGGGAACCCCTTCCCCATCATTCGTGCAGTGTGGATCGTGCTCTCACAGCGAGCACTGCCCCACATTTGGGACTCTCAGCACTGCTTGCTATGCGGCTCCATGCTGAAAGCTATTCTGAAGACAGAATTGGGAGCTTTACTCAGAGGTTGGCCTCGTCGGGTTGGTCACCAGCAGTCTGCTGTGGCAGTGCTTTAGATGGATCAGTTTTCACAATTATCTAACTTGATTCCTCCAAGATGTGGAGTTATCTCTGTTTTACAGCTGAGGAACTGAAACATGTACCCAACCTAAAATGCTTACAAGTGGTTGTCACTGAGCACGTAATATCTGGACCACACATTTGCCCTGTGGGAAATGTGTCTGCAGTTCTTCAATGCAGAAGAGATGTGATTGGGACAAGTGGATTTTTGTGGGGATGACAGGAGACATCTCCATGAGAGAAAGTTTTCCTTTTTGTTGTCAATTAGGTTCCTGAGCCAAAATCACGTGAAGCACCTAAACTCCTCAAAGAAAAAGTTCAGGGTTCTTTAGTATAGGGCAAACATTTTATTTTTTCCTGTGTTTTGTTTTGTGAAATGTAAGATGGTTTTGACTGAAATCTTCTGGGGATGAAAAGGAAAAAGGGGAAGAGGAAAGCAGGAGCTGGCCTGAGAAAGTTTGGCACAGAGCTCAGCTCAAAGCATTTAAATAGAAGATCTCGGTAACCAATAACAGATATTCCACCCCCCCAAATCAGTCAGGGTGGATTTACTTTCCAATAAGTTAAGAGTTAAGATTACAATAAGGATTTTGTAGCAATTAAAAAAGAATCACGCTAATAAGGAATAAGATGGCTATTGTGAGAAAGCCAGGAAATTCCAGAGTTAAAGGTTAAAGAAATCCAAATGTTTAAAAACATTGGAATGTGACGTTAGGGTCACCCAACTTGTCACTTCTCCAAGGCCGTATGAGAACAGACTGGCCCCCAACAGGAGACTGATGTCCCAAGCTTGGTCCTCAGTCACAGGCTCACAAAGTACATGCTAGGCTACCATTTCTGTTACAGACTTGTTATCAATTTTTCTATTATTTGAGGTAAGTAAGTCCTATTCCTCATATTAGAAGCCTTTTATGGACATCTGCTTTCATAGCCAGAAATTTCTACTCAGATTGCTGTCCTTCCAATGAAAATGTTTGACTAAGGGCTTGATTTGCTTTTTTTATAAGTAAGGAGCTTGTTCTCAAGAAATAAGTAGTCCTTTTTTTTTTCCCTTAGGGAAACAAGAACAACAAAAAATGTAATTCAGCAGAACTGGATAAACTGTTTACATTATTTTGCACTGTGGTGGGTTTTTTTTGGGGTTTTTTTTTTTTTAAATCCAGAAAAGCTGTGCTCAGATGGAAGAGATTTTATTTATTTATTTACTTGATAATTAGTCTAGCAAAAGCTAATCCAAAGTCTAAGGTGAAGACAGAGATGGTCCAATGAGGATCTTCATCCAGAAACAATGTGGATATGGCTACCTGAGGTACGTCTTTGCTATAAAAGTACTCCAAGCTGAGCACTGGGGTTCAAATGTGAGCAACTATCTGAGGCTGTTTGGATTTCATTACCTCCATCTGGTCCAATCCTCTATTTAATGTCACCCAGGAGATTCCTGAGGCTTGGCCATTGTGCCAGACTGAAGTCCTTTTGCAGAGAACTGCTTTCCTGGTCACAAGTGGAAATTAGGGGAATGCACCTAAGGATGATTAGGACGTGAGGTGTTGGGCAAGAGCTAACAAGTAACTTGGGAGAGCTCTGAGATACCAGAATAAAACATCTGAAACCCCAAAAACTTACTCAATTGTTTCTTGATTTTGCTAGGTAGTTTTCTGCTTGACTCAGTTCCTCAAACCTCTGAGGCCATGCTCCTTTGCTTGCTCTGTAAGTGATCTTGTCTGAGTATTTTGGTGGTCACCTTCCTGTCTGTGCCCAGGCTACAGGCAGGAGCTAAGTGTTTCTTTGTTGTTTTAATGAGATTCGTTCTCAGAGCCTTACACAGACTATGCATGAAAGGGGCTCGTGGCTCCCATTTTTCAGAGATGTGGTGGTAGTGCAGCTTCTTGTATGCAGTAATTTAGTAATTCAGTCAGGGCTAAAAAAAATCTGCAGTGAATCAGGTGAGCACCTACAGTCTTGAATATCTTACTCAAGAGGACAGTAAAAAATGTACAGTAGAGGCACAAGTTGATAAAACCAGATACTGAATTATATCGAAGACAGATACAAGGTTTATTAGCTTGGATGTAATGCTGTACAATGGTTGTTCTTCTGACACTGAATTAGTTTTCACTGAGAAAATCCAGGTTCTTATGCGCTATATTCGCTAGCCATTGTGCATGTCTTTGTGACTGTGCTGTAGAGATTCTCCTGCCTGGCCTCATCTTCAAGGAGCCCCAGTAAGGACTTGGGTGAAAAATGCAGGATGAAAGTCTACAAAAATGCTTAAATGGACACTATTGGACAAAAGTTCTCCCTAACAAGCTAATAAAAGCTTAATGATTCAGGCCAAAGCTGGTATCTCTAGATCCTCCACTGCAGCCATGTATTGCCAGTTGGTTACTACCCCTGTGTTACAACCCTGTGTGCAGCCATATCTGTCTTCCAAAGGTCTTACCTGTCCTCTTTTTGTATTAAAGTACTTGTACCTGGTACTTCTGAATATGATGAACTGAAACTTCTGTTTGGAAATAGTAGTCTATAACCATGCTAGTTGCTTTGTATTTTGGTTTAAGTTGCCAGGTTTCCTGTGACTCAGTCCATTCAAGTTTTGGGAATTTGAGGGTGAACAAGCATGCATGCACATACACACATTTTCTTTGAGGTATTATTAACAAGAATGTAGAGGATTTATTGCAGCATTCCTGCTTGATTGGTAAACAAGTTTGTTCTGGCTATAGGCTTGAATTCCATCCAACTTTTTTGTTTACAGAAATGATCTCCCAGCTTCCACTTAGGCGGTCATTTCACATTACTTTCCTTCAGCTATTGGTATCTGTCATTGTATAAATGTCACTGTGTTTTCACTTGGCTTCCTAAAATACAATACACTGCTCTACATCCATTCTATTAGAACAAGTGAGATTCATAAAAACTTTGACCAGGTGCTGAAATGGCTGGTCAAGTCAGTGGGGTATAAACAGGCACCTCCCCTCTCATGGTGGGGCCTGTGAAGTGTTTGAAACCACAGGTCCAGAAGGCCTTGTAAAACCTTACCACTCCCCTCCTAATGCTCCTGTGATTACACTGGGCTACTCTTACCATGAGGAAAGCCTGGGACAATATCCATGTGTAGAGTACAAGAAACAGTTGAACTTACACATGCTGAGATACTGCAGAAAAACTACACTGTGACGTGATGCCCACTTCACTGATATGGCCAGACTATATTCTAGCTCTTCCCCGCCTAGACTCACAGATTTTCTTTCCAGAAAAGCATGGGACAATGAGCGAGAATGGAGGGTGTTTCTAGGTTTCATCCTAGACATAAGTCATGAGTCTAGAGCAGGTGCCTCCGTCTGTGAAATGCAGGGAAGTGATCCTGGGTTCCAGTGTTACCACTGCTCTGTGTTGCCTGCTACAACATCAACTGAAAACATGCCTGGATTTTAAAAGTAGTAGTCCAGGAAAAGGCTGATATCTTGCTCTCACTATATGAACTTGTCTCAGAGTGAAAAATGTGACATTCAGAAATATGGGTAGAGAAGGGTCACTTGGTAACAATACTGCAGGGCTTGTCTTTGTATTCTAAGAATGTTGTCTCTGGGAGTTCTCTGGCAATTAGGCGGTGGTCGAAGAATTTAAAGTTTAGCCTTAAGCACTGAGGGAGGTAATAGGGTATCTACTTCATTCTTCAGAAGTTAGTCCCAAATGGCAGTCTCCCTCCCATTCTCCTGGGATAACTATGAGTACAGCGGAGAGGTGATTAGGGCATTAGAGACATCACTGCACCTTAGAATAATTGAGCTTGACCATAACAAAAGAAGGTGATTACCTTAGAGCTGGGCAGCTAAGCCACAGGAAAGAACTAGATATATTTTAAAATAAAACAGTACAATGTTAAAGAAAAGCACATGATGTTAAAAAAAATTGACTTAAAAATAAATCTCTCAAACCTCCATCCTCTGAAGTTTATTAAAGAAAATTGAATTGCACTGGAGTCTATACCCTGATCATCCTGCAGTAAATCAAATGTTAGCAACAAAGACTGAAGCTGACCATCTGGTTCATTTTGCCCAGTGCTTTGCTATCCCAGGCAATCACGTTATATACACCATTTAACACACTCATGAAGCATCACTTTAAAACTGACCGCATAGCTGTTCCCCTCATGGTTCTGGAAAGAGGCTCTCCTGGAGCATCGCTGCTCAGGAACAGCAGCAGCAGCCTTCTAATTTCTGATTTCCAGTCCTGAGGAGTTTACTTGCCTTTGTTCTTGAACTAAATGTTGGTTCTTGGCTTATAGTAGACATCTAAGGCCCTCCATGATCTACAATCCTCCACAGAGACACACTGTTCCTTCTTGCAGCCCTTCTCTGCACCTATTCAAGTTGGATTTCATCTACATAAGCATAGGTGACCCAAACTGTGCAGAGTTGTATTGGGTTTGCATGGCAAAGTTTTGGTAGCTGGGGGGGCTACAGGGGTGGCTTCTGTGAGAAGCTGCTGAAAGCTTCCCCCATGTCCGACAGAGCCAATGCCAGCCGGCTCCAAGGCCGAGCCCATCAGCAATGGTGGTAGTGCCTCTGGGAGAACAGATTTAAGAAGGGGAAAAAGTTGCTGCGCAACAGAAAGTGCAGCCGGAGAGAGGAGTGAGCACACATGAGAGCACCATCCCTGCAGCCCCCCAGGTCAGTGCAGAAGGAGGGCAGGAGCTGCTCCAGGCGCCGGAGCAGAGATTCCCCTGCAGCCTGTGGGGAAGACCATGGTGAGGCAGGCTGTCCCCCTGCAGCCCAGGGAGGTCCACGGGGGAGCAGATCTCCACCTGCAGCCCCTGGAGGACCCCACGCCGGAGCAGGTGGGTGCCTGAAGGAGGCTGTGACCCTGTGGGAAGCCCGTGCTGGAGAAGGCTTCTGGCAGGACCTGTGCCCCTGTGGAGAGAGGAGCCCACACTGGAGCAGGTTTTCTGGCAGGACTTGTGACCCCGTGGGGGACCCACGCTGGAGCAGTCTGGGCCTGAAGGACTGCAGCCTGTGGAAAGGACCCACACTGGAGAAGTTCGTGGAGGACTGTCTCCTGTGGGAGGGACCCCACGCTGGAGCAGGGGAAGAGAGTGAACAGTCCTGCCCCTGAGGAGGAAGGAGCGGCAGAGACAGCGTGTGATGAACTGACTGCAACCCCCACTCCTTGTCCCCCTGCACTGCTGGGTGGGAGGAGGTAGAGAAAATCGGGAGTGAAGTTAAGCCTGGGAAGAAGGAGGGGAGTGGGGGGCGGTGGGGAGGAGGTGTTTTTTAAGATTTGGTTTTATTTCTCATTACCCTACTCTGATTTGATTAGTAATAAATTAAACTAATTTTTCCACAAGTCTGTTTTGCCCATGACGGTAATTGGTGAGTGATGTCTCCCTGTCCTTATCTTGACCCAGGAGCCTTTCGTTATGTTTTCTCTCCCCTGTCCAGCTGAGGAGGGGAGGGATAGAACAGCTTTGGTGGACACCTGGTGTCCAGCCAGGGTCAACCCACCACAAGAGTATTACTGTATTTATGTTTAGGCATTGGTAGCTGGTGATAGAGTCTAGGAAATATCAATCTGATATCTAATATAACTTTTATTCAGACTGTTTATAGCAATCACATTAATTTCTTATTATTACTCTGAAGTGAAAATGCTCAGTTTCAGATTTGACTGTAGTGTATTTACTGCAGGAGAAATAAATAATTCAGTTGGTATTTCTAAAAATATAATTAGTTGATGAGTCAGAGAAGAATTTCATTTTCCCAAATGTTAAGGCTGGAAGATTGGGATTATCATCATCAGAGTGTCTGACCTGTGACTCTGTCATGTCTTAGGACTGCCTCATAATTCTTACGTCAGTTTGTAATTAAGCTGGAAGATTGCTCAGACAAGACTGAATAAAGGGCCCAAACCACATTCTTGCAATTTGCTGAATGCTATTTCACATAACACAAACAAAAGGTACACCCCACAGACAAGCCTGCATCTGGTGATTCATAATTTTAATTTAAAAATTTAAGACAATTAACATTGACTAATGCGCTAATTTCTGATAACTCATTTTTAGAGCATCATACATAACTGTGAACCGCTATATGTGTGTGTATACATATATTTAAGGCAATGAAACATATTTCTATTTATTGGAATCCAAGTCTTATCAAAAACCTGTATCATCAGCCATGTGAAATGTGAAAATAGAATAGGAAGCAGATGGGATAAAATGAAAAGGCATAAAGTAATCAAACTCTAGACTGCAATAAAAGCTGCCAAGAAAGAAGAAACTGAAAACCAAAAATGAACACCACATAGAGCAAAAGATCAATATTTTATTGACTGGAAAACAGACTGGTATGCACTTGTTGGTCAGTCATTATCCATATTGATTTTATGCCACTGCATTTCAGCTCTGGCTTAGCTATGCACACATATTCTTTTTTTTTTCCTCCCCACTTTTCTACCTAAAGTAATGGCTGTCTTCAGTATGAATAAAGCCCACTGAAGTCAAACAAATAACTCTATGCACTTAAGGTCAGAGTCTAAAGAAGAATGTATGACTTAAAGACCTGCGAGATGAAGACTACATAGAGCTGAGCAGTGCAGGATCTGACATTCTTAATATCACTGCACCATTCACAACGGCCCAGTACAGACACTGAAACATGAATCAGGCCACTGTAACTTACAATATGGAAGAAGGAAGGAGAGAAGTGCTTGTAACTCAGCTCTAGATCACCTTTAATAATAGACACTTGAGTGCTGAAGCTCAGCAAGCAGATATAACCTTCTCAAAGCCAGCCACCTAGAAACTAACACCTTGTGCTACAAACCAGGACTGCCTAGCTTGCAATATTACCAATTCTTGACATAATATTGGCAAATGCATGTGGCACATGGCAAAATGATTTGGATATTGGTTCTGAAGAGCTTATAGCCTGCTATAGACAAGCAGGCATTTACATGAAAAGGGATAGACTGTGAATAAAGGACCTAGCAGGGTGTAAATGCTAAGACCATTAACAGTGCTTTGATTGCTGGCAAACAGGTTTTGAGGGGAGGAAAAGTACAAGGTTAAAGGGACAAGTATGAGTTGGCTCTTGTGTCTACTAATAAAAATATATATTTTATGCATGTATTTGAAGGTCTAGTGAGGACAAAGGAGACAAGAGTCTTAAGGCATATTAGCTATGGGAAAGTGTACATCAGCACTATCCAATCTTGGCCAATCCTTACCTCTTACAGTAGTTCAAAATGTGGGTTTATTTATGTTCTAAAGTGGTTATGCCTGAAAAATTAAGTACAATTAACCAATTTTGGGAAAGGACTTGTCATGAAGTTTTTTGGGTGACTAAAGACTGTTTCTGAGGAGCAATCTCAGTAAGGAGAGGAAAATCACCCTTTTTCCTTTTATCTGGCCCTGGGATGGGCCTCTCTGACTCGGTGGCCCTCTGTGTAGAAGTACTCCCTCCTCCCACTTTCTGCCTGGTTTGTCAGCAGCTTTTTTGCCCAAAGTATGGAGGGAGTTGATATTTACAAGTTGTCCTCATCAATATTATGCTCCAATAGAAAAATGCACATGCCCAGCTTTCCACACCAATGTCTGCATCTGCGAAACAGTGCTGATGCCTCATCATTAGTCATATGCCATATAGACTTTTCACAATCATCTGCCTTGGTTCATGGGCGACGAAATGTAAATTTTTAAGCTTCTAACAGCAGAGTGCACTGTGTTACAAGGAGAAACACACTGCAGTTAGATTTAAAATATATACAAATCTTTTCTGCATTATTTTCTTAACCAGTATGGGGCTGTTTAAATTCTTTTATAAGCAGTTGAGAGCTATGATAGAATTAAACTGCTGTTGGAAAGTTACTTGAATGACTAAATAAGTGTTATACCTTTTATATGGTTTTCTTACTGCAGAGTAATGAAGTACATCGTTACAGAGCGAGAATAATGCAGCTGTAGAGCTCTCCACAGAACTATAAAGCAGAGCCACATTCATGACAAAGGACATCATCCTGCCGAGTGAGGAATCCCTGGCCCACCAGCGAGACAGAGCATTTTGCGCATTTAAAGCACTCTCCATGCCACTGGCGCTCTTCAAATGAGATAAATTTGGCACCTCCGAGAGCTGAAAGAGATTATGAGAAAGAAGGTGTGAATCCAGTATTTCTGGACATAGTTCAGAAACACGACAGATTGTTTTCTGATGTGTGATCAGGTTGTCATTCATATAGCAAACAAACAAACAAATAGAAATCCATAGTCTGAAATGTCTTTTGTTGGCTGAATTGAAAAAAACTTTATCATTAAATACAGTGAGAAATATTTTAAGCAAAGCCACAAGTCACTAGCTTGTTTTCATATCCGGTTATGAACTCTGAACAGAATGGGTTTATCAGAATGTCCATTCAGGTTTGCTGATCTTTCCAACAAACTCTCATGAAAATTGTTTGCAATGTGTTGATACATATAGTTTCTATAGAATGCTGAGTGAAACTTAATTGTTTCCACCTAAGTTTCTTCAAGATGGAGTCTTTTGGAAATTACCAGATCATGGAGTTCCTAGCATGAGTATTTGAAATAAAGTATTGTTGGTTTTTTTTGTTTGTTTGTTTTGGAGTTTTTTTATTTGTTTTGGGTTTTTTTGTAAAACCATGCCCATTTGATTGGGTATTCATAATTTTCTTTGTCCACTTACACATGCAGCATGCACCTGTAACAATCAGGCAGTACTTTTCAACAGCTGAGTCCACACATAATAGAATTACAATGCAGAACACCAGCAAATGCTCTCGGAAAACTTCAGCTATCATAGACTAATGACATATATGTCTAATTATAAATCATCTAAGTACACAAGGATGCATGCAATAGAGCTTTGTTGCATTTGGCAAGCTTTCTAATTGGACAGGTGTGCCTTACCAGCAGGCAGTTAATTCATGTCCAGTTTGATCACATTTGCATTTAAAAACAAAGCTGAAGAAATTACAGACACAAGGGACTTGTGTGTACTGTCATGGGAAGAGTCAAAAAGTGCCTTTTCCTTTATTCTTAAGCATGAATTATAGTGCAGAAAGTACTAAATCAAACAATGGAGGAACATTTCGGCACATAAAAACAACTCCTCAGCAGTTAGGGAACACATGTGATCAGCATGTCCTAACAAGCTATGTTACATGTGATGGAGAGAGTGTCTCTCTAGTAGTTAACTCCTTCAGTCTTTCATTATGATGGGACTATTTTTAATGCTGTTTTCTAAAGTAAAGGTCTGCTTTGAGAGGAGACTGATGACTCATCAGTGTCTAGTCCCCTTTGTAAGATGAGACTCACCTGTAATAGGTTTTTTGCAAGCAGCACACTTCTTGGCATACAATTTGCTGAAACAGTCTACACAGTATGGATACTCGTCTTTGGAAATAAACCTTTGTCCAGACAGCTGGGTTGTACACCCAGCACACACAAAGCATTCTTTATGCCAAGGCTGGTCATCGTAGGTCACTCCCCCAGAAGTTATTACCTAATGCATTGACAAACAAGGACAGAGCAATGAAACAAAGGTGTGAACATGAAGGATTATCTAATCCTTGATAAGTCCTTCCACTTTTTCCCTCTCTTCCCATATGCACAAGAGAAGAGAGTGTGGTCACGTCAACTGTTTTTCATCTGGAACATCAAACCGGCTAACTGCAGTTGAGCTGAACATGCCACTGGTTTGTTATTCTCAATTTTCTCTCACAGGATAACCTCATGGTTTGTAATAAACAGGTTAGTTTCTTATGAAATTTTTTCTACTATACATGTGGAAAAAAGCTTAGCATCAGGCATGCTCTCAGAAGACAAATTCTCAGTGATGGACAGTGGATGAGAAAATCCATGCTGAAATTATGGCTAATGTCCAACTGGAACTGGCATTTTGCTGTCTCACCACTGAAACAGTATTTTAAGTAGGAAGAAAGACAGTAAAGAAGCAGAAGTGAGACAGAAAGGAGATCTACACTGTCAGAAGAAAAAATGGTGTTTATCAGTGTCATCAAACTTCTCATTCCCTGCAACTCATAGCTCTCTACTGGTTATTTCTGAAGAGGGAAATTTCCAGTTGCTCTATCGCTTCCATTTGTGTGGTAAAGAGCTGGTTTCACAGAAGCTGTGAGAGACTGTGCAGAGAAATTTCTGCAGAGATAAAGATGAACTGTAAGATAGTGTTTCTACAGTCAAGTCACATGCACGACAGTGAACAAATGGATGAATACAGTTAGAAAAGGAGGAGAAAAAGTTGGAGAAACTTATTAAGTAAAAATAGTGGCACCATCAAATTTCCCTGGGGAATACAGTTTCAAGGAAATAAAGAATAATACTGGGTGATGTCAGGCAATTAAAAAAATTAAGTAGTTCCTGATCCCCTTAGCATTCCAGTATTGGGCTACTACTAACTCTCATTTGCTTTTCCATTAAAATCTCAATATCTCTGGCACAAAATTCAAGACTCCAGTTTGACAATTTAATCTCTTTGGTCTCAATTTTTGTTTATGGAAACTGATGCAAGTTTAAGTAGTAAAATTATTTTAGCTATTATGTAGGGGCCCTCTTTGCATCCCTAGAATTTTTAAGAAGCAAATCCTGATTATTTCACATAAGTGCTGCTAACCTCAATGCCTCTAATAAACATAGAGCAGAAATACTATATCTGCCATGTGATCATTTAATGCAAATTAGAGGCTAGATGTAGAGACATGGGAATATATAAAAGTACTTTCTAAAGTTTAACTACTGAAGAAAAAAACAGGCAGCAGATTTTTCTTAAATTAAAAACTTTTGTTAGAGGTAGAGGTTTACAGATAAATGTTAAATAACTACAGAAATTATAACTTATTTCATTAAATGAAAAAAAAAAAAATCATGCTTGCTTCCAGAGTGATAAAGGTACTAAAAAATAAGTTAAATTCTACCATAAAAAGCAGATTAAAACATTTCCCTAGAGAACAGTATCACACTAGAATAGTGTGATACTTTGAGTGTTTTCATCAACCAGAGACAATTCTAAAACACGAGAAATTGAGGGAGGGATGAATTGATTTATTTGTATTTGGGGGAAAAAAGAAAAAGTAATTTGAAATCAAGCTTTCTGGTACCTACAGGGGAAGCATCATGTATTGAAACAGTGGGACTCTTGACTAGTATTATCATAATTGAATATTACTTAGTCTGATTATTGCCTGATATATTTCAAGAAAAAAACAGGCAAGACTGTGAATGCTTTGCTTAGCTTAGGTGGCTTATTATGCATGTGAATATATCTGCAAAATGTTGGAAAGGGATGCATGTTTATCAAGGCAAAATCAGAGATTATCAGGAAAGAAGGCTTTTACGTAACTTTCAGTGAAAAACTCAACCTTTGTTAAAAATCACAATCAACAACAAAAGAACCCCAAAGTATTTGTTTTGGTCAGTAAGTTTATTTCAAATATAATCAGGCTTAGATTAATATTAACTAGAGGGGACAGCAGACACTGTCGCAGTTGGCTTTCAGTGTCAGATGCCAAAAGGAAGACTCTGCTCTTACTTTTAGTTCACCAGACATTTTACATGATCCAGCCACTTCCCCCATGAACAATGTTGCCTCATTAGGGCAATTTTTTCATTGTATGTTACATTACCTTTTTGCAAGAGTAGCAATGGTGAGCAAATTGCTTCTCAAAACAGGGCACGCAGTAATTCTCATTGTCTTTGGTGATCAATGGTTTTGTTCCCAATGGTTGCCGGCAATACTGACAAACGAAACAGGATTCATGCCAGGAACTTCCCTTAAATTCCATTTTACGGGAACCTGCAAAAACCCAAAATGAAAAATCCACCCAGATATAGCCTTGTAATGTTAAGTTTTAAATGTTGGGAATACTCTTGTTTTTAATCTTGTATCTCAGTATTGGATTACCCAAGAAAGCACTTATCCTCAATTGAATAGAGTTTCTAAGTATGTACTTGAAATTTCAAGAATGCATTCAGTGCCATATGATCACCTGGCAAAAGACGTGCTAAATTGCCTAAGCTGTGATTTTTAGAGTATCTCCTTATATGAATCTTTTAGGGTTACTTCTCTGTGATATGCTTCAGTTGCTCAGAGTTTCTCTCAGGCCAGCCAACTCAGTGATAATGTTCAGGTACACAGCACTTTTATAAATTAAAGATTAATTTATTGGCTGTTTAGTACATCTATTAATGTCCTGCCCTTTGTCTTCCTTAAACTAAGGCTCCTTCACCTGTAAATGCCTTATTTATCTTACTCAGCTTAAGCTGGCAAGTTTTTAAAAGTAAATATCTTTCCTGTGATAAAGCACACTACGCTGCCTCTTCCTATAGCTCATCATTTCAGTCCTAGATCAAGTTCTTTTTATCATGTTTAATTAGGTGCTTTTGATACAGCGCAAGGACTGAAAGTCGCTCAGTTAAATGTCTGCCAGAGGAGTTTCAGAGCTCTTAGCTCTGTGTACAGGTGCCCTGTACATCTTAATGTCGATGGGTAAGTCTAAGATATGCACATGCATCTGAGAACAATTTTTCCAGTGACTCTCCGCCACAACTTCCTCCCCTGCTGGTAGCATCAGACTGCAAAGAGAGGTGCCAGGTGCTTTGCTGTCCTTTCCACATGAAGAAGAGAATTGCTGACATAACTGATTAATCCCGCAATTCCTATTTCCTGGACTGTGGGGCTAGTGGAGAGAGAAACTACTGGTTGAATTTAAACATTAAAGGTTTGCAGCTTCCTCCCAGTGACCAGAAGGCTGACTTCACTGTCTTTGCCTACTGGGTCTTTTCAACACAGAGCTAGCAAGCTGATGACAAAGAAGTTAATGATTTAGAAACTGGTTGGCATTCCCATGCCATGCCAGTTCTCTATTTGCACTGTTACTCCCACCCTCAGCACTTGCTGCAAGGATTTAGTCTCCTAGACTCTGAGGCAAAATCTGCAAGGTGGATATACACCAGAGGATAATAATGCAAACCCAAGTATATTCTGGTACTATTCTCATCACATCTAGTAAGATGTGCCTATTAGACAACACTTTTTAAAACTATATAAAATTTAAGCAGTGTATCATCCTTAAACTGAACACAACTATATTGCTACAGTTATTTCCACTAATACAGCTTTTATCTGTAATGAAAAGGAAATAAACTGTAAAAAAACAAATCAATGTTACAGGCTGAACCACAACATCAGTAACCTAATATTTATACTAAGACAATAATTCTGCACAGCCCAGACCTTATTGTTTGGCACTAAGATTTACTGAAAAATAAAATTCTTATGTCACTGCCAAATTTATTGATGTCCTTGGCCAAAGGTTCCCAAACTAGTAGTCATGAGGCCATGGCAGAGAGTTTGCAGCTGGTATTTGGAATTACACATGTGATCTGTAAAAAAGTTCAAGCATTGAGGGTAGCTCACTGTTTCAAAAGTTAGGGACCCACTTTCCTAAGCAAGCTGCTTCATTTTGCCACATACGGTGCTGTGGCTTCTCTTAGATGCCTCTGGAGAGGCAGCTTTTAGGCAATCTCTCTGCTGTATGAACTTTACTGGTGTGATAGCAATGGAAGGCCTAGAGGATGTCCTGAACAGACACGACCAAAAGCTGAGAAGCACTTTAGTGGAAAGTGCAGAATTTTCAAGTTTGGTAATGGCAGGAAATAAACCTATCGTAAACACAAATGTATTCTTTTTAGTAAAAATGCTGATAATGATTTGAACGTAGAATGCCATGTTTTGACAGTTTAAACAAAAAATATTTCTGATTGAAAGAAATGGTATAAAGAACATGAACTCAAGGTCTGGTCAATGTGACAGACAGAAAACGCAGATGTCTTGTCTAATCTGGCACTCCTGCTAACGATAGCTCTGTTTGTCTACCTACACTCACAGCAGGCTATGCTTCCTAAGAACTACAGCAGAATCAAGGGCTCAACACGACCACATTTTACCCTATCTTGAACTCTGATATTCTTTATAAGGATCCATAAGCCCTGTCAGTGCTAGACCAGCAGTATCTGCCTGCCCTCTCTTCACTGCCGGGAGGGTACTACACACGAAGTAGTAGTTGTCTCCTGAAAGCTGTTCTGAAAGTCAAGGACTTGTAGCTTGGTTATTCAAGGCTGTGGTTATAACTAAAAATGCAGTTCCATTTTTCACCAAAGGGTCCCTGTTGTCTTACCAGGCATAATGGTCTTCCGGCAGTGGAAACACTTAGATGAATACTCATCAGAGTAGCATTCAGTACACAGCAAGACCTCATCCTTGGCGGCAAATGGTTTCTCCACCAGCGAGCGACTGCATTTGGCACACTTGAAACACGCCTCATGCCAGTGGCGGCCTTTGTAGGCCAGATCCTTTGAGAAAGTAAGTTCGTGTTAATGAACACATTGCTTTACAGTGTTTTTATCCCTCAGCTCCTCCCAGAAATAAAGTGAAAAATGGAGAGCGTTGCAATGGCGACTTGAAGGGGTGACACGTGTGTCTGGCGGGAGGTGTGCTCAGAGGTGATATAAGTACTCAGTGTCACTGTGTTGGTATATTTTGTAGATCTCTGGCAGAGGCCTTTAGGAACTGCTTAGGCACAGGCAATTGTCCTTCCTTATGGAACATCAGAGATATGTTTTTATTGGAAGAATCGTTTGATGTTTTACCATTGGCTTTTAAGGGGAAATAAGTGATCAACATTTTTAATGTGCGCAGGCCACCTGCCAAGAAGTGCATTCTCTACAGACTTTGAAATGAACCTCATGTATTTTTTAATGTTACTACTTTTTCTTCCACTGACACAACCAACACTAAAGAAAGATCATATTACTGCAGAAAACAAGCAATTAAAATCTCATTGAGAATAAAATGGTTCTTAGGAAGATTATTAAAAAATCATTGCTTTTGTTTATACCTAATATAACTCCTCCTAAAAACTTGCAGAAAAATGTTTGTTTAAGACTCAGCAGGCTTAGGGGGATGAAAAAGCTAACAGTATATCTATGAGACCTCAGCTAAGAATTCAAAAAAAGAGCAAACAGCAGATTTTATTTTTCCAAGGTTAAAAAAGCAAGGGAAAAATGCACCTCCAAAAAAAGCCCCCACCTTAAAAAAATAAACCAGACCCTTCCCGGTCTCCTTTATAAGTACGAAGCACAAAAGGGCACAAATCCAATCTCATTTTTCTCCTTTGTCAGGTCTCCACCCTTTAAAGTACTAAGAATAAAATAAATACCATGCTTCAGTTCAGGAGGTGCTGAGCGCTAACCACTCTCATTTGCTTTAGTTAGCACTCTGAACCTAGACTATCATCCCAGAGCAGCCTGAGGCAAAGACTGGGTAAGAA
This sequence comes from Haliaeetus leucocephalus, assembly GCF_000737465.1. Taxonomy (NCBI): domain Eukaryota; kingdom Metazoa; phylum Chordata; class Aves; order Accipitriformes; family Accipitridae; genus Haliaeetus; species Haliaeetus leucocephalus. Next base: position 1,935,333 of record NW_010972820.1, on the reverse strand, counting down.
GGAGAGGAAGAGAGCCAAGCTCTAGCACCTTGGCAGAGGTGGGACAACCAGCTGTAGATCTCCATGGGCCACTTTTCTAGCCGACTCTAGCGTGTTGCACTCCTTTCTTGTTACTCCTGTTTTTTTTCTCCCAGTTTTTCCTTCCACTCAGTCCAAAGGCATGACTTTTTGTTAATGATCTTTGACATCGGTAGTGTACTTTGCTTTGTGCTATGTGTACAAGTTTGCTGTTGAAAAATGATGATGAGAGTTTGAGAAGTGTCTTCATCCAAATCAGCATTTTCATTGGATGATTCCTTTACAGTACTGAGCTGTACTCAGACAATGTGCTTTGAAAACCATGAAGTGCTTTGGCCGGGGAGGCCTCCCGAGAGGCTTATTTTAATAACTTTCTGACCTTTTATTTCAAAAGAATGTGGGCAAAGTGAGCATGGGGAGAAGGTGAGCACTACATACTGAACTTGGCAAAACAAAGGCATTTTGATAGGTTTCCTCTGAACTTAAAATTCAAAGTCAAGTGTACAGGCTTTAAATTGAAGTATGGGGTACTGGAAACCTTGTCAAAGACCACAGAGGAACTCGTATTATTAATTTTTATTCTAAAAATGTGGAGAGGTGAAAGGAAAGCCAAGCTCAGAAACACTGCCACTAACATGCCATCTGTGAGATGAGCAAGGTAAGGATGGAACTAAGTTAAAATAAAAATATACTTCATTTCCAAAAGACAGAGAGAATAATTTACAAATTATAAACATGGTTTCTTTTCAGCTTGGCATCTGCATGTCAACACCTACAGTAAAAGTAATTTATCCAATACTGAAAATATTTGTTTCAATGGAAATACCGAAGAAATTCCAAAGTTTCATTCAATCTGGTCCACTGAATTATACCTGCACCCTACCATCCCTCAAGCACTGTGCAGTCTCTGCAGCCAGCAAGTGATTGGAGGTGAAGGAGGGAATCTAGTTATGGTCCACACATACAACACAGCCTTGACATATGTTTGAGGTATATGTATGTGCACATTTCCTAATCTGGACCTTTCCTATTCTGGGAAAACAGCAGTGTTTCTCTCTGCTGTGCGTGGATGTACAACGGCTATGCTTAGGTCTCTTCACCGGTACAGGGATATGCAGAGGGCTGGGTAAAGACTCTGCCTTTAAAGAAATGGGATTTGTGTATAATTTAGCAAAGAACAAGAAGTGAAAGCTAAATTTTTACCTTGGAATCACACTCAATAGGTTGCTTGCATTCTTCACAGGGGTTGGCAAACAAGCTGTCATAACATGTAACACAATAAGCGTTTTCTTCTCTTAATGCATACTTTCTTCCATGAAGAGACTGCAGGCAGTAATGACAGTCTGTGTGATTGCTGGTCATTCTGGTGGGGTTCTCCACGTGATCTGGAAAGATGGAAAAATCATGCAATTCTGTGGATGACCATTTGCTTGCTCAAATAATAGGTAATGCTGCTTTACCTGTGAAAGCTAGGACAGGCATTCCTTGGTCGTTTGCAGTGCCCTGGATTTCTAATGCTGGGCTGTTCTATAGTGAAATGGTAGTCTTTACCAACATATACTGTGTACTGTGATACCTACATAATGGGGAGCAAGAAAGTTGCTTCAGCTTAATCTAGTGGTACTTACACCGATAGGTCAGATACCTGAAAATAAAGTCGTCTTCATGTTCTGTATGTACAACTACTGGCATTATGAGCATTATGTAGTGGATTGTGAGGCATGGTTTATCCAGAAATCAGGGAATGGAGATAGAAGCAATAGTTCAAAAATTAAACCAACTGGGGAATTAAAAGGCCAAAGAGAAGAGGCAAGCACTTTGTAGTGTGTTCCTGGCTTTCTCTTGCTATTCCTGTCTTTCTGCTTATTCCTTCTTTTTCAAAATACCCCCACATCTACCTGACCAAACATAAGGAAGACAAGGGACCCCAAGCTATATGGCTGTTCTCTGCATAATTCCAGCTGTGCTGCTAACATTTGGTGGCAATGTAAGATGACACAAATAACCCTGGATAGCAAAAGAACAAAATATAAAGACAAATAAACTAAATCATAACTCAAAGAAAGTTTCCTTTGTTGTTATTGGAATTTTCTTACATATTTCTTTATTGCCATGTTCTATGTTGGCAGTGCCAAAATACTGTGAGATAGATTATATTTCTGTGCCAGACAAGTGCAGGAAATACCACAAACCTATTGAGAGCCAATTGTATGAGTTTCCCATCCTTCAGTTTTCCAGGCTAAAGAGGCTTGAATAAGCATCCAAACCTCAGCTGCTTATAGATCTGCAATGCTGAACATTTTAAGGATTGTGGAGATCAAGACTTATTTCAGTCTTGTTGCTGGTTGGATCATCAGCACTTTGCTAAAATTGGGTCTTGATTCCTGGGAATGAAGGAAGAAGAATCCAGAAAGTTCCCAGTGAAGCAAACCCAGAAACATCTGCTGGACTCATTGGCTTGCCCTCTTCATTAAACCTGCTGAGTGTAGCTGCAGCCAGCACCAGCAATCATAAATTTTAGAGGACTTGAGAACAACCAGGAAAGGTCTCCTAAAATATTTAAGTATCAGTGACTTTGGGCAGCTGAAATCTTTGCACTTTGTGTAACAGTGCAAATTACTTCATCTTAAACAGATAAAAAGCCTGAGAGTAAGGAAGAGCAGCATATGAAGAACAAGATTCGAGGGAGTGCTTAACCATCACAGAGCTTACATCTAGTCCATTTAGAGTTACTCCCTCATACTTGTTTTTATATACTCACTGCCTGTCTTATACCCATGGTTCAGTTTTAAAAAGGCATTTCATCTTTTTCTGGGTTTCTGCTTTGTGAGATGTAATCCAAAATGATTGTTTGAACTATGAGAAAGAACAATTACTGCAGGTCTCCACTGGCACCAGTGCATAAAGTCAGGCACTTATTAATCTATTCCTGAAGGGATAGTAGTAAGACAGTGGAAGGGGGGCAGGGAGAGAGACTATAATGCTTTTTTCAGACCAAAAGTAATAACTTGATCATTTGGCACAAGCTATGGAAAACTTGTTCCTGTAAATTGAAAATCTTCTGAGCTGAATTGATTTACTGTATTTCCGACTGCCCTAAAACTTTGTGCTAGCCAAGATAGGGTGTAGTAAGGAAATCAAACAATCTGTAACTCAGATCAGTGGGAAACGTGCTTGCATAAAAAATATTACAGATGTGTTTTATGTGATATCCTTGGAATAATAGTATAACAGGGCTTGAAGCTGACTTCCATTTCCTTAAGATCAAAGAGAGAGTTGAATGTGAATTGAATGAACCCCTGTATATAAGAAAATGACATCCATCAGCTTGTACATTTACACAACATGACATATAAAAACCAGACACAGCGCAGTGCATTTAGTGCACAATCACTACATAGTCATCACCAAAACCAAGGTTAAGTTTTGCTCATTTTCTTCTATATTGGGGAAGCAGTATAAATTGGTGGCTAGGAAGACAATCAAGGAATGTTTGTGGTTAACTGGGCTACATATTCAAGGTTGTAGGATAGCCTCAAGACTGGGTTTCAGAGGAATTTTCATTCCTTTTTCGTGGCAATTAGAGTTATGAACTGCATCTGAGGATACCCTGAGTGAACCACCTTTCTGATCTTCTCCCTGCTGAATCAGTACCCCAGCTTCCTAACACAGTTTCATCTCAGCCTAAAAGTGGCAACAGTGAAATCCTAACAGGGCATGCATGAAGAACTTATGTTACTTATAGTGCTTTTTGTTGCACAAAGCTCACCACAAATAGCTTAAGATATCTGCAGATACATCTCTGTTCTCTCATTCTAATGAATGGCGACAGGTTTTTAAGTTATCAAAAACTCTGCATACCCCAAAATTTTCTTAAACAGTGGTTCTCTTGATTATTGTTTTTGTTTTTCCCCAGGAAACCAATTTGTTCCAGTAAGCCCAGGTTATGTGCACAAAGAAGACTCACTATTGTAATAGCTCAGAACTTCCTTATTTGTAATGTAGCTATCCTCCTAAAAATCTGTATGGATGTGGGAGCATATGGGAGTGCTATCACTCCTGTTTTACAGATGATAGTGGTTGCTTGAGAACATTTAAAGGGTATCCCCAAGACCAGAGTCAAAGCCTGGGGGGTGTCCAAAGTTTTGCTTCAGAGAAAGTCTTCAGAGTTTGACCGTGATGATATAAGATCATGTTTGGGAATGAAGAAGTGATGGTATGAAAAAGAATCATGACTTTTGCAAATCTCTTGGCAAAGGTCTGGGTAACCTTTGTGAACTACTTTTACCATTAGACAATGCAACAAAAAAAGTGAATCTCGTCTCCCCCAGCACCATTTACCCTTGCTCCAATAAGTAAGTAATGGTATGAGCACCACGTAGTTAGTAGAATGTTTTTCTTGTGCTTTGATCCTAATCTCTGGAGAAATATGTTTACTTTAAGTTTGCTGGAAGCTAGACTTTGTGTTTTGAAGGTCAGTTAAGAACTCTCTGGAGGTCTGTTACTGTTCACTCTCATGGAATGAAACGCTGACTCCAGCATTCCAGCTGCTAACTCGTGTCCTAGGCACAGGGAAAGACTGTGATGTCTTCATTCCTTGGGAAAAGAGGCTTTTGCTATTTAAATTGGAACAAAGCTAAATACTGTTGTTTTTTTATGTATCTAGTAGGCACGGATACGTGGTATCATTTATAGTGTTAGAATATTCCAAGGGGGTGCAGAGAGATGTTGCCAAGGATGTGAGGATATTGCAACTGCGAGTCCCTGGGGTCAGATTCAAGAATGCAGCAGTCTCATGGTATGAATTATAAAGCAGATGAAAATAAAACAACAGAGCTGGCTAGTCTGCCTGCTGTTCCAGCAGATTAAGATAGAATTTAGCTACAACAAATTAGAAGAGGGACTTTCTGTAGAGTCAAATGGTTTCCTATAAAATGCAGAGCACCAGAAGACTTCCAGTGAAGAGAGCTGTAAGAAAATGGTTGTGAAGTTGTGAAACCTGATAAATGTGGAACCATCAGGAAAGGAATGCTTGTTTTCTCACTGACACTAAAAAGCACAGCCACAATGTTAATATATCTCTTAAAAAACTATCTTTACATTTTCTATAAATGTATGTTAATCCTCCTTGTGTTATATAAGTATAAAAAGCCCAGAAATGTTAATACTACTTAGATGGGAATTAACATACATATGCATGTAGGTATATACATACATGTAAAAATATGATATCTTTTGCTTTATGGCAATTCTAATGGACTATTTCCTGATCTAAATAAGCCTGCCCTTGAACTGCATCATCTTTTTCTTTAAGACCATACAATGATTGGAATAAGGCTGTCTATTAAGAGAAGCATAAAGAAAGAAAAATGGTGGCAAAATAAATCATTGCAACAACACTGAAGGATAAGAAAAACAAATTGATCTACTACAAGGGGGACACCCCTGCAAGGCATCCCAGGTACTTATTTATTTTCAGGTAAGTACATGTTTTCATCTTGGAACATATTTTTACTTATTTGTATGAATTTGCTGACTTCATTTTCCCTATTTTTTTTTTTTTGTGAGAACTGCTGAACAATTAATCACATACATTTGCAACATACATTAGTGACTCAAAGTTACAACTGCATTACAAAGCTAACAATAAAATTGTTAGGAAAAGTTTCTAACAATATCATTATTTTATAAATAAAAGTTTTTAACAATGTTCTGCAAGGAAATTTTTCCTTATTTCAGAGATCACAGGTTCTTGATTTCTCTGGATGCCTGCTACACCCCAGAAATCTGTTATTTTATTGTGACTAGACCTAATAAAAGTCCTGACCCCTCAAAAAAACCCCAACCCACAAGTTAAATGTATGATGTATTTTCAAAACACTGGCAATACCCTTGCTTTGTCTCTTCCCTCCCTTAGAGTAACTGCAAGTTTCCCAGTGATACCTTTAAGTTATACCTGAGTGTTTAAGGATACTAGAATTTTTACTCTACTAAAAATGGCTAGAGAAGCAATAGGAACCAGGGGCATATATTACAGATCAAGTCAAAACAAGTACCTACAGGAAAGCAGAGATACGGGTGCTAACTTTGAACAAGCTGTTTTATCTCTGTGGCACAGCACAGTAATACAAAGTCAGGTCCTGAAAGCATCTGAGTGGGTGCAGAGCTCTTACTGATGCAGGATGGATGCCAACCAGGATGGTTCTGTAGCAACACGACTGTAGTGCTTCAAGGTCCACAAGTGATACAGTTTTGGTGGACTGTCTAGGCAAAGCAGCTCATTTAGATGTTGATCTGGTAACCACACCGTACTGCATTGTACCGTGTTTACACATCCTATGACTACAAGCAAAAAGAACAAGAACTCTGGCTTAACTAGGGGATCGAGCATCTCAGGAATTCTGTAATTTTAACCTTAATTGGTATTGTTGTCTGCTTTTTTTACACCATGCAAACTCAAATGTTGTTGTAGTCATCTAAATTCTTCCTTTATTCCAGTACAGCTTAATTTACTACTTACCTAAACTTTAAACTAGGACAAATTAGAGCAGTGAAAGTACCCCAACTAAGTGATCGCAGTGGTGCAGACATACAGAAATGATGTTGCAGTAAAGACTTGACTAGCCTATGTCCCTCAGACTCTCTTTACTAGCTACAGAGTGGGTTGGAATAGCTTAGCCCCATTGCCTCTACAGCAAGCTAGGTATTTGCTTTAATTCACAGAATCATAGAAACATAGAATAGTTTGGGTTAGAAGGGACCTTTAAAGGTCATCTAGTCCAACTCCCCTGCAATGAGCAGGGGCATTTTCAACTAGATCAGGTGGCTCAGAGCCCCATCCAACCTGACCTTGAATGTTTCCAGGGATGGGGCATCTACCACCTCTCTGGGCAACCTGTTCCCATGTTTCATCACCATCATCGTACAAAATGTCTTCCTTATAGCTAGTCTGAATCTATCCTCCTTTAGTTTAAAACCATTAGCCCTGGTCCTGTTGCAAGAGGCCCTACTGAAAATTCTGTCCCCATCTTTCTTGTAAGCCCCCTTCAAGTATTGAAAGGCCACAATAAGGTCTTGGAGCCTTCTCTTCTCCAGGCTGAACAACCCCAACTCTCTCAGCCTTTCCTCATAGGAGAGGCGTTCCATCCCTTTGATCATTTTTGTGGCCCTCCTCTGGATCTGCTCAACAGGTCCACGTCTCCAGAGCTGGACACAGTACTCCAGGTCAGGTCGCACCGGAGGGAAACAGAGGGGGTGAATCACCTTCTTCGACCTGCTGGTCACACTTCTTTTGATGCAGCCCAGGATATGGTTGGCTTTCTGGGATGCAAACACACATTGTTGGCTTATGTCCAGCTTTTCATCCACCAGTACGCCCAAGTCCTTCTCCACAGGGCTGCTCTCAATCCTTTCATCTTTCAGCCTGTATTGATACCAGGGGTTGCTCTGACCCAGGTACAGGACCTTGCACTTTGTCTTGTTGAACCTCACAAGGTTCACATGGGCCCACTTCTCGAGCTTGTCCAGGTCTGGATGGCATCCTGTCCCTTAGGCATGTCAATGGCACCACTCACCTTGGTATCATCTGCAACCTTGCTGAGGGTGCACTCGATCCCACTGTCTATGTCATTGATAAGGATATTAAACAGTACTGCTCCCAGTATGGACCCCTGAGGGACACCACTCATCATGGATTCATCCACAGAACTTTCAGCAGCAGCATCCAGCTTGTCCAATACAACTTGTACTTGCTACCAAGATCAGCCTGAGCGATTTAGTTGGCAAAATTCAAATTAATGGCTCTGTATGCATCTCTCCTAATGGATATTCTTCCTCTATTGCGAGCCTTGCTAGTGAAGCTCAAGAATTACCATTACAGCAAACCCACTGTACAGAGAAATTAGAGGTCAGAAATAAGCATGTCTAATGTAGTAGTTGAAAGCTGGTTTTTGTGGAAGAAGGGGACAGAAAAGTTGCTAACTGGCTACAGAATTAAACCTAGATTATTTGCTGGATTTTTTTTTTTTAAAATGAATCAACACGTGAGAGGCAGGGAGTGCAATTCATCATTTAATACAAGTACTACACTGGTGCCCAGAGATTCCACTCCAGAATAACTGGCCCTGTTATTCTGAACACAACAAGCTCAGCTGATCAGCAGTATTGCTGGTCAGTAACGCAGCTCCGTGTTTAAGTAGAGACAAACTGTCTTTGGAGTGCTCAGTATCGATTCAAGTCTCTCCCAAGCTATTACCTAGGAACACAAAACCTTTTCATCTGCTCAGACTCCTGGGTGGTGTCAATATCTTCACCAGCAGCAGTACATGAAAAAGAGTAGGGTTAATGCTATGGCCTAGATAATTTCTTTTATTTTTCTGAAATCATTCTTACCCACATTTTTTACAAGTTTTCACATAGTCTGGTAGAGCCAGAATTTTATCCTGTGTTCATTATGGAGCTCATTCTTTTCTGACTACTGTCAGATTTATAGAATCAAATGAAGCCATGAAATATTTCAGCTGTGCATTGGTGTACCTTTTAATGTAAAACCCTGGCAGTATTCTCAGTCACACTCTTTATATTGAACCATAAAACAGGTTTGAGGATTGCATCTGGTACAAAAGGACCGTGTGAAAAAATATACCCAAATTAGCTGGTGAGTTATATACCTAGAAGACATTTAGACAGGTTTAAACTGATTAGCTTCAGCTGCCCAAGTTCCAAAAGCAAAGCAGCCATGAGCCTAAATGTGGATGAGAAATCATTAGTGACTCTTAGACACAATGTTAAAGGAGACAATTTAAAGTAATGTCATTAGTGGTGTACCCCAGGGGTTGTCACTGGGACCAACCCTGTTGAACAACTTCATTAATGATCTGGAGATGGGACAGAGTATACACACAGCTATTTGGCAGATGACACAAAACTGGGAGCAGTAGCTGATACACCAGACGGGTGTGCTGCCATCCAGAGGGACCTCCCCAGGCTAGAGAAGTTGGGTGAGAGGGCTCTCACGAAGTTCAGCAAGGGGAGTTGCAAAGTCCTGCCTCTGGGGGAGGAATAACTGCAGGTACCAGCACATGCTGGGGGCCAAACAGATGGAAAGCAGCTTTGCCGAGAAGGACCTGCGGGTCCTGGTGGACACCGTGTTGAACATGAGCCAACAACGTGCCTTTGCGGGTAAGAAGGCCAAAAGTATTCTGCGGGGCTTTAGGAAGGGCTTTGCCAGCAGGTGATCCTTCCTCTCTACTCAGCACTGGTGAGACACATCTGGCGTGCTGGGTCCAGTTCTGGGCTCCTCAGTACAAGAGAGACATGGAGCTAGTGGAGAGAGTTCAGTACAGGTCCACAAAGGTGACAAAGGGACTGGAGCATCTCTCCTGTGAGGAAAGGCTGAGAGAACTGGGACTGTTCTGTCTGGAGGAGAGAAGGCTCAGAGAGGTTCTCACCAATGTGTACAAATACCTGAAGGGAGGGAAGGAAGAAGAGGGAGCCAAGCTCTTCTCAGCGCTACCCTCTGCAACAGGCACAAACTGAAATACAAGGGATTCCATTTCAACAGAAGAAAAAATCCTTTCACTGTGAGAGTGGTGGAACACTGGCACAGGTTGCCCAGAGAGGCTGTGTAGTCTCCATCCTTGGAGATACTCAAAACCTGACTGGACATAGCCCTGGGCGATCTGCTTTAGGTGATCCTGCTTAAGCAGGGGGTTGGACTAGATGACCTCCGCAGGTCCCATGCCACCTCAACCATTCGGTGATGGACCAGAGAAAGGTTTATCACTGCTGAATGATAAAAGAGGGAGGGTGAAAGAATCCACAAAACCTCAGTATTCCCTTTTGGGCATTTGAGCAGGAGTGGGGTCATTCCCACAACAACAAAACAGATCTCCTGTAAATGACTTGTTGCGAGTCCCCAACTAAGCTAGACATGCACGTAGTCTAAACACATGAGAAATGTTATTGCTTTCAGCTGTAACATTTACATGCTTGAGGCTGAATGCATGCTTTAGAGTTTTGCTGCCTATATCCTTGGAGCACAGACTTTGAAAGATATTTTTAAAGATAATAAAAAAGTGGCTTTTAAAAAAGCATATAAGCAATTAGGTTCTTCATTACAATTAATTGCAATGTTTCCTGGTATTTCAAATCTGGTAAACATAGTCTCTAAATCTTTTTAAACTGAAATACATTCAGTGCAATTGCACGAATTTGGTTACAGAGGAAAGAGCAAAGGAAACTAGTGATTCTAGGTAATTTCTGTCAAAGAAAAACCCAATTTCAGTAAATTCAGCATTTCCACAGGGAAAAATCACTTCCAGCATTCTCAAGTCTCAGCCATGTGTGAAATTAAGAGAGACAGATATTATTTTCTGTGTTGTCACTGAGTGTGAAACATGATCAATATGTCCTTAGTCAACCATTCCAGTACTTAGATATGAGTACTGCCCAAAAGCTGGGCCCTTTTTGATGGAAAGGAGTTACCGGCTTGTCTGTGGTATCCAGTTTACCACAGTAAAGAAGATTTTGTTTCTTTTGTAGCTGCACGCTGGTGCAAGTCAAAACTCCTTTTCCTCACTGATCGTTTTAAATTTTACGCTGGTGTTAATTGTTACAGACCAGACTACAGAAGAGATGTAAAGGTCTGGATGTCTTCAGTAGCCTTGGCTATTTCGATGACTTGGCTCAGAAGGAAATGCAGGCAGTGCTCTGCTCAGCCACTGCCCTGTACAGAACAAGGAATAAAGGAGAGTTTGGGGCACTGACATCTACACTAAATAGACTCCTTACCAGGACTCAGCAGGGAAAGTAGATCTAAAAATTCTTTTGCAATGACTTAAAGACTATGTGAAGGAAAATGGCTATAACTGTACATATCCTTTTTTTCAGTTCAGCAGGCAAAACCATCCTAAGGAAGATGCAAGAAACCCTACAAGAGATGGCTAGGCAACAACCTGCTCCTGAGGAAAGTTTCCTAATCCCTTTTAGGGGATTAAATTCATGCTCTGAAACTTCAGCATTTATAAGCTTCCAAAACTAATATAAATTAAAAGAAAAGTTATTGCATCAGGGTATTTTTGGAAGAAAAAGGAGTTTTCCACTAAGCTTGATCCAAAATGCTCTAACGCTTTTATTTTTAAAATTTTGATGTATTTTAATAAAAAATATTTGTGAATTAAAAAAAAAACCCACTTCATGGAAAATGTCAGTTTGTTTTAGAAAAGTAGGTTTAAAAAAGTGAAATTTGACTGAAAAATATTGGTGTAAAAATAGATCTTAAATTCTCAACAGAAAAATTTCTAGTAAAAATTGAAATTTCATTTTTGATATAAAGTTAAAAATTTCATTCGAAGGAGCAATTTTATAGCTAACTTTTATCCTAGGAAAAAAGATATGAATCTGAGTTAGAGTGACCTCATTTTGAGGGAAGAAATTTGGTAGCAAAAGGACATTTATGCTGGGTTACAGTTTCTTCAGTTAAAATGGTGGGAATGTAGAGATTAACATATTGTACTTGCACGGAAATATTAATGTATTTTCCATCTATCAACCTAAAACCCAGCAAGCACTAAATGTCTTTGAAAGAGAAAAAGAAACATTAAATATTTGGGGCTGGAACTGGTCAAGATGAGAGCTGATCACCGAGGTCACAGCTGATCTCTGGTAATGAATACAAAGCCTTCCCCATTACCCTTTCTGCCTGTTTTTTCCAGTCCCCTTTCCTGCTTCCACCCTCACCTACCATCCCCTAATCATGGAAAAAACTTCAAAAAGTGCTAAAAGAAGAAGAAAATGAAAGTCACAAATGAAGATATGTGCTGAAGTCCTGATCTGCGACTTTTACTAGTGAGTCCACCCCCGGTGTGCAAATCAGAGCAGCACTCCCGAGCGATCTCTGCTAGCGCAGCATCTGCACATCAAACATCTGCCTCCCGATTCCCCTCTATGCCATGCACTAAAGCCACGGTGCCTGCACCGCTGAGCAGAAGTCCGCCAAGGAAACAGCAGCATTTTAGCAATACACTAACACCACCGGGCCGGAACACCGTCTACCTGAAAATGACATGAGCCTGCCTTTGGGACTGAAAGTTTTCCTAGGGAAAACAATAGCGATAGGAAATGATGCTTGTGATACGGTGGGGAGTAAAGTGCTCACAGACCATGAACCAGAACAGCCTTGCCACTAACAAGAAGTAACAGAGCTTCAATAGGCAACGCTGATGCTGACTGCAATCTTTAAGATCTTAATAAAAAATAGGCTATTTCTTGTCTTTGCAGATGCATCAACTGCAGAGACTGGATTTCCCTCACCCTTACATTTTATTTCACAATCAGAATGGCGGATGAAGAGTACTGTGCCTTGTGAGAACGGGCACATCACATGAATTAAAATCCTTTTAAAAAAACCCCAAACCCTACAACTGACTATGCAGTACAACTTTTTCTAGCTGGGTTCTTTAAAAGCCTGTGACCTACTTTAGAACTGCATTAAGAAATAAAATGAGCAATAAGAAAAAGATGAGCAGTAGCAGCAATGTTAACAGCAAGCTAAAATTGGAAAGGATTTTCATTACCCTATTTTAAAAAAAAAAAGGCCTCCTTCCCCCAAAACCACACATAAAACCCCCAAGTGGTAATAAAGCATCTGCTGCAGCGGCACAGCCTTTTCCTTTTCTCTCCCAACTGCACTGTGCCAACCTGACCTAGTTTTCTGAGGAAAAAAATAAACCAAGCTGCAGCACTTTTGTAATAAAAATATGTCACCTTATCACAATGAACCAAATCTAAAGATTTCTGATCTCAGCCCTGTTAATAGACTGTCATGAGCTAGGTGGCATTACAGCTTGGTGTCCTGGCTTTGGCAGGTTAATGTTCACAAGAAGCTGGGAGGGGGCACAGCCAGAAAGGCTGACCCGAACTAGCCAAGGGGATGTTTGATACCATATATATAACTAGGGGAGCTGGCTGGGCTGGGCGGAGAGGGGACCACAGCTCAGGAATGGGCTGACCATTGGGTTCCAGGTGGTGAGCAGCTGCATTGTGCATCACTTGCTTTATACATTCTTTTACTAGTATTATTGTTATTATTACTTCTTTTCTCCTTGTGTTGTCCTATTAAACTGCCCTTATCTCAACCCATGAGGTTTTACCTTTTTCTTCCAATTCTCCCCATCCCACCAGGGGAGAGGAGTGGGTGAGTGGCTGTGTGGTGCTTTGTTGCTGGCTGGGCTTAAACCACAAGACTTAGAAAAAACAAAGGCTACTGTAAGGGGTATCGGTATGTAAGATCCCTACTTCCATTATCATTGTTCCCAGGTATTTAGATTTGTTTTGTTGCTTGCAGAGTTCCATCAGTCTTGGCTGCCACCTCCTTACCAGACTTCCCACTGACAACAGAGATGATCTGGTTCTGCAGACAAGCCCTGGACTGCTTATTACGCCCACAGGAATCATTGTTTGCGAAGCCACTGCTGTATACAGTCTAAGAAATGCTGGCAACAGCAAATGTAGCATATATACCCTCCCTTCACATTATGTGAGCTGTTTAGGGTGACCATTGGTGTGGCAGTCTCTTCTTCGTGCAGAGGAACTCCATGATGGACCTCCACGGACCTTCCCAAGGGAAAACAGGCTTCAAGATGGGCAGTCCCAAGGGGCAGGATCCAGGAGAGAAGGAATGGGCAGAAACATTGAGTAGAGCTAGATCTCAAAGCAAGGACTACCCATGTACTCTGGATTTTTACTGACAATTAACACAGTAGGTATTGCTGTTATAACCTAGCAGTAATGATCCTCTGCAATTGCATTGTCTTTGGAATACAGATAACACAGCCACATTAAAAACATGCATATATTGCCTCTGCTAGGTGGACAGACCATGAAAGGTCTAATCTGGTGAAGAAAACCTGAAAGATGTGGCACTCATTGTATTCTACTGCTTTTACGGTAATTAATTGGTTATACAATACAAATGAGACGGAGGGCAAGAAAGGTTTCCAGGAAAGGGCACAACAACGAACCAACATGAAAAGACACTGTGGGTGTTCTTAAGCAGACTTACTTAACTTCCTTCTGCTTCCCCCTAAGTGTTACATGAACGCTTGCTTTGTCTTCTCTTAGAATAGGACCCCAGGAACACTTGCATATGTATGTAAATTAATGTAGCTGAATACTTTCACTCAATTCACAGATGTCAAATTAGGTGATTTAATATTTTCCGGATTAGGTTTTTAACTCTGCATGTTAGAATTGGTGTCCTGATATCTGTTGGGGAGCGCTAGGCACAATTCACTTCCAAAGCCTCAACATCTGCTCCAAGGCTGCAGTAACAAACTAGTACAATTCGGCTGTGTATGTATTTCACCAAAGATGTGGAATTAGAGCAGGGAGACCTTTTCCTTTTATTTTCTGCCCGGTAATTGTTTTAAACGTACTGTAGAGCTAGAAAACCTTGTTAGTTTAACTATGCATGTGCATGAAGGGCAGGCTGCTGGTCTTTGGGCTGGGGGAAAAAAAAGGTAAAATATTCAGATATACACATTCTTTTATGGCATGTCCTATATTCTCTGTTGATAATAAACCACCACATTTCATTCCAACATAGCAAAAGGATATATGACTCCCAATGTAAAAGCTCAGTTCTAGAAGACAGCTGACAACAGGACTTTTGAAAGCAGTGAACTCCTTTAGGAGTGGGGCTGATGGGAGACAGGGCAAGAAGTGGAGGTATTCAGCTTCTTCTTCTTTGTCCTCTACCGGAGAGGAAAAATAATGGAGTGTTACTAGGATGAGTATAGAAAACAATGTTGTGTGGTTTTTGTTGTTTTTCTTTCTTTTCTTTAAATACATGGCTTTGTGCATCATCCCTTACCCAGAAAAAAAATGTGAATTGAAGATCTCTTGAGTCCTGAGTAGTTGAGTAGATAATGTCCTGTCAAACAAGATAGAGTATCTCATGGCATCAACTCTGTTTTATCTTCAATCCTCATGTCCCGTGAGCAGCAACATTGACCGGCCCTCAGGGAGACTCAGCCCCAGGTTCTGTTCATGTCCTGCCAGTGACCTTTGCCATGTACTTGAAATCTTTGTGCCTCTTACGTTACCTGTTCTGCCTACTTAGGAGATAAGGTCTGCTGAACAATAATGTGACTGGGTATCCTAAAATTTCCCTTAAGCCTTAAAATCTCTGTGCCAGACATTAAACGTATTTCTTTCTATTTTAACATAGTCTATCTTCCTAAAAGTGGCTATGATTTAAAATTAGACCCTGCAATGAGTATACCATGGTATTTTGTCTTTCTTTATTATGATGAGAGGTTACTGACCCTTCAGTTACTGCCCTGCTGGGATTTTTGTAATGTCCTGGCATGTGAAAAGGTCCTTTTTTTTTTTTTTTTTTTTGGCACTATGACTTTCAGAGTGGATTTCTTTCTATGATTATAAATACATGCTATCTAAAAGCTGGTTCCAGTGTAGGATTGCCCTATTCTGATTGAAGGAAAATTAGGGCTAAAGTTTATCTGAACACCCAAGACAGTCGACATTTGACTCAGACAAATAAAATCCATCAGTAAAGTCTTAGAATTCTGGAAGAAATTAGGTAAGAATGAAGAAATTCCTTTCTAACATTTAGGAACATTTTAAGAACATGCTAACTCAAGGATATTGTGGAACAATGAGTCCACTGAAACTGGTAAAGTCTATTCAAGTGATGATGTGACACCTGACACGTAGCAACAATCTTTGCAAACCTAGAATGGAATGGACTGGTTTCAGTACGGGATGATGCTCAGAGGCCATAACTCCGACCAGCTGTCAGGGATAAGGTCAGTTTGAGGAGGAGAATGGTAAGCAGCAGCAGAAACTGCATTAAGGAATAAATACAATTCAAGTCCTTTTTACTAATTTATGTTAAATTTGATAAATGTTTTCAGTAAAAAGTCTAAGCAAGTGATTAAACAAATTAAGAATTCTGCTACTGTATGTAAAAAAAACCCCAAAATGTTTTGAGCTTTTAATTTGAAATGTTTCTCAATGCTCTTCAATTTTCAAGCACCAAACTAAACAAAGATTGACAATTAGAAGATCAGCATGAAACAGTTTTTCCTCTAATCTTTTCCTTTTTTTTTTTTTTCATGCAAATAGAATTCCAGACTCACAGAACTCTAATTATGCCACAATTTTGCATGTTATAATACATAAATGAATCATGATGTGGCTGAATTTGAAACTTGAAGAGCTCACTTGAGGAAGACTGGGCTCCTGATAAATAGATTTACAGCCTAATACTGTTCTCGGCTTCTGACAAATAGAATTATAACCTAATACTCTGAAGTATTTTACAGACTTCTTTTAAAGGTTTCAGAATGCTTTTCTAACAACAATAATCCTAAAACACAGTTGTGAGATACTTGTCTACAGGAAGGGTTAATACTTGTCAAAGCAAAGTAATTGACTTGCTCAAGGTCAGAGAGCAAACCTGGAGGAGTAGGAAGAAAAGAAGCCAATCACTACGCCTTTGCCACTAGATGGGTCTGCTCACCAGGCTGTGTCCGTGGCACTGGCCCGGGATAGTTAAAAACACCATATGAAGGTTGCCAGGTGGTCAACTTGGAGTGCTAGAGGTAGAAAGCACTTCCAAAATTAGCCGAAGCAACAAAATGTTCCAGTTGTGAACTTTGCAATTGTCCTTAATGACTCTGAGGTTATGATTAATATTCTTACGCAAAATGTTCTGGGTGGAATTTTTCCAGTTTTGTGTCAAACCTCTCAGGACTACAGTGGTTGAGAGAGTTCTTAATTATGAAGGATTTTCCAGTGAATTTGGGTTGTTTCCAGACAGTTTTGGATAACATTGTTTTAACTCATTTTTTTCTCCCCAGTGTAGCAAACCCAGTTTACAGATGGGGAACTGAGGCACAGAACAACTTGCTGGAGGTCACTCTGGACTAAATTCTGGTCTCCTGTATGTGTGCTCTGTCAACAACTATGCCACGCTCTGTCACTAGGTCATTCTTTCTATCAATTCTGTATGTACGCACAAAGACATGTCACAAGAAAATGAATATTTTTCTGAGTTATAAAGCATCTGAGCGTGAGGCCAGCAACGAACTAGGGCAGCCTGTTCAGATCCATTATCCATAATATGCTGAGATGTGCAAGAATCTACCAGTCCTTATACGCGGACCTAGAAAAATTCAAAGTCAAAAGCAACCATGGCTGAGAAGAAAAGTAACCTACTAACTTGAATGAAGTAGAATCAAAGAAAACTCAGCCTAAGAAAGGGAAACACGAAGAGATGATAGTTGATGTGTACTGTACAATATCAGAGAAGAACGGGGATATTCACAAAAGCTAACCTAAGCCTACTGAGGCTAATGAACAAGGCACTTTTTATAGTTAAAAGAGACAGATAAATTCCTCTGCAGGGTGATTCCCAGCAGAAACTTAAATTAGCCATCATTATAGTGGCAGCCAAGGGACATTACTTAGCCTTTCTAACAGTCTTATCCCTCACTGCATCTCTGCTATAGAATTTTATTAACTTATTTTTAATACATCAGTTCAGTGTTTTTGGAGTAATGTTAGCATATTTCAACAAAACCATCCTTATTTCATCCTGTTTCCATTTTACAGGAAAA
Source organism: Haliaeetus leucocephalus (assembly GCF_000737465.1). Classification (NCBI taxonomy): domain Eukaryota; kingdom Metazoa; phylum Chordata; class Aves; order Accipitriformes; family Accipitridae; genus Haliaeetus; species Haliaeetus leucocephalus. The sequence goes on along the minus strand of NW_010972820.1, from coordinate 1,917,673 downwards.
TACAAATATATGAAACAAGGAGTTCACAGCCTCCTTTCTCAGCAGAGCTGCGTGCTCTCTTCCCAGAAGAATGAATTCTGTTGCAAGAGTGCAAGTGGAGCATCAGCAGCATTTTGCCATGCCAACTTCCAAACTTGGGGCTCTAGAGATTTTAATAGAATAGCTGAACTGGAAATCATTAGTTTTATGAGCATCCTAGAATTAGCCATAAGACATCATCTGACTCTTAACTGGTAGGGAAGTGTACAGAAAACCTCAGGTCAGTTTTATTCCCCAAGTGATCTAAAAGCCTGAACAACATCTAGAGCTTGTTTAGTCAACAGGAGTGCTGCTCATTTGAACAGGGTCAGAATTTCACCCTCTGATTTTGGGCTTGACATTTGGAAGCATGCTGGTTAAAATTTTCACATTTCTTTCTGGCTGTGCGTGGTTAGGTAACACTAAAAGTTTTAAACTTTTTTTTGAGAAATGAAACTCAGATATGGATAGAAAAGAAGAAAGCTGGGCTTATTGCTATATAGCCCACAGAACATATGTCTTACCAAGTCAACCAAAAATAGACATTTCATAAAATATGACTGCCTGCAAATAACCTGGAGATACCATAGGTCAGAACTGATCGGAATCTCTTTCAAGCAGCTTTTGATTTCATTTTGCTCTAATCTTACAAGAAGGTTAGTATGCCATCTTAAGTTTCTACCCATTACACAACTTTGAATCAAAGTGACTTTTGTGAAACTGCAATAAAATTACATGGCAAGACCATCAGCAATCTGTTATAACATTAATATATTAAATCTGTTACAGCCTGTTCTGCTAAAATACTCCAGAAATGTCAACTTTTCACCCATATTTTTCTTCAGTTTGTGTGACAATATCAACCACAAACAAAAAAAGGCATCTGAAATGTGTTTTCTAAATGTAAGAGATTTGTGCCGAGCTCCAGATATAAAACCAGATCTTTTGAAAATAGGGATGGTTAAAGAAATATATTTTAAAACATTCATATTATTGAAATGGAAATGATATTTGACAGTTTTGTCCAAATTTAATTGTAATCTCATTATCAAAAAGAATACCATTATGAAATCAGGTAGCTGTACAATTAATATACATAGTCTTTAATTTAAGGAATATTTCCATGCTTACCCATACTTATTTTTTAATTCTGCAACATAGGCAGACATTTCCAGCACCATTTCAATAAACAGTGGTATACCCTTTCAATACTACTCTTTCCCTTCAAATTCCAAACCAAAATTATGATCCTAAAAATGTGATAGCTAAAAGATAAAACAAAGTGTCTTACAGAGGGAGAATCTGAAGGTGATACTTGATTTTTATAACAAGTCAAAATATTGCTATAAACACCAGCTTGGAAACTGGTTTTACTTCAAAAAAAAAAGCAAGAACAGTCCACGTTAGGTGTTAAAATTAGTTATGCTAGAAACAAGTGACTTGCCTTATTAGAAAAGCTACTATGTAGAAAGTTTTCTTGCAATAGCAAATAGCTATGAAAGCTTGCTAAGAGACAAAAATAGTGATTCAAATGTCACAGCAAACAGCAAATGTTTTTTTTGTTGGCTTGTTCTTTGGAGTAAACAAAATTAATCCTCATTTCATTACAAAGGAAACCCCAAACTATCTTCCTTGTAAATTAATGAGTGAGCCAATTAATAACATGAAAACAATTGCATCCAAAAAAGGTGTGGCATCTCTTTTGGTACAGAATATAAAAAACTTTTGATGTGTATAGAATTCTTCATCTAATTTCATTAGCAGTTTTTTGTCTGAAGAAAAAAGTTCCTGCTTACTTGCTCAAAATGTTAAGTTAGGTACCTTGTATACTACCACATTTAAACATTAGCAGATAAAGGAATAATGGAAAAGAACCTCAATACTCACATTTGGTTTTAAGCTGCTTCTCTTGGTAACTTGTGCAGCAAAATAAAGGAAGAAATAATTACACGTCTTCACAGAAACAAGCATTCATCAAGTCCAAAAGAAACAGAACACTTTGCCAGAGCTATTTGAGGGTCCCATCAGAATTTGGCTGGATGGAGGAAGGCTGAGGGTCAGTTTGTTTCCCTTAGACCTCATGACATGCAAATAGCTGGCTGCCTCACCACTGAATCAAATCATTCTTTGACATATTGTGTTTACAAATTGCAAATACATACCATGTCGGAGGTTCTTAAAGGAACATATTTCAGACAGTTGTCAAAACGAAAAAAGCATTTCTGTTGAAAATACTAAGGAATAAAAACACCCAAGCCCCAAACTGTTTGGTACAAGGAAAAAAAGTAAAAAAAGATGGATCATCATTCATCCCCAGATACGCTTTGGTGCGTGCATAATGAATCCTAAAGACCTCATATGGGCTTGTAAATCAGAAAAGAAATAGAAAAGTCATGATTACTAAAGTCTGATTGTTGTGTACAGGAAATAGGGGGAGGAAGAAACAGTCCTGCAGTTTCAGGACAGACTTTTGGGGACCCAGCAGAACTGCTCCGACACTACTGTAGCAGTTTCTGGCCTGGAACAATTTGTCGCTCTTCCAGCAGGCAGGAAGGTGTTCACATGGCATTACCATCAGAGTGGCCGCAATGGCCTCCTCTAGGTTCTCTCTCAGTATTTCTCAGTTCTGGCCTTGTTTGAATTGCAGTAATCTCTTTTACTTTTTGCTTGGACGGAACAGGGGCCAGCTAACTATCACAGTGTACCACATGCATGGAGCATACAGAAGTGCTTATACTTTGCATAAGACCCGATGCAGACCTTTAATCAGTCACAGCTGAAAATAGGGATATTGTGTCCATTTAAAAATGCAGGCTGAAGTTAAGCAGAGTGAAAAAAAGGATGGCTGCTTGTGGTATGAACCATGACTGACCTCCAGGCAGATTTTTTCCACAACTGAGAGCCAATAGATCTGAATCATTTAGTCTATAATGTCAAGTGGTGGGAGCTGTTTTATATCACAGATAGAAGAAAGAAGGAAATGTTTAAATGGTTTAAAGATATATTATGTTGTCTGAAGACTTTGGTAAAATTGCCAAATCTGGATATGTTCTGGAGGTTATCTGTGTCTAGGTAGTATCTTGCAAGTAAGACTGATCCTCTGATTACTATTGCTAAGAACTGACCATCTATTTGTGGCTGACTGGTTTATTAAACCTCTGCAGACACTTACTTTGTCATATACTTAAACTAGAGTGAACTCTTTTCTCCTGATTTTATATGAACTATAAGCTTTATTTATACCAAGCACTTTTCAAGCTTGTGATTTTTGCAGATTGAGAAGAGAGAGGACAAGTTAGGTGTGAATTTTAGTCCAGAATGGGAATCATGAATAGCTTCCTCTTGCCTTTACTTCCAGAAAGAGAAATCTGAAAGTACATTTCTTGATCAAGTAACTTTTGAAGTTCACAAATCAGAGAAAGGCAAAAGTATTACCCAACCAGATCTGTCAAAAGAGCTAATGACACTTAGAAATACTTCTAACGCAATACATTCTTACCAGAAAGGAAGAGAAGTACAGATACCTCCTATAGCATACCACTTAAACTTCAAAGGCTACCCTCAAATTTGTCCAACTGTAGACAGAGATCATAACTGTGTTAATAGAAGACATGCCCAGAGAAGCATTTAGAACAGAATCGGTTTTTGCCAACAGGTGCAAATTGAAGAGGTTAACAAAAATTCTGCTGCTTCTTCAGATGATGTCTCCTACAGCTGTCACATCTCTTCCTGAACTTCCTGAAATAGAAAGCAGCTTATTTCATCTGTCCCCAGAGATGACCTGTCTTGGCCTAGCTTCCCCTTCATATTGAGGATTTGGGAAATTAATCAACCAAATGGTGTTTCTCTTTAAACTACTCAAGTTGCTCTTCCTAATTCAGATTATTACTTTTGTTAATTTAAAAAAAAGTCATTCCTTCACAATTCCTAAAGAAAAAGATAAATAAATAACTTGCTGTTTTCCTGAGAAAAGATCTTTGGCATTTACTGAATATGTTCTGTTATTTGGGTCAGCAGAGAAAGGAATTCTGCTCTCACAAGTATCCTGTTTATCCAAAAGCTTTGGATAATTACAATTTTCTATGTTTAAAGTACAATCATCATTCAAAAAGTTTGAGTAGCACATATTTGGCGGCTCAAAAGGCACTCAAGGGAACAACCACTACATGCCTTGTGTTCTTGTATTCCTCCCTAGGCATCCACTTTTGGCCCCTGCTGGAGACACAATACTGGGCTACACAGACCTTTGATCTGACCCAGTACAGTCTTCTGCAAGAGTACTAAACTTGCTATTAACCCCCCACCCCACCAAATCTACCTAGTTTTCTAGAAAATTCCATTTTCCTGGCCTAAGGAAAATGTAACTGTTACTTATGAGAAAAAAACATTGAAGAAGCAACCACTACATGAGTAGCCTACTCATGAGCCTACACAGAGAACAGAAGTACAGTAGTTTTATCTGAATAAGCTGTAAGATGGATTCATGCAGACAACAAATCCCAGTGCTATTACTTAGAAACGTGCCAATTTTTTTTTTTTTAAGAAACTGCAAAACGAGAGAATTGGAAAGGCAGCTGCAAGTTCTAACAGAACAACAGTTTGCTTACTTCCAGCAGAACTGCAAATAACCAGCTACAAGTCACGTTTTGCCACTTAAAAACAGGGAAAGGCTGTTGCTGAGAAAGGTATTATTATACCTATGGCTAATGTGCCCACTCCCATTTGCTGAGAGTAGCAGCAAATAAGGCTACAAGATGCATATTTATAAACAGCTGTGTATATATACATACATGCATATATACATGTCAGGTTTCTAAGTCTATAAAAATATAATGATGGTGTTCACATACCACAGGTGAAAGGCATCAGAGGCTGACACTAAATACTTAAAACCAAAGTAAAAGCATTAACTTGTATACTTTGTATTGCCCTTTATTTTCCTAGATATTCCAAAGGACAGTTTTGTTTTGTGAACTGCACCTCTAAGAGAAGATTACTCTTCCTCCTGCATATATTCCTCCTCAGGAGAGGAAAAACCCCATGAATTAGCAAAATATTCAGGGAACTGTGAATATTCCTTTTCTTTCTCTTTCAAAATACTTCCGTATCGTAAATTGAAGACTGATTTTCCACATCTAAGAGACAACAAAAATACCTGGGAACATTTTCCAACCTACGTCTCCTTGAATTCTGTCAGTAACCAGAAGATATCTCTGAATTTCAGTGCTTCCCTTGTATCTACTTCAAATAATATATTTTTTTTATCATTCTTATAACATTGGCTACAATATAGCAAGTCTAACACATGATATAGTAAATTTTATAATAAGTTCATTACTATTCCAGCATGAAACAGTATCAAACAAAATTACAGGGACACTCAGAATGGCATGTAAAATCAAATGGTGCATATTACCAATTGCTGTTTGAAAGCTGCAAGTTGTAAGATGATCGACCATTGGTTAAATCAGCAGAATGCATTTTAAATACTTCATCATTTAATGTTATTAAAATAATTTCAAATTTGCATACAGAATGTCATGTGGCATATTATTTACAAAATAGCTCAATGTCATATAAAATTGTTTACATTCAGTATAGGAACTTAATAATTATTCTGGCTAAATAACAAGAAATCAAGCCTATTTCCTGTATGCAAACTCTATTTCTTAAACAAAGTTAAACAGCCTGAATATTTTTAATTTCTTACTCCTCATTGTCCTTTATTATCAGCTCTGATAGCCTCCAGCCAAGGAAAGAAAAACAACTACCTTTGCTTCTGCATTACAACTAGCAAACTGTTTTGCCTTACAGTTGGTAAAAGATCAGCACTGATGTGAACATTGTTAAACATTACTGCCTTTTATATATGTATACAATTCAATTTTTTACCTTATCAAAATTAACCTTGGTTAATCTGTTACTGAGCTTCTGTACTTGGTCTCTTCAACTGTCATTTGTTGCAATTTCAGGCTTGGGTATATTTATGATTAAGCTTATAGAATATGTGAACTGTTTGAAACCAGATATACTTGAACAGAGTAGGCCTTGCACAGAATTTGCTTGCTTTCAGCGTGAAAGAATTTTGGCAAGAATGGGTGAATGACAGGTTTAGTGAAAAGAACTCTTCCTTGTCTTACTACTCAAACTTAATTTTATGCAAAAACCTGAAATTACACACATGAAAACAATGGGCATTACTGAAGTAATACAACTAAAGTATTTCCAGTTTGAAAATTATCTTCTCTTAAAAATAAGTTAGAAGTATATCTGACATACAAGAATTATGTCATTAATAGTGGCAGAACTCCATTTTACACATTCTTCCACTTTCCTGAAGACATAAAGTACTGCTCACGTAAAAATAAGGCTGGTAAAAAACTTGAGGGAAACACTTTAGCCAATACTTCAGTCTATAAAGTTTATGTAGAAAGATCATCAACTAAAGTCTTTTCAAGAAGCTCAGAATAAACAGAATACCACAAGTTCTTTCAATGAGCTGACAAAATGCAAGCAAGTGCTTCTAACTGCTATGGGAAATGGACTAAGAACTCCACGAGTCCACTGAATGAACATATAGCATGTAAAATACGGCAGGCGTAAAAGTATTTATGCACTCCCAAAATACCAATGCAAAAGGATATCACCTCCTCTGTCCGAATTACAAGCTTTAAATGAACAGCTATTACGGACATTAACAATACATCAATAGCATGAGTGTGCTGATTTTCATAAGCTTTCAGTACATTTAGAAACTCACATTAGTACTGGGTCACTTCTCTTAAGTTTAGCAATATCCACTTGTACTCAATGTTTTTACTGTTGTGGTCCAGTGAAGAGAAGCTGAAAACATCCACTAATGATATCAAAAAGTAAAGATGGCCTTTCATTGCTATTCTATTAGGTATCAGTATATGTTTCAAAACTAGTATTTGAAATTAAGATATACAGGCTTATATACACTTATATGCAATCCTTAGATCACTATAAATCCAAATCAGAGAAGTAAAACTATAAGCCTGTGTGTGTATGAACAGAATACACTGTTATTTGAAGAACAACCATTTCTTGAGGCCTCACATGAAGATGCCAATTAAAACCCACTAATTTCATACCCAAAGTGTCCAAAACTGTGCTGTCACATCTACATTTACTGTGTGTTACACATATAGTACATAACAAAACTCTGTTTGCCACCATCAACCAACAACTGTGTTCCCTGGCTGTGGCTTGCAATTGTTAGAAGCCAAATTTTAAAATTTGTCAAGCATTTTCTGCTATGCTTCCCTTCAGGATAAAAAAAAATAAAATCTGACTGTATCATGGATGTGGATGCACTGAATAATAATTTTATTCCTCTGTTACAGAAGATTTCCTAGGTCTGAGAACAAGATCTTTGATAGAGTTAGTGATTTCCTGGAGCTCTTTTCGAATGGTATCTGCTCCTTCCTCCTCTTCCAGTTTATCTCTTGTGTCACTGTCTCCATGTTCAGTTTTCTTAGTCTGGCTGATCAATTGTTTCACTACTAATCCCTGGTATTTGACTAACAGAGAATGCTGATCCTGAGGGGAGAAAACAGAACAAAACAAAGGAATGTCAATGTTACGGAGAAGGTACACAGATAATTAAAGATTAAATTTTTAAAAAAGCATTCTCCAATTCTTGCCTAAAGAGGGTTAGTGATACATAAATATACTTCCATCAAGGTATTTGCAACCTAAATTCTGAGAGACATTCGAAGAGGCAGAAAAATGAAAGTGCATCCATGCTGCGAGAACAGGACAATAAACCACTGAAGCAGGAAAGCAATGCAGTTAGTAAACATCACCAGTTTTGGCAGTTTAGAATATAGAATTTCAATATTTTTACTTTTGAGGAGTATACCTTTCTTTAAAACTGAATTACAAAAGTTTAAAAAGCAACCATGCTCTAGCTGGGAGGAAAGAGCATGTATAAATTTTCAGTTATAAGAATTATAACATCCCCCAAAACACAGCTGTCTCTATAGATAAAGGCAAAAGCTACAGTACTAATAAGAGAATGATTTTTAGTTTTATTAAAAAAATAGTGAAGACAGATCCCTGAAATAATAGATTTGAAATACAACACAGATCAGAGAAATTGTGTGTCTGTACATAAAGTAATGATTAGACATGAAACACAAAGGTGCCAGTCTTATGCAGCAGAAGTAGTATAAGACACGACTTTTATGTTCTGTCATAGAAAAAAGGCACTTTCCCCTTAACAAGCTAGAAAGGAATACCTCTGGGATCTTGCCACTTAGGAAATTAATGATCTGTGGTACTGATCTTCCTGGTGCATGAAGCATACAGTGGGTTGAAAACTGAAATAACAGTACTGATGTCAGGTGCAGAACAAGAGCTGGATCTTCGGTGACTTTTAGCTGTTCAATCAGAGCTTGTCTATGCTGAAATAGGACTTGCCTAAGGAACAGGAATATGTTATATAAAAATATGTTTCTCATTCTGTCTTATAGTAGTTGATAATAGACTAAAACATATCTAACTTCAATTAATTTTAATTTTCCCCTCTGACTGACCATTTCTTTATGTGAAATTCCACATTAAAAAAAAAAAAAGCTAGCACTGGTGTAGCTTAGATTTTGAAAGTCCCCTGGAGAATTTATAAACTATGTTGTAGTAAGCAGTGAGTCAAGCAAATTAGCTAAATAGGAACTCTCCCCTCCTCCTTCTCCCATGGAATTAGGACTGCTTGACTTTGTATTTTTCAGTTAAACAGTTTGGAAAGAAAGATTGCCTCTTACACATTCTGTGTGACTGCTACCAAACTAACCATCTAACATTTGTGCAGCAACAGAGCTACATTTCACATACTGTGCATAGAATACATAAAATTAAGGTACCTTTCCTTCTTTTTGTCTCCTTTTTTCACCATAATACCACAAATATCCACTGCAGAGTCAAGGCATGAAAGAAAATCTTCTATGCTCTATTAAAAAATGATATAAATATTTAATCTGTGTTAGCAGATTATACAAAAGGTTAACTACTGTTCACAATTAATCACACAAACACATGACTGAATACATTTGGAATAAACTATGGAAGAGAAAGTAAAAAGGATTTTGTAGAAATTAACTTTATTAATCTTCCAATAGTTCATATACTTAAATACTAAAATAAACTACAATCCATTAGTCTTAAAAATGGAACTAAAAAAGGAACACATGTTCTACAATTATTTACAGATATATTTTTTCTTAAGAAACATATCAGTATGGCCTTTTGCATAAAAGAATTAATAAATTACTTTCCTTTGTATTTACACTGCCATAATCTGAAGGTTTTTTAAAAAATATTCAGGATTTTACTAGTTAAGAAATACATGGGAGAACAATCAGGAACTCCAGGAACAAAATACAAGAAATATCAACCACTTTAAACTGTGGATTCTCTCTCAGCTTTTACTTTTCTCACCTGCACATAAAAGATACACTGGATTCCATCTGGAAGCAAAGAGCTAGGTGACTATCAGTATCAAAATGTAAGATCACGTTTTCACCTCTTAAAATTCACAGATATGAAAATGTACTTATTCTCACTGACTTACACAAATTCAAAATATTATTTTGCCTTCATCCTTCACAGCAGCAGCAGCAGTTATGTACTATGCTATGTATGTCAGCTGTTTATTAGCATTGTGTCAGCAGAACGGAAAATCTGAACTCAAAGATTCTGGATCACTTTACCTTGCCATTCAGGGAAGAGTGAAGTTTAGCTAAAGGACCTTTGGTGTCTTCTGGCAATTTACCTAAAATCTTGGTCCGGACCTGTATGAGACAAGAATGGAAATAATCTCTAATATTAATTACCATTTTAGCTGTAGGCATATTTAAACCGAAGATAATTAAGTATTGAATAAACATCACTGATCTACTTGAGACTGTTAAAAAGGAACTGTTATCTGTGTACCTCACTTGTGATTGTAGAATAATTTTCGGTTGTCATCATTGATTCAGATGCTAGGAAGTTGAAAATAAGATTTGTAATGTCTGTACAGACAGTCTTCAACAGGTGTTTGGCAAGGTTAGTCTGAGTCTCATCTGTTAAAAGAAATAAGTGATTAAAAGTAACTTCTTATAGTTATCTGATTCCTGTGACAGTTACCACAGCACTTCCTAAAATGTGGACTCTATCAACCATGAGTAGTATCAAAAAGTTATCTGGATACATGAAGCTAACATCGCTCATTTGCAGTTGCTTATGGAACATTCTTCAGTGAAAAATGTGAGCTTTCAGGTCTAAGTGCATTTTAATGCATTGTTAGTCTTTCAAAGGTGTATCTGTATGAGCAGTAAACTAGTCCCTGTACAATCCTCCCAAACCACTAATGAACAACCACTGCTATCCATCAACAAGTATAAAGTATGTGAAGGAAAAGTCTACAGGACAAGCAGTTAAACAGAAGAGGAGGCAGATGACTTTAAGACTGAAACAGTAGAATTTTAGAAAAAAGAGGCTACAGAACACATGTACAAGAAGAGAGGCTAATTGGAAATAATTCCATTTATTCCTAAACATAAGAATATCGGGGGTTTTGCTAATGTTTCCTTTTGTTATAAGTTTTTTTCAGGGAAAGTTCTAGAAGAAAGCTGAATACAGCAGAGAATCTTGGAAATGTCTAAAATATTTTCCTAATGGTACTTTTCTGTCACAAAATACAGGTAGCTAAAGTAATCCACTGCAAAATGAATCTACACCTTTTTGAAAAGCTACCCTCAAGGAGCAGCTACTTTCAGTATCAAACCTCAAAGAGGTTTTAACAGGGGCTTCTTAGAATCAGGTAGTATTCAATGCTTTCATTAGTGGCACAAGTGACAGAATGAAGTAAGTTTACTAATATTTTTCTTTTTTTTTTTAATTTATTTTATTTTTCCTTCCCCCCCCCCCCCACAAAAAAAAACCGGGAAAGGGTGCAAACACTTTGGAAGGAAAGACAAGAACCCACAATTATCTTGACAGAAGATATAATGGACTGTGGATATGAAATAAAGAGAACATATTTCAGTAAGCATGCAAAGCAATGTACTCCAGCATAAGGTCAGTGTTAGGCAGTGTAAACATATCTCTAAGTTTTTCCTGTTTAAACTGTTGCTCTTCTTTGACCTTGAATGTAGATTCTGGAATAAATTCAACATCCTTGAAGAAGTATATTCATTTTTAAAAGTATATATTCATTGTACCTGTGAAATGCTTTGCTCCCTTTTCAAATAACCGAATGTTGTTGTACAAGTTTGAGAATTCCTCCTGCAAGTCCTTCATAGTCTGTCTTCTGCTAGCTCCAGAGGAAGATGTTGAAGATGTAAAAACAGAACGCACAACTTCCTGGTAAGTTTTTGTTAAAGGTCTTAGAAGAGGGAAGAAGAAAGGAGAAAAAGGGAACATTAAGCAAAGTGTAAAACTGTATAAGGTTTTTCCAAATATATCAACAATAGAGAAATCTACCTCATTACACAGTAAATGAATGGGACATGAATGCCACAGAATGGTGAGATAAATAAAAAGCAAATAATGGAAATCAGAAAAAAACCACTGGGAAATTAAAATGTACTTTTATAATTGCAGAAGTACTATTGGTTACAGTATGCATGGTATGTAAGTGCTTGCCAAGGTTTTAACTCGTAACAACACCTAAATGGGAAGAAGATGAAAGACAGAAAAGATTTTCTAGAAGCAATGCTGTTCAACTCTTTCAGGGATCTGTGGGCAAATTCCAGATGAGTAAGAGCTGTAAGAGGTGAAGACTTAAGTTGCATTAAAATAGCACAGGCCCTTATAAAGATGCATTTACCATTGTACTCCCAAGTTTATTCAAGCTTGGGCTGTTACAGTCCTATCATGTCCTTTTTGCCCCAAACACACATATTCACACCTTCTCTCTTGTATGGAATGTCTTTTGAAAGAAGTTACTCACCTTCGCTTAGATCAGTTTGCTGACCTAGCTTACTACCCAGTTCACACAGGTACCAGTGGAGCGACAAAAGACAGAAAACATGAACATACATCAAGGGCTGTACAGAAGATGGGACTGGTGAAACCCCAACATGGATCAGTGTAAGGGGGTGGAAATACACCCATGAACCTGAAAGTATGCTTGCTGACAAAGGACGCAGAACCACCTACTGCTAAGCTTAAGCATTATTTCTCATTACTGTGCCAGCATGGCTTTCTAATACATACACAAGTATGTAACACGGAGCTGTACAGAAAAAGAATATTGTGGTTCACTTCAACCAGCAAAACATTTTTTTCTAAGGAAGGAAACAGACTGAAGAGAAGATATATCTGAAATGAAACACAGACTTTTTAACTCCAGTTGAATTACTGAAATTACCTTATTAGATGTTCAGCAAGTTCTGTAATAAGCTCTTCGGGGCAATCCTGCATGCGGGTCTTTAAAACATCCTGAATTTCCTCTTGTGACATGAAAGGGAACTCCGGCTGCTTATTCCTACCTGTAGCAGCCATGAGCAACATTCATTGAGAAAGCATTATATTTAGTTTTGCTGCGGTTACTCTGTGGCATGAGACACTGAAATGCCTCAAACTCTAAAGCTCCACAGAAGACAGATTACCAACAATGCAAAAAAGAGAGAAGACTACATGTGACGGTTAAATTTTACACATCTGAAAAACAGAAAATTTATCTTTTGATCACTTAGAAGTTATTTTCTGTAATAGACAACTTAAGTAGCGTATGAGGACATGCATTTTTGGTGAGATATTTCAAACTACCTGGCACATCCATTAGTTTAGAAAAGATGACATCACCAAGACCAAATAGTTTTTTAAAATGCCAAAACTGAATAGAACGTTCCTATTTGAAGGATTTCACATGGTTGTTGGTGGGTTTTTTAAACCCCATTTAGTAAGGAACACAATCATCTAACAGAGCACCCTAAACTTGACATTACAGTACAAAATCTGAGACACAATAAAGCAAGAATACTAAACCAGACAAGAAGTTCCAGGAATAAAATCAAGTTACATGCTGCTTGTAAATGCACACAATTAGTGCAACTGTATTTTGGTTTTGGACAAAATATGAAGTTTGTCTGCATGCTGCAGAATTTAGTTTTTATATATAAGAATGTTTTAATTTTTATATATAAGAATGAGATCAGGATGATGACAGATGCAGCATAAAACAGGTTTATTCTGCACATAAGGTAACCGAATGAATGGAAATCAACGATGTTCCTAGTTGTGCCACAGTAGCAATGAACAACATACAAGGCTATATAAACAGGCAGAAAAGGAGCTTAAATCAGGGTTTGGAAGGGTCCTATTTATATTTGAATGGTTACATCTGAATTTATCTTGGGATTTTGGTTCAATCTGTTTATTACAGTACAGCAATACAAGCAGCAACAGTTGTAAACATGAAAGGCTACACCAAAAAAAGGTGATTTAACACTTAGTTACTGAGTTATTTAGTTTACTGAGTTTTACTCAGTAACTGAGCAGCCTTGAAAAATAACTTCATGTATATGTGAATTACAGTAATCTATGAGAGTAGTGTCATACAAAATTAAGATGCTGTATTTCGCAAATTTAAATATCATGTTTAAAAGTATTTTTCAGTCAGTATGGAAAGTCTAGATACTATATATAAAATTGAAGTATACATTTCTGGTACTCCATCGAATAAAAGAAAGAACACATAATTATGATTGTTTCATTTGCAACCACTGTTTGCTAAAACACAATGTAAGCGTTTACTTCTGAGGAAGCCATCCATGCTCCTTCTCCTAACAGTAAAGGTAGAGAAATGGGCACCAATAGGGAGAGATTCAGACTCATCTGGTAATACACATCTAAACCAAGTGAGATAGACTAGGCCTTCAAAATACCTACCTTCCTCCATTAAAAAGTTAATAGTTACAAAGGTAGCTAGCTCAGATGTAGAAGTCACAGTTAATCAAGATGAATCTTATTTAAAATAACATTTAAAATATTAGAACTTTATTTTGACTGTATATTTTATCCCTATGAGGAAAAACATCTAAGTACTGTTTCACTGCTATGATTTAAGCTAATTAAGCTTTGGAACTGGATGAGAACTTCTCCATTTATCATACGCTATTTAGCAGGTGTTAAGAAACCAAGTATAATATTAATCCTGAAATGTTAGGCATTTCCTACATAAAATCTAATTAAAAAAATTTTTAAAAAATTTAAAAAAAACAACAAAACCAAGCCACCTGCTCTCATTTCCAAGACTAAGTTATACTATTCAGTGAATAGGGTATACCCATTTCATTTAGATAGCAATATCATATCCATTGATACAATTCTAATGGAATAGTGTTCTCAAATTCTTTGATATTTTACTTGACCTTACCAATACCGTGGGGAAAAAGAGAGATGTGGAAAAGAAAGTGATAAAAACATGTCAGTATGAGTAGTTAGTGCTAAAAATAAAATGACAAACCTGTGCTAGTTGCTTGCGACTCTTCATCGCTGTCAGCATCCTTTCTTCCTTTCTTCTTGGTCTTCTTAATCTTGATCTCTCTCGCATTACCACCTCCTCCTCCTCTTGTGCTTCCACTGCCCTCTGGTGGAGAATTATTTGCTTAGGACACAGTAAAGTTCTAGCACTTAAGAAAAACTTTACAATATTATGGTAATTGATCTCATTACTTGTTAATGCTGAATTAAAAACCACAACCTGATTCTAAACATAACCTACAATACACATTCCAGAATCTTAGGGCTGTAAATTTTCATTCTTAAGAAAAAAAAGCAACTGAGTTAAAGCTTTATTTAAGCTAATGTCATTACACAATACTAACAAACACAAATACTAACTATATCAAATGTACATATTGTAAAAAAAAAAAGAGCAATATCTTTTTCCAATTGAAAACAGATGAGTAATGCAATGGGAGAATTTCTATTGGCTGAAAATAGCATCTTGGTAAGCATTTAGCATTTTTATTCATTGATGCTAAATAACTGAGCTACTGAAAAATACCCGATAGTGTAACTGTTAATTTTCAGAAAAAGAATCCTACGCAGCATGCATTTATCCAAAATATTAAGTGTGCATTCAATTAACTAGAAAACTAACTCTTTTTCGACTATTCCTAGAGGACTATAAAGCAATGCGACATTCTAGTTCTGACAAACGTAACAAATTACTTTGTTCATAGGTCCCATAATCTGTGTATTCAGATGCACAGGAGCTCAATTTGCAATACAGTCCCTTTCCACAAGGTAAGCTGTTCTGCTGTTTGTTCCCTTTTTCACAGCTTGTTCCCTTCTTTTTTTCACTTGAAAGAAATTCAAACTCCAGAGTAATTGGTTCTATACATGCACTAAGTCTTGAGAAAGTAATTGTTTTTCCATTTAAATATAAGGTCCAAGATTTCAAGTAACTTCATTATGTAGCAGTACTGTCATTTAAGAAAAGGAAACAACAAAGGCAAGATGCTACTGCTCACAAAGCTAACTGCATCTGTTACATGCTATAGATGGATTTTTAAGCATTCCTTTGCAAGAACAGCAAACTAGTTTGCTTGCAGCTAGCAGTGGACGGTGTACTTGTGAGACCTTCTAAGTTTTTGACCTCTCCAAAAAAAAGAGTTGGTGTTTTTCACAAGCTTATTTGAAATGTGACCACATTTAGCTGAACAGATACAAGCTGTTTGTCAGCTGTGCAATATATGTTATTTTGGAAACAAGGTCCCTTCATTCTATATTCCACTTTAATAGCCATACAGAAAAAGCTGCAACCTGCAGTCAAGATCTTATCCACAAAGAGATGAAGCAGGAGACACTACGGCCAGAAAAGCCATATTTTATGACAATAGGATACATGGACTGTAACCTACAGAAAGGATTACAACAGTACATGTCCCTACAGATACTTGTTTGTAACAGAGTGTTGCAAATGGTATTATAAATGGGCCATAGAGAATTTATCTTGAAAATTTTCATTAATCCAATACATGACAGAATCCATATTTGTATGAATTGCATTAACATTACACGTGAGGTTATGCTTAAACAGCAGATACTGATATAGTTATGCACGGACCTTAAGATAGGCAACGTGACATTGGCCACATTCTGCCATTACACAATAACAACATCTAACCCTTAAACTGTGATGTTGACTGTTTTAAGGTAATACACTTAACAGTCCATAAAAAAACACTTCAGGGTAGTGCTTGCTGATGGTGCAGCATACGTTACCTGTGGATATGAACGTGTCTAGACACATGGATCTATTCCAAACAGCCACCATATAAATGGAGTAAGGCTTGGCATTAATTTAACCCAGAATATACCTTAAAGTAAACTGTGTGAATCTCCAAATAACTGTTATGTGTGCAAACAACAGAACATTGTCTGGCATGGGATTCTCAGAAAAGATGTACAATATTCTCCAAAAAATCCCATCTTACTACTTCATTTCTCAATTTATACGGAATGATTTTGGAAGTAACTTCTCAAGACTATTAAGAAATATTTTAAGTTTCCCGGATCCCTGAAAAGTGGAGTAAGAGTGTATCTACACTGTGTAATAAAAAATGGTAGACATCCATGAGCTAATACTGGTTTGGTCAGTCCTCTGCGCAACTTAATCTTATGTGACCATACTGTATACACTAATAAACGAACATGGATTCCTTGCTTCTAAAGCCAGCTGACTTGTGTTGGACTAACTCAAGATGTCTTTATGGTACTTCCTCTGCACTTCTAAATCTGAAATTAGTTATCATGGACATAGCTCAGATATATCTACACCTACAGTATAATGATGAGAAGTAGTTGGATTATTTCTTAAGTATCTTCAGCAATGGACTGGAGGCAACTAATGGACTACAAAATACAGTAACTTTATATTTGAATGTTTCCAAGGCTAAACAAGCCTCTTTTTTTTTTTTTTTGGCTTACGCTAAATATTGATGCCTTACCTGTTGCTTTCTTTCTTCTTTCATCCTTTTTGTCTTTTTTATTAGCAAAGGAATTCTCTAAACCAGAAGCCTGTTTTAAATCTTCTTCAGTGATTAAATTAACAGGGCTATTTTTCATTTCCTAAAATGAAGAACATGCACTTACCAGCAAAAAGATAGACACAGCAACAAAAGATACATATGGAAAATTTTAAGCCATTTGGCCATTTTTAAGTATACTAATCTAATGTATATTGCATCTTGATCAAAAAAAACTGTACCTTTTCAGCTTTCTGTTGCATCATATCAGAAAATAGATCAGCACAGCTGCTTAGAAATTTCTCACTGACCACAATCGTGTCACTGAAGACTAAGCCTGAAGAATTTTTGTTTAAAGATCTCATCACTTGCTGCAGCAAAATCCCAACATCTTCTACTGACAAAGAACTGGGCAGAAGAGTCTAGGGTAAAGAAAATGAAAATCATTTACATACAATAATCTGTTCTAGAATGGACAGACATACTTGTATGTGGATAAAATTAATCCACAGCCACCCCATTTGACATCTGTTAACTATTTAGAATATATTGCACTTTTAAAATTAAACTAGTAATTTAAAAGTACTTTAAAACACTATTTTAAATCTTCTAACATCCCAAATCAACATTGCTCTAGAATACGTGCTACCTCTGGGAAAACAGACAGCAACTTCTTCAAAATGCAGCTCAACAAATACAGAGTAACACCAAACACAAAACAGCAGCAGGCTTCCTTACAAGCGACAAAGTAGTGCTGTAAGGCCTAAAATTAGGATTTAGCCAGGACAAAATGGCTAATATCCCTCTGTTTACTGAAACTGTCATACAAGTTCAGTTTAAAGTTTTTTCCAACCCCCCCCCCCCAGAGAAATATATTGTTCTCTAGCAGAATACATTAGCACTAATTTTGAAATGAAAGTTAGTCTTAGATATCTATCAACTGAATACTGATACGTCCTTCCCCTGGTTTTGTTCACACTAACTTAAAGGCAGATAATGCCTTTCTACTTGTTATTTTACTTAAACGGAACGTTCTACTTTGACAACATGGAACTTTCATTATACATATGTGTATTTTCAATAAAGTATCACTTGACACAAAAATAAGACAAAATAAATAAATTCAACAACAACTTACTGCTACATCTATCCAGTTTCCAGAGCTGATGGCTTCCTCTACAGAGGCTTCAACTTGATCCACAATTTCTTGACCAACACAAGCTGCTCTCAGAAATAAGAGCTGTGTGGACTTGTATCTTTTTTTAATGTAGCCTGCTGGGTCAGGGATGCCAAGTCTGTACAATGCATCAAATTCTATAAAATAGTTAAGTGTCTGTTACAATTAAGTACCTTCACATACATACAGGATCTTATGTGGTAATTTTTTTTGAAAGCAGGAAACGAAGAATTGCATATAGTTTTTATACAAGTAAATGCAGCCTCAAGCTGATGCTGATGTAAAACTTAGTTTAGTACAAGCTACACCTAAACATAGTTAATAAAAATATGAAGGTTAAATCATGGGCACGACTTTGGTCTGAGTTTCAGAAATTTTTTTTTTTCTTTCAGATTCTTATACCATTAAGTTTATCTTTGCGATTATATCTTTACAAAGTATTCTAATATAACATGAGCAGCCTTTACAATATATACAATGTCAAAATGTTTTGTTTTCAAAAATTACTCCAATATACTCGCAGAATCGCGCAATGCATCACAAGCAAAGCATTTCAACTATTTGGCAGTTTATACTTAGAAGTTCTGAAAACATTCAAAGACTTTGACAGATACTCTATCAGTCAAGCAATATTACAGAAACACTTAATACTACTACAGTAAATTATGCTGAACCTTTTCAAACTGCAAGACTAACTGTTATTTAGGGACTGGCCCTTTGGGACCATAAGGGTACATTCCTCTGTTTATTCAGGTCCACATTATCCCATAGCTCCTGTTTTAAACCACCATCATCCAGCAGCACTCAGCTTTAAGTTAGACTCATTTGGATTCAAATCAGGACACTAGTGCTACCCACTCCAGTTCTACAAATCTTATTTTGGAAAAGGTTCTTCCTGTGCACTGCATGCTTGGCTATCTGGACTATTAACAGCCAAAGTTTGGTCATAATCTGGACAGCTGGACTGAAACTACAACCATGTGGGTCAAACATGATCATCTGAAAAGTCTACAATGAGCAGCCTAATAAGTGTTTTCAGAACAGTAATAAAAGTAGCACTTGTAACATTGTGAGAAATAAAGTTACTGTTTAGCAGTATGGTTCTCTCTGCTGAAATATGGTTCTTTGTGATGAAGTAACACACATCATTATAAGCAAGACGGTCTTTTAACAAAGGAGTATCAACTACTGTATTGATTTCCACTTATTCTTGCGAGGCTTCACTCTAGACACTAGCTATATTAGGGTAAGACCAATTACCTAAACTAGTTTTAGAAAGATATTTTATCTACGAGGATATAGATTAATTACCTAAGTAACCATTCTGCTTGAAAAATGAATCCACCCAGTTGCTCTGCGTTCTGGCATAGATGTCTGGAACAAACACAGCCTTATCCTGTCTCCCACCAACCACAGTGCCTTTTAGACGACCGGTGTTAACAAGTTCTTCTAGCACAGCTACAAGAAGAAAATAAATGAAGCGACATCTTCCACTTCAATATATCCATTAATCAAAACATAGCAATTATTTTCCTTGTTTTGTCTCTTCTTTTTTTCCCACCCAGTAGTTGTTTGTGCTTCTAGTGAAACATTTCCGAGTTCTATCAATTATTTTTAACACTTATGAGAATGAGAATGTCCTGATAAAAGGTCTGGAAATCATACGTTTCAAAAGAGTGAGCCACAATGGCAGGATCGAAACACTTTTTATTGAATATATACCTGGACAGTTTGAGCTTTTAATTTAGAAAATGTAGTCATAAAAGAATCTTTCACTGGCCAGACAATAAAATATATGAGCATTTTATTAATAACATTCTCTTCGAATTCACTGCTTGCATGTTAACCAAGATGGAAGAGAAAGATCTAAACACACTAAAATGACAAGAAAAATTGCTACCTAACCTGCATAAATGTGAGCACGTCCTACTGGTGACCATCTTCACCGTTTACAATGTTCACACTGTTGCCAATAATAACCTCCTGATAATGCACAAATATTGCTGACAAAGAACGTATTGGTAACTGACAGTACCAAAGTACTAAGCCTTTCTTGACGCTAAATAAGGTATTTTTAATCCATTAAAGGTGCACAGGAATATCTGATTTGCCTCCTATGTTCTGCTTTTGCCTTTTTGTAAGTCACTAGATATATTAAAAAAACCCAGTGACATCAACTGCCAAGCTCTGCTGATTTCCAGAGCTTTGCTAGATGGCTTTTTTATTCTCAGTTTGTGTTGATTTCTATTTCATTAAAAGACAGATTTTACCCTGGAACAGAACATTAAATGGCATCACATGGTACAGCTTCTTCCTCATTAAATATGAGTAGCAGTCAACATTACAACATGCTTAGTACAGCACATGGAGGTTTAGCTCACCTACACAGGAAAATTTACCTGAAAACCTGGTTCCAGAAGGAATACTGCATATTAAATAATGATTTTTTTTGTCAGATATGCCTACAGTGTAGATAGGCCTCTATAAGCTAGCAGCTATTGAACACAACTGCCACTAAACAAAGCTGAACAGTACTTACACTGAAAAAATGTAGAAAAAAGAGAAACAGATTTAAACAAGATATAGCTTTAGGTAATCTAAGATGAGAGCTAGAAATCATGTTCTGCCTTGGTTCAGCTACCTTGTATAAAATGGGGCTTGTAAGACTGATTCTGAAAATAAAAATACATTTTTGTACTTACTAATAGTTTAGTTACCCTAGAAAAGAGTCAACGTGCCTATTCTACTTAAGCAACTGTCAGACAATATAGTTTGATTCTCTGTTTAGAATCTCAATTTGCTTTTATTCAAAGTTTTTGGGTAAAAGAGTAAAACTTTTAATAGATTTTCAAACAATTTTGTGGAGCACTAGCAATGAACCAGAGTTTTTAGAGAAAGAGGGAGAAATGAAGATGCCAGTTAATTTTTGTATTATTTCAAGTGCCAGTTCTAAAACTCCAGGGCAGAGAAGGTGCTTTCATAGGAGATTTCACAGCCCCTACTACAATTACGCCTAGACAATCTTTTGTTTTAGAACAAAACAACAGGACCTTTGCAGAACTACTGTAATCTCACACTTATTTTTAAAGGTGATTGAGTAATTTGTAGTGTCCTATTAAGTCTCTGTCAAAGTCTGGCAGAGATGATAACCATCCCTCCATGCCTGTCCTACATCATCAACACAATATTCAGAAATAAAGAACATCTGTGCTTTCACTATGCTTTGTAATTAGTGTTTTAACTATTTAACTCATAACTATTTAACTCATCATATTTTAACTCATTTCTAAAATTATTTTCTGTAACTTTATGCCAGCTGAACATTAATAGCAGTACAGCTATGTGATAGAACCAAAGAATATTGTTTATCTTGTCTGACACTAAGTGTTGATGAAATAATTAGCTGTTTGTAAATTATACAAACAGTACACTGAACTTACTTTTTTTTTTTTCTGGAAGAGACACAAAACTGACAAAGACCACTTTAAAACACACTGCTAATAATGACAAACATAAAAAGCAAAGAGTATAAGTCACATCATTAAAAGATATTATTCAAGTTTCCAGCATTTGTGAAATTGAAATGGTATCTCAGCAAATGGATAGAATAAAATCAAATGTGCTCTGATAGTGAGTAAAAAGGTCTTTGAAACTTATGAAACTGCAGAGGAAATGGAATACAGTAAGAAAAACTGAAGATGAACAAACTTATTAAAAAAAATCGAAGAAAAAGAAAGTATTAGAAATACATGTAGCCATTGTGATAATTACTGGTGATAGGAAAACACTAGAACTTCAATTCACATCAACACTGTACATGAGCAAAACATGATCAGGTACTTGCAGCACCTGTTTGAAGAAGACTGCAACCACATACTGAAATTTGTTGGGTACTGCAACATTACTATAATGCAGTTTAACAGATTTTCCTTTTAATCTATGAATACCTGGATGGCACATTCCAAAAAAAAAGAGGAAACCTTAAATTCATTATGTGAAAGTAGAGTGTTTATATGATTTTGTTTAAATGCTAAGATTTTAATTTTTAATGAATAAGCTTGTCGCAAAGAACAAAAAGGTCAGCAGAGAGACACTATAGTGGAGCTAAAGTGTGCAATGCCCTGAAGGCAAAAAGACCCAATCAAACAAAAGAGTAATATTAACTTTCATGAGAAGAGATAGAAAACCATTAAAGGATTCCGAAGACCAGCAGCACTTGGTCAGCCAGCACACGAGACTAATGATGCCTGAAGCAGCATTTTGGACAGATGGGAGGTGGTTGTCAAAGAAAAGCTGCAACATTAGAAGTAAGAAACAATTAAGTACTGCATAAAAGTTTCAGCAGTTGGATAGGAAATCTTTATGCATTTCTATTTAAAAAAGGAACTGTGGAAAATAAAAGCAAACAGTTTAAGGGTATGCTTTATCTCTCAGCATATAAAGACATTTAACTAAGAGCATAACAAAAGCTCTGCCTCCGCTATCACAGAGAAGTCAGTAAATAAAATCCAGAGCAGTTAATGCCATTTGGCTACATAAAATCTGTCCCCTTTTGTGTGCTTCACTGATAAAACTGCCAGTAGCTAAGGGCAAATAACAAAACAGATGACAAAGTGAGTACTGTACTTGCATCATTCTGCCCCCAGAGGCATTTCACCAATGCATGCTTTCATTGCTTTAGATACAGAGAACATCTCTTCAGTTATGGATAGCACAAAAGGTTTAACACTTTTTATGTTAAAGAGAAATGCATTGTTCTTTACTCCAGAATTAAGGCTATATACTAAAATGCTTCTTTGAAAGCACACTTCTAGTAATGAAGAATCTATGAATTTACTAACAAAAATACAAAACAGTTTGAACGAAACTCACAGTAAAGTAAATGTTCTTGAAATCCATACCGAGTGATCAAGTTACTTACAGGTGTAGGCCTTGAAAAAAGAAAAAACAAAACAATATAAGTTAATGACCCGAAATTGATGTGGAGAATCTAGAAATGAGATGTTACTCCAGATGGACAAAACTACATAATATCTTAGCCCCAGGGTGCTACACTGATGTTTAACACAGCTTACAAGGTTTTAATTTTGAATTACTATGAAGTTGTATCTTACAACAAAGCTACAATAATTACTGTAAGGAAATTTCTGCGGTCTCAAGTTTTTTTCTTCATACAAATTGACACAGAAAGTTATTGATTTAGTAAGAAAAAATTATCTATAATCACATAGAGTGGGTAGACATCAGTAAGTAACTGACTGGGGAGCAGTGGAATGACAGTGAGGATAGATACTCTCCAAACAAATGAAAGAACTACTGATTAACATTTTCTTCAGCCAAAAAACTTAAGTATGCTGTATAATGTTAAACTTCCCTTGTCCTCCTTTCA
The DNA here is from genome assembly GCF_000737465.1 of Haliaeetus leucocephalus. Taxonomy (NCBI): domain Eukaryota; kingdom Metazoa; phylum Chordata; class Aves; order Accipitriformes; family Accipitridae; genus Haliaeetus; species Haliaeetus leucocephalus. Next base: position 1,894,104 of record NW_010972820.1, on the reverse strand, counting down.
AAAGGAGGTCCCCATTTCAAAACAGTGAGTCTAATATAACTAAATATTTCAGCCCAGGAACTAAACTACACTTAAAGAAATCTATCCATAGGTCTTTGTTTTCTTTTCTTTTTCAATCGCAAGTGAATGTGGTCCATGAAGACCTATGGTAAAAATATTTCAATATTTGGTTGCATGTGTTGCAATTTACCGAGTAATCGCAGTGAAGAGACCACGAATGCGTGCTCGATGCCGGGACACAAAGGCTTCTGTAAAAATCACCCCACGGTTTTCCTGGTCTAGTTGTCCATGAATAATTCTACCCAAACGCCTGGATAAAGCCTGTAAATAGAAGCTGGGATGACTGCTAAAAGTGTATATTAATGACTTTAAACAAAAATTAATAAAAAAAATTGTATTAACAGATCAGCAAATTAGTTTCGCTAAGACAGACAAAATATTCAGAAATGAGGACAAGTGGAAATTATTATTTAGGTCTATTAAGAATGTGTCTTACTACATGTAAATTGATGCCATTATGGCCCACACTCCAAACATCAGTGAATTCAGCTTTCCTAACAATGCCCTCTTTTAAAAAATATATGTGTATCTAATGATGAAAGAAAACTTTGCAAAAGAAATAAGTATGGCTTGGAGATGCACAATGAAAACTAAGATTTAACCTTTGTATTAATTTTGTACGAACCTGTGGCAGACGAATTCACTATCCACTTTTTCAAACAGTCAAGATAAAAATTAGCAACAATAATCACAAAAGAAAGAGGTGCAAACAGTTTATAAATGTGCATCCTTGCAAAGTGAACTAAACCTAGGAAATATTGCCCAGGAAACAAAGAGCAACCATATAATAATTTCTGTATGTTACAAATGCTTTTGTGGAAGCTGATCATGCGACAAATACTACAGGAAATCTGCTCATAAACTGAGAGTCAGCAAGGCTGTCTGTGGTACCCAGTATGACTGTTCACCTAACACATGCCACAGGACTACCCTTTCATAAAAATATCTTCCAAACAAAGTCCAACCTTGACTGAAAGTCAACAACGGTAAGAGAATTCTCCCTAATCCTTTTACACACTATAATACTCACTAACAAAGGTAAATAGTTTTTTGTTTCTACTCTGAATGTCTGGCTTCAGGTTCTAGAAATGAACGTTTATTTTACCTTTTCTAAATAAACCGAAGGGTCTCTACCATTGTATTTCTGCTTCCTGGGTAGCTAATGAGACTGATGAAATTACGCTTACATCTTCTCTCCAATATTTCAAACAAAGACATTTTCATGTCTTTCACTAATCTCACCTGCTCCTAGCATTCCTAATCCTAATCTGTTCCTAACAGTCATAAAGATTCTGAAGAAATTTTGCCCAAAATGAAAAGGCAAACATCAACCTCAATCTGTGAATAGCTGTTACACTGCAACCTTTATGTATCGAATACTTTTCTGCTTAGACTGACAAGCAGCTCATCACAGTTAAAGCCATGGATATAGCAAAGATCACAAAAGAAGGTGAACACAATCAATTCTACATTTGCTAGGTTGGTGGTTTGCATCACCTGTATCAGGAAGTCTCCCGGGAGGTCGTAGGCCTTGCAGAGTTCCGATATTGTCACCTGTCCAGTTTCCTGTAGTTTATCATTTGTTTCTTCTGCTAATTGATCCAGGTAACTCCTTATTTAAAAACAAGAAAAAAACCCCAACACATTAAGTGTAAAATTAAAGATCAATCTGTTAGCCACATGCTGAATTATTAATTGACGTGGCACTATACGTCTTTATGTTGCATCTTTGCAACAATAAACTGGAAGTTACTTTAAATGAATAAACGAGAACAATGTCAGTGAAAATGTGGTGTTTTTTTAAAAGCCTGCTAACCAGGTAGCTAGTATTAAAATCGGTCATTCATCTGCTTGTATGAAACTGTCAAAAAGCAGGAACAGGAAAACATTATATGTCAATGAGAAATAGAAAAGGGCTTTAGTGAGCAAGATAGGTCTTAATTATTTCAAAAGAGACAGGAACTTCACATTCTTTGCCAAGAATAAATCCTGCAGTGCAATCAATAACAGAGACAACCCCATAAGAGTATTACTTCAGTGGTTGTTAGTGTGCTGAATGCCATAAAATAACGTGCTCATACATCTTAGGCTTGTGAGGTAAAGCAACAGTGGGAAAAAAAGTGAGGATTTGTCAATAGCTGAGGCAGATGGCAAAGCCACAGAGCAAATGAGATCTGGCTGCTGTGCACAGAAACACTGGGTAAGAAATGAACACTTGTAAGTGCAGGATACTGGGCAGAGACATTCAGTAAGGCCTCTGCTCCATGGATTCCCTGGATGCTCTGCTGAGACAGACCTCACTCAACATTTGGAGAAGAAGCACTGATCACCACCAAGCAGCCCTAGTAGCAGTTAAGAAAAATGTATTTCACTTCAGAAGTAACAAAAGCTAGCCACCACTTTTAGCTTGCATTTTAAAAAATAAAAGAGCTGTGAATTATACATACTGCTCCTGAAAAGTACTCACTCATTTATAAGCTGTCCCAGTACAAGCTGAATAGTTTTTTCAGATTTAACGATGTCGTTAGCTCTGTTTTCAATGTGCAGAAGGTCCACATTTATTACCTAAAAAAACCCCCAACAAAACCTCTTACCAGAACTTTAAACTGAAATTAATTCTCAAACATTGACATATTATACTTACACATTCCTACGTCTTGAGGAAAGCTGCTTTTATTTTTTCTAGTATTGTATACATACACAGTTAATCTGCAATTTGGAATAAAGCAGCAACGCTTTACAGGGAAAAAAGCTCTGTTTGCAACTGTGACAAGGTTAAAAGAAACGTATATAATAAAAAAATCCAGAAAGCTACGAACAGAAAATACTACATTGTCTTTCAGAAAGGTTGTCTGATTCCAAGTAATTTTGCTCAAGCCAGAAGGGAAAATTAGTCACAGAAGACAACTACTGGAGGAAAAAGATTAATGAAGGAAGAGGGAAGATCCAAAGAGGCATGCAAAGTTAATTATGCATGCTCCTGCAGCTTTAAGTTGGAAACATATTTATGTTCTCTTTGCCCCCCTTAGTTTACAAAGAAAGAGTTCATAAAGAAATCTCTATATTTTAGTGGTGATTTCAGAGGTCCTAGATTACCTTCAAGCAGAGAGGAGCTTTCAACAAAGCAATAAATGGATGGATTAAGTAATATGCAGTACTCTGACAGGAGCTACCAGCTCTTCATAAACTTTGTTCTCTTTTAAAAAAATAACTTAGCTGGGGTATAACTGATGAACTCAATATTTACAATACACATGGTGAAGAAAAGAAAGAAGTATATAGGTTTTTACTACTAAAAAGTTACCTGTTGCAAGTCAACAATGTTTACTCGACCTTCAAATAAAAAAACCAAACAAATATATTTTAGTATATAAAACATGTTTGAACAGATTTAGAATACAGCATAGTCCATCATGTACAAAGTGTTTCTTCATTACTTTTTTGTAGACCAATTAAACCAACTTCAGCTTTATATATTGTCAAATCACAGAAACCACAGGTGGTCATGCAAGACAGCCACATTGTCCTACCCTATGGCCTTCATGACAATCCAATACAGAAATTCCAGAAGTAAAAATCACTGTTCAAATCCCCTCCCAATTAGTTTTTGCCTTGATGCTGACCTGGATTTGACCACTAGTCCATGAGTATCAAAACTGAGACTGTCAAAACTTTCTACCTTTGCATGATGCTACTAAAAAAGCTCAGCAACTTTAAATTCAATTCACGCTATCATACTGATATGATACCCAAAGGCATAACACAATCTGAGGCATACTTGTGGTGATTGTAAGAAAATGACTAATCTGTATGAACATAATAAGAAAGTTAATTTTCCAAACATAAGATACCATAACATTCACCCTTAAATACAACTAAAAGTACAATACACTGTCTTCTCATTAAAACCATTGACAAAAAGCAGTTGGAAGCTTATTTGCTTCCTTATATATCTAAGTCAGATCTTACAAAGCAGATGGCTCTTCATACTGGTAAAATGAAAGACCTGTCAATGACAATTTAAAAATGTTATTACTGATGACATGAAAGGAGAATGATTTTCAAATTCCAAGTCAAGGCCATAGGTCTGGGCCAGATACTTAACCATACTAAAATGCCAAATTTCTTTCAAAACGGTTTTTAGACCACTTCTACCTCAGAAATTCTGCATGGGTGAAAATGAACCAAGTAACGTATCTTGATATGCCTACCTAAAAGCTTAACACAGATCTGAATTGAAAAGAAAATAATAGCAGGTGACTTAATCTGTAGGTAAAGCAATAGCAAGCAAGCTCACTTTTTATGCAAGATTAAGGGTACTGAAGAAAACTTTCAAAATCTTTCTGTAGTCTTCAAAATTAACTTCCAAATCCAGAGGAAGAAAGCAAATGCCACACTTACCACCACAAACGTGAAGCTCATCCCGGATCTCCCTACTAATCTGTGCTGGAGTGACATATTCTTTTCCGTCAAGCGTGTGCACTACTTCCAACTGCTTTTCTGCAATCAGTTTTGTGACAATTTCTATACAGTTCCGCTCTGACAATCTATCAACAGCATAAAGAATAATCAGTTATTCCAAGAAAGTACTTGCTAAAATTATCTTTAAATAGACGTTTCAAAAACACTTAAGACAGGAAATATGACGACGATTACTTGCTGTTCTGTGGGAATACTTTTTGAGACACAAAACTAATTTCAGGATCCTACTTATCGCCCCCCAAATCATCCATCTGGCTTCACTTACGCCGGTCACCTCTCTAGAACAACTTTTAATCTCCTCCCGAACAGCTGTCGGCCCCTTTTGCTGTAAGAATGCACCTGCCCGTGAATTTAGGCATGGTCGTGCTTACAGAACTTGTGTCTTTGACCCTTCTGTACTGTTTTATTTTAGTTTTTTTCTGCTTGTTTGGGATTTTTTTTCTTTTTTTTCTCTTCAGTAGAAACAAGTTCCGGGCAACAACCTCAACAGCACACACGGAAGACACAGAGCAGGGGGAGTCAAAAGAATCGTCAGGGGAGCCGTGACGACGTTTAGCAGCTTGAACTTAAGGGCGACGACAGACCCCCGGACCCGCACGTACTCCCCGGGGGCCCTAACGCCCCTTCGGGGCTCACAGGCGCTGACACACAAGTCAGCGCCAGTCAAAGGGGGACTGCGGCGGGGCAGCGCCTGGTTGAACCCCGCCACCGCCCCGGGACCCCACAGGGCCGGGGTCCGTGGCACACCGCTCCCCGGGGCCGTGGGGGGCGGAGTGGGCGAAGGGAGGGAGGGCCGCCGGCGCGGGGAGGGGGCACCGGCGGGCGGTCCG
>NW_010972820.1:1696223-1888722 GCF_000737465.1 Haliaeetus leucocephalus | reverse complement strand
CGGGCGGCCGGCTCCGCAGGCCGCAGCGGGGACCGGTACCGGCGCCGCCCCGCTCACCTGTGGGCCACCTCGGCAAACTGCGCCCGCTGGAAATCGGCCGCCAGGCGCCGAATCTCCTCCCAGGCGGCCGCCATCGCCGCCTCGCCGCTACACGTCAGCCCCGCCGGGCGGGCTACGGGCAGCGAGCGGGGACAAACCTCCTCGCTGCGCCCGCCGTCCGCAGCGCCGCCTGTCGGGCGGGAGCCGCCCCTGCGCTGCCGGGCCTCGCCGCGGCCGCGGTCGTCAGAGAAAAATCCAAGGGAAAAGCAAAAAGCGGTTTCCCCACGCGGGCCTGACTCCAGCAGCTGGAGCCCAGCGGACGTAGCCGCGAGAGCAGAGGAAACCGTGGTGTCGGCAGTGAGGCTGTCCCGAGCTGAGGCCTGGGCAGCGTGCTTCGCTCGCTGCCAGCACGAGGGCGACTTCTCTGCCAGGGCGAGGGCTAAAGCTTGGTCTTTCCGCGTATTTGTGGAAATATGAGCAACGTTAGAAGATGACGTTACTAAATGTTGAAAGCTGGTCAGGCTAGGAGCGGGGTATGAGGTACACGGTGCCGCCATGTAATGGCACCGCTGTTACGCCCTGAGGGGTGAGCTGAACTTACTTAGCTGTCGGGTGAGAGGTTGGCCACGCAGTTTCGAAGGCCTTTTTGGCCGTTGGATGAGATTGACTTGTCTGTGGTAGTGACGGAGGAGGAAGCGTCAGTCAGCGCGGGACGGGAGCAGGGGACGGCGAGCTGCCCAGCACGGGAAGGTGAGGCTGTGCCGTTGCCCTTCCGTACTTCTTGCTGGTAAAATTCTCCCTGTGGATACAGATCCCGCATAGCCACTGTTTGCACTGACACTGTTTTCTCCGCCTTCCAAAAGTTGTGGTATAGTTTGTGTCACGCTGGGCGCAGTTTAAATAGTGTGAACAAATGCTTAGCAAAATACTGGCATACTACTAAATTATAACAGCACTGTTACAGTGGGATAAGTGCGTGGGTTCGGTTTTACTTGTCATTTTCTTTGTGATGAGAAACTAGGGGCAGGATTCATTTAGGTTAGACATCTGAAGTTAGCTGTTGAGGTCTAGTACTGGAGCCCTTCACAGACAGTGAGACAGGCTCCGCAAATTGTTGTTCAGCTCTTCCTAAAACATACATCTAAGACAAGTTAACTAAGTACTCACTGGAGGTGCCTGTTTTTCTCCATTGCCAAAGAAGACAGCAAGGAAGATTCCTTAGCCAGATCCTTGATTAAGACATCAGTATTTAGGTGGAATGAATAGTGTATTGGAAGGGTATGGAAAAAATGTGATGGCAATTGTGGAGGCAACTTTTATGAAGATTACACAGAAACAGGCTATCATAGGGAACATCAGGAAAAAGAACTGGGAACTTAGAACTGGATTCCTCCTACCTGACCTTAAATGTATCTGAAGTGCTTTAATTATGAGTATAGTCTACAGGCTATGGAGAATCCCACCTAAAATCTGAATCTTTCCTTGGGCTGGCTTGGGTGTTGTAGTTAAGATCCAAAAGTGAAGTATAATGGTTTTGACCTTCATTTGTCTGTCTATGACTTGAATTCAAGCCACAGTTGCAAGATCTGTGGAAGCAGTCATCTGTAAATAGAGCTGGGTTGTTGTTTTTTTTTAAAGTTTAGAGTTATGTTTTACCAGCATGCAAAGAAGGGGAAGATGAATCATGTAAACACACAACAGTTATAAGCATATTGATATTTCTAAATTGCAGGTTCTGTTTTGAGTCTGCAATCAAACATTTTATAAGGACCCTTTTCTTTTGAGAGGTATGTACACATGCACAACATATGCATTAATACTTTCTATACCTAATTGTTATTCAAGTAACAATTCAGATTTTTTTTGCTGTAGAAATCAATGTTTTCTTTAGACAGTTTATAAATGCAGTTAAATCTGTTAAAAACATAGTAACTGATTCATTCTACTATACATGCACAAACCTCTTGCAGTTAACTGAACTCTGTTATTAACATCTATTTTATGCAACAAGTATGTTGCTTAAAAATAAGGTTGATACAATTTATTTTACTACAGTACTCCAAAGTTTACTGATTCCAGAGCCACCATCCTAACAGAAATGGTTTTGTTTCATTGTTGCAGGTATATAAACTAAGTGTGAAGGTTTTTATAGCTTTAATGATAGCAAAGGTTTAACTAAACCTTTACATAAGGATTATAATATGGATTAATGGCCACATTTCGTTGACACAAAACAAAACAAATAATTTCTTATGAAGGCCATGTACAGTATTGCATTGATTCACTCTGGGAGTATCAATTATCCTGTCTTAATTGGGGACAATAAAAGAAAATAGTGAGGTTATTAATCCTGTCATAATGAATCAAAGCTGTCTGTTTGACATAAAGTACGTTATAAAAGTGCATATTGTAATATTCATGTATGTTCATACGCACTATTCTGAACTCTCCCTGGGGAACTTTGAATTTCTACCAGTCCACTGAAGGAGCGTGAGTTAAAGGAACGGGTTTTCAATTCTATGGTTGCTCCTACTTGCTGATGCAATGCATTAATCACCAAAGGAGCAAAACTTGAAGAAATGGACTGACTCACTGCTGTCTGTCAAGTACTACAGAAAGTTATATCTAATGTTTCCCCATTCCAGTCAGCTGAAGATAACTCTCTTCCAGCTAAAAGACCAGTAAAGGTTCATACAGTCATTGCAACATTTAGAGCAGGAGACTCAAGTATACAAACTTATGTTATTACTTGTGTAGAAACACCTAGTTCTGCTTCACAACTGTGTCAAAAGAGTCCAGGCGCATGTATTTCCATACTCTGAAGCACTGGCTCCTTAGGCCAAATAGGGGTGTCCTTCAATTTTTTGAGAACTCTCCTTTCAACTCTAGAAGCTTTCCTGGAAGACGGCAAGAGCTCTGAAAAAACTGTGGGTTTCTATTTTCCATTGTGATCTCTGTGTACACACAAACTTTGGTTGCATATTTTATGGTATCTGTCTGTTGCTTCATAGCAATTATTCTGAAAAAGAGATTAATTAATTAAAAAAAAATTGAAAGACGACATTGATACAATGCCTGTTTTGAAGTAATTCGTGATCCAGCAAAAAATGCCCCTGCATCCTCCTTTACTGCAGAGCAGACTCTTCGAACTTAGATGATCCTGTCTGAAATTGTTAGTGTTTATTTAGGAAAGCAGAGAATGTAAAGCTGCAGGCAGGCCTCCCATAGTAAACCTATCACAAAAAAGTATTGTTATTAATGCCATTGAAATCTGAATAGCTAGGGATAATATGTTAAATGACTTCTGTGTCAGTCAGTGTAGCTCCTGTTCATCTCAAAATAGATGAGGAAATGCATCTATTGAAAAAGGAAAATCCACAGGATAAGAGGACAATGGTACAATGTTAAATTACCATGCAAAGGATATGATAAATATAATGTATAAACAAATTAAACTGATAATATAGTAGGTGGGGGGGTTTGACCACATGAAGTATTTTTAGCAGTATATAGAAAATGCATAGAAAGAGCAAGTAATGCACAATAGAGAAGAACAAAGTTCCTAAGAAGTGTGGTTTATCAGGAAACTTTTTACTTGGCATAAAAAATGACTTAGAGGAATTGTGATATGCATAGTATATTTTCCTTTCACTCAGAAAGAGCAGTACCACACCTTGTTCATCTGGGAATGGAATCAATCTGATATTAACAGGGGAATAAAGAATAAAGATGTGATTATTTGGTAGACTGGACTATGCGCAAACTGTATGGTTTTGATATGGGGTATTTTGTTAAGATACCTTCAAAGACAGGGTATAACAGTGTAACCACTGTAATGATGAAAAAGTAGATATTATGCAAGTGGAAATGAGTACATACTTGTCCAACAGGATGTCTAAAAAGAGTCTGTAAACTAGATGAAATGGAGTATAAATTAGAATTTTGTTAAATGGTTCTTTCATTCTGCATATGTCATGTTATTATCTTCATCACTTGCTGGTCATCTTTTCCTACCAAACAGCTGAGTTTGTGAATTTAAAAGGTTTTGCTATCAACTTTTGCTCATTAATGTGCTTACTTTGATTTTAGCAATTGAAAAGGTTACCTCATGTCTCATTTGGTTTTCATTGTGCTGATATACAAAATTTAAGTAACAGTTTTGATGTGGTGATTCAGAGGGATTATTCTGATGAAGGAACAGGTGCCTAACAAGCTCTTCCTTTATCAGAGAGAGCTGGCAAGATAAAGCACAAGCTTTTTAAAAATGATAACTGGATATTGGATGTATGTTAGATGGACAGGGGTTTTACCCTGGCTGTGTGCGCCATGGGTAGCTTTGGCTTTTTTCATTTTCACAGTCCCTCTTTAATGCACAGTTATTTATAACATAATGTTTTGCTTTTCACCATACTCTTTTCTCTTTTCTTGTCCTGTTGCACAGTGGCTGTGCTCTATACTAATGGGAGGGTGCTTAGTTCAACCTCAGGCAGCCTTTTCTACATAATTGGTTTAGTTATGAAGCACCATACTTTCAATTAATTAGTGTGATTACCTACCTAACTGTAGATAGGAGAAATTTGGTATTCATTTGGTTCTTCCTTTGCAGTGAATGTTCGTATCAATAATAAAGCCTTCCCTGTGTAAAATATTTATAGACGTACAGGGTATGAAACAGCACATGCATGTGGAAAGTCTCACAAGTAAAACTGAATACTAAATGCATCAGCAGCTGCCTTGTTCATGCTTTTAATGCATGTTGTTCAGACATGCATTCAGAAAATTATATTCTTATAGATACCATTTTTTTTTTTACTGTTTTAAGTAATTCTTTTGGTTTTGTTAGTATAGGTATAGAGCTAATGAAATTTTGTAAGCTTCTAAATATTAAGTCCAGTTTATATCCTTGTTTGGCAAGGTTGTTTATTCAGATTAGAAGACTAAATGTACTGAAGTGTTTAAATGAGCAAATTCCCACATTGTGTTTGACAACCCCCCCCTTTCATCATTTTTTGAGGAATGGTTAAACATAATATACAGAATTTAGAGTAATTGTTTGTTTCACCTGATCTTCAAACATAATACAGAATATTTAGGGGAAGAGAGACATATTTCTGCAGGTTTTCAGCCACGGGCCCAGTTAAAAATCAAATGTACTGCTGTATTTGTAGAACAAATTGAAAAGAACAAAAGCCACTGCAAATACCCACATTTTGCCTTTCAACTGAATATTTTGATTAATTCTAAATAGAAGACCAATTTGTCAGTAATAGCATAGCATGTCATAGTGAGATACTGCAAACATCAAGTATATCTTACTCTGATATACTGAGCCGTCATGGAACAGAGCATTAAAGTAGTATATAAAATTTTATTCATAGTAAACCAGAATCACTTGTAAAATATTGCAAACAATATAAAATATATGCTGTTGCATAAATAAACAAGCATTTATACTATCAAAGGCAACAGAGAAACTTTTAAGGGGTCTGTTAACAGAAAATCTCAAAATCCAATGCCAAGCAAAGACTTGAGAAATAAAATCAAAGCACCTAAAGATAGAAGGGAAGTACAGTTTTATTTTTAATATAATTTCAAAATGCAATATTAACAAACACGCAAATAAAAAGAAAAGCAGATATTTTTATGCCCAGAATACTTTTTTTCACAGTGATATATTTTCAAATAGCTTTTTGTGATGCTTCCTCTACGTTAGGCTTATGTTGCAGTTCGGGTGTCATCGATCCCATCCTAAAGCAGCAGTGAACTGAGGTTTTACATATTCTTGACAGGTACTGAAATATCAGCAGAGGTGCCAGCTCAGGGCACAGTGTAGGTTCAAGTATTAAAAGTGCTGGAAGTCCATTGCCATGAAATGGAAGAGTTCTTCATACAAGTATAGCACTTTGTATTCTACATAGCGGGGGGAATTTTAATGGAAAGGAAGGAGCTAGGTTTCAAGCCTGCCTGCCTCTCTGTCACCTCTTGACCTCTGAAATTGCCCCTTTGAATCATGTGGTTTCCATCACTTTACAAGGGAGCAGGCTTTTGACTGCAGTTTCTCTTTCTCTCCCATTCTCCTTGGGCTGCTTTCAGCCCTGAATGAGAACAGGGACTTTGGATCACTGGTTTGCCTTCTCTCATATCACTTCCCAGGTGACCACATTATGTTTCTCATTTCAAAGTACAAATAGTAATTGGGTTGTTCCCTCATGCTCTCTTCCATCTGGAAAGCTGTTTTGGAGTCAGTCTGTCTAGCTGATTACAAATCGTCTTATTTCCAGACTGAATTAATTCATGAGCATTAGTGTCTGTGACACTGTAGCGCTTTAGTTGAATTAGTCAATCAAAGAATCAGTGTGGCCTAAAAATGTGTAAAGTTTGTGAAAAGGATCACTATGATGTGAGGGTTCTTGGAGTAAGATATTTTTGGTAAAGATGGGAGTGTTAATGCCACAGTGAAAGACACTGGTTTTCAGAATCCTGTAAAATTCTAAGTGTCCAAGTTAAAAAGAAAAAAAACCCTGTAAGATCTGTAGGTACAATTTATGAGGACAGGGGAATGGAGGGTCTGTTTTACAAGAAGGATCTGTCTTGTCTGATTTAAAAAGGCTGAAATGTGGTTGAGCATTTAATCAGAATGTAAACAACTGATATATAGGGAAAAGCTATAATTAAGTTAGAGACAAAATTGGTGCAAAACCACAGAACAATGAGGTTCTGGAACTACCTCAATGTCGCGGTAGAGATGGACACGACAAGTAATAGATCATGCAAAATGGCTACTTTATTGTTCTAACACACCTTTTTATACCCTTCTTTAGAGTATGTGTTAGTATATGATTGGTTTGGTTAGTAACTAACAATTCATGATTGGTGAGTTCGTTAGGATGGTTCTTCTTATCACTATCTTGTTTTTGTACTGGTCTTCTCAGATCTTTCCAGACTCTTCAAGGATATACTACAAGCTGCTCAAGGTCGCGCTGTTCTCAAACTGTCAGGAATTCCGTAGACTCATTGCATTCCCCGACACCTCGAGATGTGAGTTATGAGGCAAACAACTGAACTGGTTTTCAATTGGAGTTTTCTAAGGGAGAATTACAAGACTTGGTTGTCCAAAATATCCAAGGTCTGGATCACTGTAGATCTCTCTCTTCTTTGTGGTCTTATGTGTGGTTAAGTGTTTTTGTAGGAAAAAATGAATCACAAATGATTCAGAGCTCATGTGATTCAGAGATCTGATCATTTTATAAATGTGAGTAAAGGAAATTGAAGGTGATCAACACATTTCAAGATCTGATCTAATATGATTATTTGAAATGTACTGTGACTCTGAATTCCCTAGTAAATCGATCTAATGATATTAATAAGTTACACAGCTTCATGCTATATTTAAATCAGGTTCTGAGTAGAGATTCAGTCAAAAAGCATGATAATATCCATGGATGAATGTGCTCTGATCCTCTCCAACTGAAAGAAAGTAAACTCAGGATTGGAACACCTGTATTTTATGTTGCAACTCGGACAGGCTAGGAGCTTGCAGTGGTCAATCATCACATCCCAGCTAATGTGTGGTAACTTGCTGAGTTGCAGTAGTCCAAATGCTTCTGATTGTGTTCTGGCATACTATTTGCTAATCCATTTCCCCACTGTTCTTACCAAAATTTATTTACATTTGTAACTTAAATAAACAATCCTACACTTTGGCTTTTCTTTTATGAACTGAACAATAAAATTCTTTGAAAAAGTTAATTTTAACATTTTTCTAGAAAACTAATAAAATGGACTCAAAGAGGTAAAAGTGTTTGTGGAGAAAGCATTCAAAGCGTTAATGTGAATTTTATATAGGTTTTTTTTTGTTTCAGCTCAGTCTTGCACCAAGCCTCTGAAATTATAGCCGTGTTCAAGCAGAACAACTGTGTTCTATTTTAGCTCAACATATTAATCCATTCCATTCTGTGTCATTTTGTTAGAGGGTGCCTTCATGTTGCACACACTGCAAATAGCACAGATGTGCTAGGATAAAAAAACTCCAGTATCTTTCAGATGGATCTTTATGAGACGCCAATGCATGCTGAGAAGCAAATTCATCCTTCTATTAGAAACAAACACAGCAAAACAAGAAATAAAAATAAATCCAAACCTTCTTCTGCTAAATTTGCACCTGCAGATATTAGATTTGAGAAAAAAATTCTTCCGAAGTGCTCAAATGATAACCACTGAAGCTAAAGAGTCAGATATTTAGGTAGGAAAAATATCCCTTAGATTTTGATCTTCTGCACAATATATTTATTATCGCACTGCTTTTTTTCAGGACTGATGTAAACTTTAAATCTCAGAAAATTAATTTGTAGACATTTTCCTCTTCTGTTTTCTCCACATGTCACATCCTCTCAGTATTTTGGAAATTACATGATTAACTCTTTCCTTACAGAAGTCATCCTCTTTTAGTATAGTGTCAGTCTAATGAAAGAGCACAGAGGAAACTGCTGCTGGAGGGCGATAGGAGGATTAAAAGCCAAAAAAAAAAAAAAGGGAAAATAAATCTTAGAATTCATTAATTCATCTTACCTATCCCTTTATTCTGGAGTGGGAAATCATGTCAAGAGTAGTGGGTTTTCTGGTACATCTAGATACAATCTACAATTAAAAAAAAAATATCTGTTTGTCTCTTTGTTTCCGGTATTTTATAAATTTACTTCAAAATAAGGAAAAAGCTTTTAGATCAGTTTAGGAACTAAGAACTTCTCATAGAAATTATGTTTTCTTAGAGAACTTAACAGTTAGATTGCTGGCATGCAGAGAGCACTTGATGTCATAAAGCTGTGTTGTGGTTTCACTGTGCTTCCTCTATGTGCCAACCAGTCTCCATCTGCTACCTCCTGTCTTATTATTAGATTGAAAGTTCCTAGAACAGAGGTTTGTCCTTTTTTTGGCTACATGTATCACATACTAAAACGGAGGCTCAGTTTGGGAAAAGAGTACCTAATAGCTGTGACAGTGCAAAGTACCAAAATAATGTTACTCAGTTTTTAGAAATGGAGGAATACGCTGTTGTCTAAGGAAAAGCCAACAATTACACTGATGTGCAACTGAAGCTCTGTGCATAACATTGGCTCCCATAACACAAGTACAAATTTTACTCTTCTCACTAGTAACAGCATGGCGTTCTTGAATAATGCCCTCAACTGAAAGTCCCTCAGCACTTCATGCTCTTTTTTTCTCTTCTAACAACCTTTGAGTTAGTTAATTTTAAGTATTAGATAAGGAACCTTGCATGGGATTCAGTCTGAGATTAACGTACCTAAATTTGTCATCTGTGTGTGGGTACCTGTAGGTATACTAGATATCTAAGGTACCTCTGTAGTCAATGGAGAGCTAGGGCTTGATTCAGCTACCTAAATAAGGGGAAGAAGAGCCATCTGAGATGCTATAAAGTATCCAGAATATCTGCATGGATCTGGTAAGTATGACAAAAGGCCTTAGCATTTCTGGAAGTCACATGGAAGGCCTTTAGACATCTCAGATGGTATTAGGTTCTTATGCTTAGGCAACTAAAATGAGCATCTAGGCAATATAGTCAGTGGAGCCCAGAGCAAGCTTCAGGTGACCAGCTAGGAGGGGTGGTTGCACAGATATTAGTGCTGAGATACTGAAAAGCTACCCTGCTGGCCTCCAGCCACCACTCCAGAAGGACACTGGTTTTCCTCAAGTCCTGTATCATGTTTGGCAGCCATGAGTCTTAAATATTTTATGACATCTGAAATAATACTAGGTGTCTACAGATGGGCAACTAAATCAAACTGTCAATATCTACTCAGTGAGATGATGCTTGCTAGGCTCCTTTGATTATGCTGATTAGATCTTTATTGGTTGTAATGAGAGCTTAAGGAAGCAGCATGGTTGTAGG
Organism: Haliaeetus leucocephalus; assembly: GCF_000737465.1. Lineage (NCBI taxonomy): Eukaryota > Metazoa > Chordata > Aves > Accipitriformes > Accipitridae > Haliaeetus > Haliaeetus leucocephalus. Next base: position 1,878,776 of record NW_010972820.1, on the reverse strand, counting down.
CACCAACCTTTTGGAACTATTCAGTTGCATATATGTAAATCCCTTGTATCATTTAGGCTCTGTGGGATATATTTCCTCTGTTCTCTTGCTGCCACTGTAGAAGCATATGTCTTCCTCAAGCATTGTGTCATATTTACCAGCCCTATGCAGATGTTTTGAATAGCTGAAGGCATTATATATGCACTAGATGTCTGCACTTGGGCAACTGAATTACTGTCCAGCTTTCTTAACCTCAAGCTGAATCCCAGCCATTATCTCCATTTTATATGCAGAGACAAGAAGAAAAATCTTTCCTAAGATGGCCCCAAAATGTTGTGATCAGAAGTCAAATTTCCAACTCCTGTCAGTGTGCAGTGACAAAAAGACTGGGGGGGATGGTCAACCTTTTAACAGAAAGGGTAACAGGTTAATTAAACATGAGGAGTTAACAACTTTAGTCTGAGGTATTCATGAGCCAACTCCCTAACTATTTCCATAATGCCTCTGTGCTCTTTTGTTTTGTTACGTGCTTATTCCCTTTCTCACGACGCATACTTGTGGTATCAGTACTTTTGGCATTTGCTGTATAAGAAAACTGGAGAATTATCTTGTCTTATCTTTTATGTGCAGAATTCCAAGCATGATGATACTAAAATGAATAATACATTTTAAATATTAAAAACAGAAATAAATTGGGCACTTTAAATTTAGAGTTGATGCTTTGTTTATTTTTTCTAACTACTGCAGCCTTGTCAACAGCTCCTCTCCTTGGAAATTTATGTTTGCTCATTTTGCATTGTCTGAGACAGGATGTTTGAAAAGTCCATTAGCAGAATTCTGCAAAATTGTGCTTTTTTTAATGAAGGATCATATGCATTATATAGCACTATATAATATCTTCAGATCCTAGTAACTACTGGCTATATAATAAGTGTGCTGGATTCTGAAAGATTTGCACCCAGAACCTGCATGTCATTATGGAGCATGCTTTTCTAGATTTTTCTGGACATGTATGCCCAATGAAAATGCCTATGTAGATGTCTGATAGCAGAGTTCAGATAATAAGATGTTTTATGCAACCTTTATCCTACCTGACTTATAATCTTGGAAGTTGTCTAAGTTTAAACTCTGAGTTTTGTAGTCAGTGAAATGAATCAAGTGACTGCAGGGAGAGATTCATCTTGTCTAAACCACCAGATTTAGGATGAGATGAATTACCCTCTGGAGGTGCCTCACTCATTCCCGTGATACACATAGGGCTTAAGGTTACTTGTTTTGAAGTAGTCAACTAACTTTCAGGTGACTGAAGTTGATGATATTAATCTTCCCTTCCTTTGTAATTGGAATGTGCACAGCTGAGAATGTGCCAACAAGCTCTTGGGCTTTGCATCAAAGCTGTACTGACACTGAACACTCAGATTTTGCTTACAGATGGTAGATGTTTCTACTGGTCTTTTGGTATTGCCTCCAAAGCAGTATCACAGGAAATTATTCAAGTTAGTCCATTACTTAGCCATGAGAATCCATAACAAAGCTGCTTATAACACCTTAAATGCATTCTGGAGAAAGAAAATATATATTGTGTTTGATTATTCACTCGCTGAGACTATCACACCAGCTAAAATTGAGAAGTGTCCGTTTAATTTGTAACCGATATCTCTGTTCCTTTGAAATTCCTTATTATTTTACTTGAGTTTGCTATGAGGTCAGCATGGGCAGAAGGAGCATCTGGCAGTAATGGTGTTCATGAGCTAAGTGAGCTGCAGCCAGGAAGCATGTGGGGGGCATGTTTAGATTTACAAGAAGCAACCTGCTGAGGAAGGGTCTTGCACAAGAGTGGGAGATGCCTGTGCCTGGCTTCTGTTTGCTCTTTAACTGGCATTTCAGGAGTGTGGTGACCTGGAGTGCTGCAAACAGGAACCACAGAGACTTGGCAGTTGACTTCCTTGGTGATTGGGTGAGCAACAGTGGTCCCTAATGTTCAGCAAAACCCAAGCTTAGCCCCAAAAGTATGAGTTTTAGCTTCCTATCTATATTTGTCTCTTTTTTATTAAAGGAATATTTTTTGACTATTTTCCTTCTTGGTTTACAGTCTTTTCAGTTCACTCCTTATGTTTTCTCAGAAGCTATGGAGGTTGGACCTATGGACGTTGATATTTTTCCAAGAATAAAAATTTTTACTCATGCTATTAAGGTCTAAGTAAGATGCCAGATTTCATGGAATTCATGGTTCTGGACTCTAAAACCAGAGCAGCAGAGGAACTCCAGACTGCTTTTTAAAGACAGCTTCCTCCATCTCAGTGGCAGGTGTCTTCACAGAATCACAGAATCATTGAGGTTGGAAAAGACCTCTTGAGATCATCTAGTTTGACCACTCTCGGAGTAAAAAGACTTTTCTTCTGTTTAAATTGTATCCCTTGTATTCCATTTTATCCTGTCAGAGGTCACCACTGAGAAGAAGCCTGGCTCCCTCTTCTTCATTCCCTCCCTTCAGGTATTTATATACACTGATCAGATCCTCTCTGAGCCTTCTCCAGGATGAACAGCCCCAGCTCTCTCAGCTTCTCCTCATGTGTCAGATGCTCCAGTCCCTTTATCATCTTCATGGCCCTTCACTTGACTCACTCCAGTAGCTCCGTATCTTTTATACTGGGGAGCCCAGAACTGGACACAGTACTTCAGGCATGGCCTCACCAAGGTTGAGTAGAGGGGACCTCCATCAGCCTGCTGGCAGCACTCTTCCTAATGCAGCCCAGGATGCTCTTGGCCTTTTTTGCCATGAAGGTACATTGCTGGCTCATGGACAATTTGTTGCCCACCAGGACCCCAAAATCCTTCTCTGCAGAGGTGTTTTCCAGCCATTCAGCCTCCAATGTGTACTCGTGCCTAGGATTATTCCTCCCCAGAGGCAAGACTTTGCATTTCCCCTTGTTAAGCTTCATGATACTCCTCTCATCCCCATTTTCCAGCCTGTCCAAGGTCCCTCTGCATGGCAACACATCCCTTTGATGTAGCAGCCACTCCCAGTTTTGTGTCCTTTGCAAACTTGCTGCAATGAACTCTGTCCCATCCTCCAGGTCATTAATGAAGGTGTTGAACAGTATTGGCCCCAGTATCAACCCCTGGGGTACACCACTAGTGATTTGCCTGCAGCTGCAGTTTGTGCTCAGATCACAACCCTCTGGGTCCAGATGTTCAGCCAGTTTTCAATCAACCTCACTGTTCACTTATCTAATCTGTATTTCATCGGTTTGTCTATAGGATGTTATGGGAGACTAAAGTCATGATAACAAGATCCACTGCTCTCCCCTTGTCCACCAAGCCAGTCACTTCATTGTAGAAGGTTACCAGGTTGGTTAAGCATGATTTCACCTTTGTAAATCTGTGCTGACAACTCCTGATCACCTTCGTGTCCTTCGTGTGTTTGGAACTGTTTTCCAAGATTAGTAACTCCACCACCCACCCAGGAACTGAGGTGAGGCTGACTAGCCCATAAATCCTCAGGTGTTCCTTCTTGCCCTTCTTGAAGACAAGGAGGGGCATTCGTGACATTTTACAGTTGTCTTACACAAGTCAAATCTGGAATAGGCCATCTTGGGGGAAGAGGGAGAACAAGGTTCTCACTGTTCCTTTTTTCTATTTTATTCTTTATCCTCAGCTGCCTCACCATGTAGTAATAGGAAAAGCTTCTCAAGACACAAGATTCCCAGTAGTGTTGGTAGCAACTTTTCCTGTAGGAAAAGGAAATATATGTGGAGGCAAAAACCAACTTGTGGCGGAACTCTTAGGGAATGGAATCCGAAAAAATGGAGAAAGAAGTGAAGTGGATTTCACAGAAGCCTAATTGTAGAGGCAAAATCTGATATTTCAATTCAAGTGCCCTATAACAAACCCGGATCTGTTTGCTGCTGCTTTGAAATTTCAGAAATGAGTTGTGACCTCTTTAAACTTTTTTCCTCTCCTTGTAACAAAGGTTATTTAATGAATTCAGGGACCTAGACATTTTTTAAGGCAGACACTCTAGCTCCGTATAGTAAAACAACCTCATGGCATAAAGTATAAAATACCTAATGAAGCAAAATATGTGTGCCAATGGATTAAATATGCTTCTATAAAACTCTGATTATTCTGCAATGGGCTATGAGATGTGTAGGTTACATGACAAGAATGCAGCTTGCAGGTAGCTGAGGCAATAATCTTTTAAAAGACTGGAAAGCATAGTGCACAGAAATCAAAGGAATGGTTTATAACCATCCAACTGGTAGCAGGTTGGATGATTTATAAATGAGTTCCACTATTTTACTCCTGGATTTTGTGCAGAAGAAAGCTGTATCTTAAATGCCAAGGAATTTGAGTAGCTGCAGCTCAACACCGATACTACAGCTTTTTATCCCCAAACCTTTCAGAAACTCAAACATCTGTATTATAGAAAATAAATTCACAATAGAGAAGACTGTTTAAAAGTAGAGGAAAATTGACACCATTTATAAATGTATAAGTTAATTCTGAAATCAAAAGAGTTATCTACTTAAACATGTTTGCTTTTCTGCATGAAGTAACATCTGCAAATTGGAGCCAAAGCTTGGATTCTCACATTCAGTGAATCTAAATTACATTGCTTATTTATATAAAATGAAAGATCCCTGAGGTAGCAAACATATTCCCTTTCAGGTCTTTGTTTGCTGTTTTTCTTTTTCTTATGTTTTCCATGGCCAACGAGCTGCCGTAGTAGAATGACTTCAGAGGTGAATAGTATAGTTGTCAAATCAAATGGAGTGACATCATAGAGGAGGAATAAAAAGGGAAATCTGAGAACACAGTCATTGGGCAAAATCATACATTAATATGATGGGAAAACTTACATCCCCAAAGAACAGATGAAAATTTTCTTAATTCTTTTAAACTGTGAGATCTGTTATGGAAGTTCCTGTGGATCAAAAGTCAGAATTTGTAATTCCTGCAACACTGTATTTTTTCCATGCTTCCCAGTGTAAGTGAATTGATCTGGATCATGCAGTCTACAGTTATCCAAGATGTATAAGAGATGCTCCACATATAAGTGCTGTTTCCTGTTAGTACTGCATTGTTGCAGTGGTAAAGCTGTGAGTGTTGAACCAGACCAGCTGGCCTAGAGCAGAAAGCTGGTCATCTTTTTTTATATATTTCAGTTCTTGACAGAGTGCTTATCAGGAATATTATACTGATCAGCTCAGGTGCCCTTATGGCAATCCCCAAAGGTGCTAACATTGTTCTACTGTTCTCCAGTTCTCTGTTGAATAAAGAATCAAAACAAAGGTGAATATGAAGAAAGAATAAGTGTGCTAAAATATTGTACCCTTTGCAAGTAACTGGCATGTGAGGTAAAAAGCAATAAAATGCTTTAATCAGGACATGTTTAGAAAACAGCCCTTTTTGTAGTTAGTTTAAATATGCACATGCATGCTCACATTAAGCACAGTCTTACAGGTGTAGACTTACTGGGGAGCTAAGGGCTCTGTAAACTGAGAGTAGGATTTGCTTCAGCTTTTCTAGCTATGTAGACAGTGAAGGCCTTTCCTTGAGGGTAGGGTGCAGAAGGACTGTATGTCCGTGAAATGTCCTCACTCACATGATGTATTAATTATCTTTTCAAAGAAAATACAGCGATGTTTTCTTTTGTATGCCTGCAATCCCATGAAAAATGCTCTTTGCCTTACTCTATTACTGAAAGTCAGACATCTCTCGGCTTCATTGAATCAAGGGTAAGTTCCAAAGGCTAACTGCTGAAAAACCCCAGCCGTGCATCCAGGCAAACACACCACAGTGGCTGTTGGTTTAGCAGGTTTCAACTGCTAGTGAAAAATATGAGAACAGCAATGGCTTTTAACCACACAGGGAATTATAGATCAAAACCGTTATCTAGAACAGCACTAAAAAACGATGCGTTGAAATAAATATGGGCCATCTGAGTTTCTAAAGAACTTAATTATACTGCCACATGGAATACAGCAGCACTGGCATTGCTCAGTGGAAGCTGACAAGAGTTACTGGGAACACAGACCTGATACTCTCTTCTCTGATCCTGTAAGATGAGGGGAAATGAATATTCCTTCCAGTACACAATCTTAGAAATACTTTATATTTTCTCCAAACAAACAAACAAAACAACTCCCCCCAAACCTCTCACTTAAAACTTGAATGTACTCCAAGTTAAAGCATTAAAGCTTGTCTGCATGTTGTGAAAAGAATTTGCCACTGTTCATGACTGCTGGCATTTAATTCTCCCAGGCAGCTACCTTTTGGATTTTACATGTTAATCCTATCACTGCATGAATCCCATAATATTTATGCTTTCCTGTTTCTTAGTTTTAACTCTGGAGAAAAGGTTTGAATACGGAGCATCTGTTATAAACAGTATGCAAGAGCATCTGTTATAAACAGTGTTGCAATATAAATTAAATTCTTAGGAAAGATGAGTTTGGGTGCTGATGAGAGGATGAAGAGGAAGGGGAGTGTAAGAGTGGTCCCTTTCTAAACTATTCCATTGGCTCTACTGCCTCTCATCTTTCCCTGATGGTGTGTCAGTGCTAAATCAGACAGCTTAGCTTAAATTGAATGGAAACATCACATAGGCCATTTAAGGCATTCTTTATCAGTCTGCTGGTTGCTTGAGTTGCTCTCAAATTATTCGCCACACTACATATTAGACACTCAGGCTTGCTTCTGATCTATGAGTCTTTGACACCCTTCTCCTGGAGGATTTCCATGCGTGGTCAGCAGGACGCAGAGAGGGCTAGGGGGAGGTTAGGAAGTTGGACACAATGGAGGATCTGCAGGTCAGGTTTCAGTTTCAGACATAAGGGAAATACCTTCTGAAGGAAGTACCTTCAGTGATATTGTCTGGTCTAATAATCCTATATTTAACTAAAACTTGTTTTGCATGTGGCCTCTGATAATCGTGTCTAAAGTACCTCTAACATCATGTGCTTTGTGATCCTGGAAAATGGCATACAGGTGGGTGCTTTTCAGAAACATATCTTTTAAAATGTATTTCCTCTATGGACTGATTTTCAGGATAAGATAATCTATTGTAACTACAACTCATCAGCCCTTTTTTCCTCCCATTCTCTCATTTGCTGAAGTAATCAGAGATGTCTCTGAGTATAGTTAGTTCCTTCCTGCCACAGTTAATGGTAAATCCTTACTTGAATCTGCTGTGAGGCTTTGGAAATATTACCTGTGTGTCTCACTTTCTCTTGTCCTTCTTTCCTCAGTTGGCTTTTCCATTTCTCTATCCATAGTCTAAACTCCAACTTTTTTCCCACTGCTTTTCTGTACATTTTAAAGAACGAAATGTACACTCAGGCTAGAACTCCATCAAATAAAGGATTAGCAAGAGACTAGGTGATCAGTCCAGGCTAAGCGACTGCATATTTTTATGCTGTTCATGTAGAAGAGGGGTTTGATCTTGGTAGTCTGCTCAATTACATGGGTTGGTAATAGTTATGCAGAACACAGGTGCAAAAAAGCACTAGATCTTCCCTTACTCTACAGGATATAAATAAAATAGTGATGAATATACTGTAACTGGTGAACAGAAATATGTGAATGGAATAAATGGGTAGAATTTGTCATATTTCCTTTTCAATTCATCTGGTCTGGAAGACTGTTTGCTTTCCTTTGCAGAAGAGAGAGCTGGCCTGAATATTATGGCAGATGCAACAAAATTGCCAAGCCATTGGCCCATTTGGCAAAAATATAACTAGTGCATTGCTTGTGAGTCATTTCCATACTGTTTGTGCCAGTGTATTGGCAGAGTATGCAAACAGAGTTTTCCAGTACAGCGCAAACTGATGCAGACTGGTTCTGTAGGTTGGAATAGAGTCTGAGCATGTGCAATCCATTGACTGATTATGCCATGAACAGGCCAGATGTCTATATAATAATAAACAAACATCACCAACTACCACAATGATAGATGAAGAAAAAAGATAACTCTACCCAGATACGTGCATTAATCATTGCCCAGTCAGACTTCTTTTTATTCAGTTTGTCTCTTTTCCATTCTCTGGGGTGCCTGTTATTTAGAATGAAGAGTCTGCTAAAGTAGGACCCTTTGCCATGTTCTTTAAAGTTCCTTGTCGGTATTTATACACTTTGTAAGGAAGCACATTATACAGTTAGCTGCTCACCAACAGGTAGTGAGGAGAAGAGTGCTTCAGGTAAGTGACATAACTGAGTGGACACATCTGTTGCACTTCAGGGTTCACATACTCCTCAAAGTGGGATGTGACTGTCTGAAATGGCAGTGACAATATCGGTTTTGTCAGGAGCATAAGTGTATATATACATTTTTATATATCAGCCTGTATGATTTATTACATTTAGTGCTCTTAAGGAGCTCAATTTTTCAATAGATTAGGAGGAATGGAGAAAGATAAAGGAAAAGCTGCTATCTCTGACATCCCATCTTTACCCAGTTCCCACAAGGAAAGTATCAGGTAAATTGTTGACGGTTTATTAACATAAACACCTGGCCTCCTTGTCCCATTCCTTGCAACCCCTGGAGGATATTGTATGGGACTGAGTGGATTTCCTGACGGCATGCCTGTAAAACATATGTTAGAAACTTACTCTCTTACCTGTCACAAGTGATTATTATTTGTATCAGTAATGGTTATTTACAAAGCCCATAGAAGGAAACAGGCAGAATAAGCTGCTTTGTCTTGTTCTCACCTTCTTCATTCAGCATTCCTATTTTTTCATAGGAGGAATCAGGGCACTTAAACCACAGTTATCATATGGACCAACATCCTATTCAGAAACAGTTGCATACCTACTTTCACCACTGTCTTATGTTCCTGCTCTCTGAGGACACAAAACTACTGAAGACCAGGGCACAGATCCAAGCAAAGTCCAGCACTGTTAACACTCTTTCTAGCATGATTTTGGCTCATGTCAGGTAACAGCTTCTCAGACTTCCTGGACATGAAGCCATCCTGTTTAGTGGAAAGAAAATTTAGCTGCATGGTTGCAAGTTGTATTTTGACACATCTCTGCAACAAGAGTCTCTCTCTACTGCAGGCAGCAGAGGTTAGAAGAGAGTTGACAACAACCAATGCTGTAAACCCTCAATTTTACACTAGGGGGCCAAACCAGTCCAAGATCTAGAACTTCCCAGAGAAGAGAGAATCCTAGTGTGCGTGGTTCTGCAAAATAACTCTTTTAGGTACAGTCTGACAGAGTAGGTGTAAGTGAGCCTTAATCACCTATTGAGCAAGAAATACTGGGAGTTGGCTCTTCTTTGGCTACCACCAGCTGTGAGGATCGTGGGACTCAGTGAGCAGACACTGTCTTCTCAAGCCTGTTCTCCATGATGCAGCATAGACACACGCCAAAGTAAGGGAGTGGTGGCTAGTTCAGTCAAGCAGTACCCCTACCAACAGCATGGAGACAATTGACTTAACCCTTCTGGCTCATCAGTCGAATATAGTAGAGATCTATTTACTGTCATTCACTAGCAGGCAGAAGAGTTACAGATCAGCCTGTTTCTGGGAGCATGGCCACATTCAGAGCTCAGTGGAACTGGAAGCTGTCACTTTGACAACAGACCAGCAAAGAGAAAGGAAAGAACGATAATGTTAAGTTGGAAAAAAACCAGTATTTGAGTGTGAAGAAGCAGTAACAATGTTGTGGAGGGGAGAATGAAATGGGAGACCTTTCCATCATATTCCTATTTCTTGCCCCAATTCCGCTTGTTAAAACATTCATGAAAAGGTATTACCTTGTAATGATTGTTGCTTACTCCTAGTTGAAATCTATAATCCCATTACAAATGCATCTGGACACATTTAATCAAACTATATCCTGTTGTGCAAATTGAGATCCAAGTTCATAGCTCATTTCTAAACAAATCACACACAGTGTGAGAGTCCAGGCACTGAATTAGGCATCTTGTAGCAAAAGCCACCAGCTCCTTCAGGTTAGCTGAGAAACTGGGTTGCTGCTGTTTGCAATGTCTAAAGCATAGCAGAATAGCTCTTTTTCCAGGCTGCCTTGGATTTCCAATTAGGCTACCTCATAGGGATATTTTGTCTTCTGCAATATTCTACTCGTGGAGAGAGAGAAGCTTAAATATACTTTCTGTAAGACTTTCTTGAAAACTGACAGGCTTTTTCATCAAAATTGAAGGCAAGGCTGCTCAACTAGAACATCTCTTAGTCTGCTGACCATTTTTTTGTGGACCTTGAAATTGAACTGGAAATAAATATGTTTTTAAAGTATCCTGATAAATGTACAGAATAGCAGCTCTGACTTGCTTTCCCATGCTAAGTTCCACCGTTCCACATTTCAGTGTAAGATCTGAGTTTGTCCATTACAGATTTTGTAAGGAAGACACTTCCAAAATTCAACTTTAAGATTACCTGCTGCTTGCTTGTCTGCTCTTTCACCTTTTCCTGCCACCAACCAAAATACCAACACCTCCATCTTCCTCTACTTCTTAAAATAACCACACAATTACAATAATTTTGCTTGAAAGTTATTGTTATCCTTGTTTTCATAGTGTCATAAAGTTGGACTCTAGGTGGCAGCATCTGTGAGTGAATATTAGATGCTTGTGCTAAACTACTGATTTCAAACATGTCTCAGTCGATAACCATTGGAGACTAGTCTTCCTTAAAAGCACTTATTTTTTTCTCTTCTTACTCTTTATTTTCATCCTATAAAACGTAGTAATGCACTTAACATACCAGTGTTGAAAGAGTTCATATCGGCATGTTAACAGAGCTTTCATGATGGTTCAGAGCAGACTCCTGTTCTTTACTGTAGCTTGAGGCACAGATGAGGGAGAGTACCACAGGGCACTCAGCCATCTTAGTCTGAAACAGAACAGACAATGCTTGGGTAGAAAATGTTCATTTTTACTGCTGTCATAGAAGGTAAGGTGCATCTCTGTGCCTTGGCTCTTCAGCAGCTGCTTATGCTGTAACAGACGATGCATTGTCAGGGTTATAAAAGGCTGGAGGCATATCTATACAAGTCTTTTCCACCACAAAAACTAATACTCAGTGGCTTTTCTAGCTGCCCCTGTTTAAGTGTACTGGAAGTGAAGGAGGGTTAAAGAATGTCTGTGGACTATTTTTGCATGATATAAGCCGCAGGCATGTCCTGACATCAGATTGGGCAGGTGGATATTGATCGCCTTGAAGAAGGAGCCTTAGGGAATATGTAAAGGGTTAAGCTGATCAGCACTACAGAAACAGGGATCTCATTCCATGCTCATTCTTTCCTCCCAGTATGCAAAGGTTTTTCTGGGATGGGAAGAAAGTCTCCGTTTCTTCTTAGCTCTCACCAAGTATCTAGCTAATATCTGATGTAGAACCAGGTCTGACTAGTGAAAAGTGTACTTAGGTATCAGCAGCTTACAAACAATGCCAGAAAGATTTTTAAAGACACATGGTGAAACTAGAACAGTAGCAGTGTATTGTGCTTGGGGTATGTGACCTTCCCTTTCTGCCTGTGGTGGGTCAACCTCAGCCAGCAGCTGAGCACTCATCCAGTCACTCAGTCCTCTCCTCTAGGATCTGGGGTAACACCAGAAGGGTAAGCATAACAGCAGAGAAAAGGGTTAGATACTAGAAATTTGTTTTGCCTAAAATAATTATAGGTCTATTACAAAAAAGATTGATGTGGTACAGTCAGGAAATAACAAAAGTGGGGCTGCTCCACAAGAGAAAACAAGCCAGGAACAACAGTGCAAAGAGGGGCAGCATCTGTTCTGACAGAGGCATAGACCTGAGAAGTGTGGGGATGGTGACAATTAGAAGACCCATTTTCAGTCTAGTGATGATCTGAGATACACAAAGCAGCAAGCCAAAACAGGCCAGGAACAGAACTGAGCACAAACATACCTGCAGCATAATTCAGGCAAGGAGCTTAACTGCAGTTCCTGGACCAATGGGCATGGGTAGAGGTCAAAGCAATTAAAACCTGTTGATGCACTGAAGGCCATGACAATTAATTATCTAATTCAGACTGTTAGACTACTAAAACTTTAATTGGAATAAAAATACATTCTTGTCTTCATTTATACGGAATGTTCCCTTTTGCCCATAACAAGAGTTTGAGTGTAACAGCATCTCTTTTAATCCAGCAACTACAGCTCTAATTAGGGCAAGCTCATAACCTGATACAGTATAAACATGACCATTCTTGCTACCTGGGTAAACCTCTTTTGAACTCTTTTCAGTCATACTGCATAGTGATTAAATCACTTCTTTAGAGCATTTCTAGAGATACTGCCTTAGACCTGGACAATTGGATTCCTGGGTGCAATGAGCACAGCCCCAAAATAGTTTTTTCTGTAGCAATCCAATGTTACAATACTACATGGCACTACCGGCACTCAGGGAAAAAGAAAGGAAACAATGTGTAGTTAGGCACCAGTCTGAACCCTTATCCAGACATGTACACACACACATACAGTCACATAAAATAAAATAGATGATTAAATCTATTTGCTTGATGTTCCAGAAAGGGCACTGAGAAGGGAGTGAGCTTGATATGTAAGCAAAATCTATTAAACTTTGATTACCCTCAGCCAACACTCGTGCTCACCTACCTCCACATCTATGTAAATACAAAGTTACTCTCTGTAACCTATAAAATATGAAATATAGCATCTGCTAAAATTCATATTTGTCCTTAAAATTTTCATTTGTCTCAGGAGATATCTCTACTTCTCATTAACACCAAACAGGCAAGGATTTGAAAATGGCACAGATACTTTTTTCCAGCTGTTAACATCTGTTTAGACTTTCCATTGTGATACTCTTGCTTCTGTGATTAGCACATGGCTGGGTGTGCATAGATTTACAGACTAGAATCCTCAGGATTCCTATGCAGGTAGAACAACAAAATATACCACATACCTATGTTTGCCTCAGTCTTATGCTCTAGGCAATAAGCAAACAACCTGAGGAACTTTTCAATATCACCTAGCTGAATGCTGAAGTATCACGTTTTCTTACTCTGTAATATCTTCATTGTAATCATTAGTGATACCCAGTGATACTGTACAATTTTATAGGATTTATTTTGTACATGGAGCACAGCACGTATACATTATGCTGTCATGAATATACACAGTATTGAATATAAGGATGTTAAATATTTTGTAGACACACATATATACTTAAATAATAATGAAAAGAGGTTAAATAGGGAGGTTAACAACAGTCATTTCTTGGGAAGAAATGAGCTCATACACTTTACTCAAAATATTGCTTTCAAGCTCTAAAGATTGTCATGCAGAAAGTGGAAGAGGGTTTCAAGTGGTGCCTGATGCAGAATGCAAAACAGCAGTCTGAATTCTGACTTGATAAATGGATGCTATGCTCAAGGAAGCAGTAAGCAACACAGGCATAAACTGGGTCAGCTTCATGGGAAGCGGTTAGTCTAAAGAAGCAAACCAAATATGACCTGTCAGTGTAATACTGTTAGGATTATTCCCATAACCGTTACTGCCATAACCATCCTTATTTATGTCAGAGCCTTTTGGAGACGTTCCTTATTTTGCTTACAGTGATTTGCTTATACCTAGACAAGAAGGTGAGATGGGTCTCAATCAAGTCCTAGTATGAATGCACTAACCTATTTGGTCATATTTGGATGTGGGTCTCTGTTGCTCTTAATGAACTAAACTAAAACACAGAATCTGAGCTCCCTCAAGTTATGAAAATTAGATTCTGGTTCTTACTGAGGAGAGCCTAAGGCATAAGCCTCTCCCTGAGAAAGGAAGTTTTTATTACAAAAGACCTCCTAAATAGACGCGCTCAGGCTAACATTGCTCAGTCATCCGCAATTTGTTTATGGAAGATTACCCATGCAGCCAGAAGCAACAAAAAAGTTATATTTATGTTCTCTCAAATATAAGCTATGTTGTGTGTGCTAGATTTACAGTCCTAAAGCTGTTGGTTTGATGCTTTGCAGTAGCATATAGCACACATAAAGACATAGATACTGTGATGATGAGCATAAGTGAAATTATACAATTAAATAACTACATACAGAATTTTTTTATTTCCTTGAAAGTCACTGAAAACACGTTCAGTTGCTTCTAACCACCAGTGGTGGTTCTAAGGCCTTTTAGTTGTTACAGGTCTCAACAGAAAATTCTGGAGCAGACTTGTGTGTGTGAGCATGCATATAATGCAACAGAGGATCAAGATAACAGTATCATAAAAACCAAGAACATGTAGGTTTTTCATTCTCAAAATAATACTAACAAGATGGAAGTATTTGCTGCTCTGTGTTGGAAAATGGGAAAAAAATGTCCATTCCTTTACAAAGGACCTCGTAACTTTCTCTTCCACACTTTTTGCACTTAGCCTAAGTGAATATATGCCTACTCTGTGAGTTTGTGGTTAGCACAAGGAATCCTTACTGATGGTAGCATGCAAGCACATGAATGCATCATTACTGTCCAAGTTATTTAAGGCTAGTAAAAATGTATGCATGGAAACATCTTACGTGTTCAAACAAATTATTATGTTTCTTTCAACACAAACCCTAATGCAAGGTGAGCCTCAGAAAAAAGCATGCCAGCCCAGTCATGACAAAAAGTTCCTCACGGGAGAATTTCAGTTTCTTTTGGCAGTCCATTCCCAGTTCCCCTGCAAGTGCCATTCTGAAATTTCTTTCTCTCAGCCCTAGCCTTCGGCAATAACTCTAGTTTGATCTATAGGACAGGGCTAACACTCCAACCAAAAAGAATCAATATTCCTAAGAAAAGAATTTTCACATTAGTCTTTACTTAACTTTAAAAGATGCCTGCAAAGTTTCATTCTAGTATTTCTCTTTCTCACAACAGTAACCAAAGCCCTAACACCAAATCCTACACCTCAGCTGAGTGTCACAAAAGGCCAGATGGACTTTATCCATACTTAAAATCGGCCAAAAGAATTCTTTTTTGGAACTCCCAGTTCCCTTGGGCAGTCCCTTTCCAGACCTCATCCCCCTGAAGCTCTGGGCTTCTTCTTTTCCTCAACAAACCTAACCTTAACTGTGTACCCTAAGCCTAGCCTGGGCCATAGGAGAGGAAACTGTCTCCATTCAGAAATATGCTTAGATAATGTCCTGGTTTCAGCTGGGATAGAGTTAATTGTCTTCCTAGCAGCTGGTACGGTGCTGTTTTGAGTTCAGTATGAGAAGAATGTTGATAACACTGATGTTTTCGGTTGTTGCTGAGTAGTGTTTAGTCTAAAGTCAAGGATTTTTCAGCTTCTCATGCCCAGTCAGCAAGAAGACTGGAGGGGCACAAGAAGTTCGGAGGGGACACAGCCAGGGCAGCTGACCCAAACTGGCCAAAGGGGTATTCCATACCATGGCACGTCACGCTCAGTATATAAACTGGGGGAGTGGGGGCAGGGCGATCACCGCTCGGGAACTAACTGGGTGTCGATCAGCGGGTGATGAGCAATTGCACTGTGCATCATTTGTATATTCCAATCCTTTTATTATTACTGTTGTCATTTTATTAGTGTTATCATTTTCATTATTAGTTTCTTCTTTTCTGTTCTATTAAACTGTTCTTATCTCAACTCACGAGTTTTACCTCTTTTCCTGATTTTCTCCCCCATCCCACTGGATGGGGGGGAAGTGAGTGAGCAGCTGCGTGGTGCTTAGTTGCTGTCTGGGGTTAAACCATGACAGATAAATACGATGCAATTCTCCAGTTGTAACACCAGCTCTTACTTAACAGTGGAGGATACGTTGTGGCCCCACTACAACTTCATCTCTGGGTTCCCTTTGTTCCATGGGTTTCTTTGTCAGCTGCTGTCCAGATGCAATCAAACTTTGTTGTGGACTTTCAGTCAAAAATAACCTTAACCCAATCCCTAAAATGAACCTTAGAAAAAACATGCCAGTGAAAATGAAAAATTCCTAAGGAAACAATTATTTTTGCACCACTCAGTTCCTTTAACAGCTCTCTAATGATTGAGAGAAAGAGCCTAGAGCTACAGCTTGAGTGGTGCAAGAGAAGGGCTGTCTGAAAAAAAATTCTGTAGGCTAGATTTCCCCCTTAAGTAAATCCTTTTCTAGGTAAGATGAAGGAGGGCAGTGTCTAGGCTTATTTTATAGTTGGGATTGTATTTAGGAATAAAATTACATTTAAGAGAAAAAGAGAAACTGTGGGATAACTGTGTTTAGGAGTCTGGAAAATCCTCTAAGAAAAGGAACAGCTGATACTTGAATTTTCCTCTCAGGAATGTAGAGCCTCTGATAGGAGCAGGAACTCGTGTCAGGGCGGTCAGCCTATCACTTGGGATTCTTAGGGTTCAAGAAAAATTAACCACAGAAATCCAGCTGGAGTGCAGCTGCAGAGGGACTGCCACAAGAAAGATGTAGGCTGCAGAAAGACTTGTCCCCTGGAAAACTTTTTCAGCTGGGCCATGGCGCTGGTTCTCAGGGTGGGGCTCAGCCAAGACAAAGGCCAAGGCCAAGGGTTCAGAAAGGGAGAGAGATGCAATTGGTGTGCAGCTGCAAAGGCGCTGCCCGAGGAAGGTGTAGGCTGCAAACAGAATTGTCCTCTGGGAATCTGTTCACCTGAACCCTCGCTTGGTGTGTTGGGATAGGTTCCAGGCAAGGCCAAGGTCAAGATTAAACTTTAGGGTTATGGTTAGGAAAGAGAGAAAGCCTAGCGCTGCGGTTGGAGTGGTGCAGAGGGGCTGCCAGAGGAAGGTGTGGGCTGGCAAAAGAGTTGTCCCAGAAAATATTTTCAACTGGGGGATATTCGGCAAAAGCTCAGCTGATACTAGGATTAGGGCTAGGAAAGAGACAAACTGTAAAACTAAACCACCCAAGTTAAGATGAACCTTATGCCAAGATCCAGTGCCATGACCCAGATGAACAAGTTCTCTAGGGAGAGTTTTTTATGCAGCATACACCTGCAGACCCACTGCAAGTGCAGCTCAAGGCTTTGTCTCTTTTCTAGCACAAACCTTAACCCTAACCCTAGGCCTTGGCCCCATGACCCACATCAACAAGGTGTGAGGGGAGAATTCCTTCTGCAACCTGTGCATCCCTGGGGAGCCCCTTTGCAGCCCCACTCCAGCTCCACCTGTAGGACTGTGGTGGGCTGACCCTGGCTGGACACCAGGTGCCCACCAAAGCCATTCTATCACTCCCCCTCCTCAGCTGGACAGGGGAGAGAAAATAAAACAGGACTAGTCCTTGCTGAACCCTAGCTCAATGCCCAGTGCCACAGCAGGGATGAGGAAGTGCTGAGGGGACAATTCTTTTGGCAGCCTTGTTTTGTCAACCCCTCTGCAGCCTCTTTCTAAGCGCAGCTGTTGGTGTTGTTCCTTTCCTAACCAATACCCTAAACCCTGACACTGGTCCTGGCCTCAGCTGAGCCTTTGTCTTAGATCCAGTGCCCTGGCCCAGATGAATGAGTTCTTAGTGGACAATTCTTTTTACAGCTTTCCCCTCACTTTTTTCAGCCTGTTCGCAGCCCCAGTCCAACTGGAGCTCTCGGCTTTCTCTTTCCCATACCCCTAAGGGAATCCTAATCCAAATCCTAACCTAGGCACATGCTGTACTTTATATCCATATTCCCAGACAAGGCTGAGCTGAGAAAATTTTCAGGGAATTTACAACTTCTTTTACTCACCCTTTCCCACTCCCCCCCCAACTTTATTTTGGCTTTATTTTGTAGCCCTATTCCAACCAGATGTCTAGGTTTTCCCTCTTTCTTATAGGATTATTTAGGTTGGAAGACACCTTTAAGATCATCGAGTCCAACCGTCAACCATGCCCACTAAACCATGTCCTGAAGTGCCTTGTCTACGTGCTTTCTGAATACCTCCAGGGATGGTGACTCCACCAATTCCCTGGGCAGTCTGTTCCAATGCCTGACAACCCTTTCAGTAAAGAAATTTTTCCTAAGGTCCAATCTAAACTTCCGCTGCCACAACTTGAGGCCATTTCCTCTTGAGGCCATTTCCTCTTCCTCACCAGCCACCTGCCAGAAGAGACCAGCACCCACCTCACCACAACCTCCTTTCAGGTAGCTGTAGAGACCGATAAGGTCTCTTCTTAGACCTAACCCCTAACCATTGCACTTCGAGGTGGTATCAGCTTTCTCACAAGTATTACCCTTACAATGTTCTGACCTTTTTGCCACCATTTCCACTCCCATCCAAGACTCAGCTATTTCCATACCAGAATTCTTGCATCAACCTGTCCTTTTTAGTTTGCTGGACCTTTTCTAGAGCCCTTAAAGCTGTACCTCTGGGTTTCCCTTTCTCTCTTTCCTTACTTTTATGCACAGAGACACCAGTCCCATCACAGGTCCTGTATTCATCTGAGGACCATTCTTGTCCATTCAGCCTCAGCTCTTACTTTCCATTGTAGGATCTTTTTCTTGCCAATGTAGCCTTGAGTTTTCTCTTTGTCTCAACTCCAACCATAACCCTAAGAATAGAGGGAGCTTATGGCAAGGAAATTTAACCTTTGTCCAGAAAAAGTTTTCTCAGTACAGACATCTTTTTGCAGATCACACTTTTCTTTGTCAGGCCCTTTCCAGACCCCTTGCACTGGAGCTCTGTATTTTGTATTTTTCTTTTATGTGTACCTATTTGTTAACCTACCCTACCAGCTAGCCAGTGTGTACACTCTGTCCCAGTGTGCATGCTCTGTCCCAGTGTGCAGTTTTCATAGGTATGAATTCTGTGTGTTCATAATTTCTTTCTTGAGCTCTATCATCCTACAGTCGTATCTCTAGGTGTTATTTTAACATGTTGCTTCCATTTTAAATGTTACTTCTGTTGCACTATGACAGCATTGTATTTCATTAATAACCAACTTATAAAGAAATGTTTGAGGGAGAAGCATAGATTTCTGTTTGGCATCTTTGCCCCTAGGAAAAACTGTTGTTGAATTCCACTGTGGGCTGCACTCTGTAAGAAAGACGATGATGCATGTGGGATTTTTGGGAGCCCTCAACAGCACCAGCCAGGTCCTTAAATCAGTCAGCTGTAAGGCCAGCGTGCTGCAGTGCTCAGTTATGAGGACCAGCTTAGAGATGTGGAAAGTGATGCTGTTTTTTCGGTAATACTAACACAACTTGCTGCCTTGATATACAGGTAGAGAAGTATGCAAAATAGTTTTTCTTACAATACAAAACCAGTCCTTTTCTTTTTGCTTCTTTTGTTTTCCATTGCTAAATTATTGGTTAATAGCACTTTTCATTTAACTCCCAGCAAGTCACATTCACATCTGTAGGAAAGTCCAGACCTGTAGGGCTGTCAGTACAGAACAAAATTAAGTATCCATAAATTTGAATCTATGATATTTTCAATTTGACTTGAGGGCATGAATTTTTGATGGAGTAAAGAACCTCACAAATATTGTTTTTCCTCCTGAATTGCATAGAAATAATGTTCTACAAAGCACTTTTCTCTGGTTAGGCACCTTATTGATAGTATTTGCATTTTATTTTTATTCTTTTGCTGCACAACTAACTAGAATGTCATATTTTGTTTAAATGGCTTGACTATTTTGAAGCTTAGAAGAGAGTTATGGGTTGGACTGTGGCTGTTGGCAGTGCTAGATGGCATATTTGAAGAAGCTTTCCTTTTAACCATTAGATAAAGTCAGTGGCAGGAATAAAATTCTGTTAAAAGTTTACTGAAGGAAGGGTGGTTTTATCTGTGTTTGGGTCTTCAGTAGTGCCAGCGGGAGTTTTGTTCAAAACTTTTAAGAGAATATAGATAATTGAACAAAGAATATTTTCCCTTTTCCTGCCCCCTTCCCCATCTCTTCCCTATCCCTTCAGATTCCCTCAGAATATAATCTTCCTATCTGGAAGTGCAGTAGTCAACTGCCATAGTCATAGGGAAGTCAGCATTTCAGCAACAGTGAGGTGACTTCTAAATGGTGAATTAGTTGTCATTTCACCCATGCCTAAGCTTGCATAACTTGTTCAGATGTCTGCATATTTTCATGCATGTTATTCCTCCCAGGTGGTGTTAGCTTCCTGGCAGGGGTGATTATTTTGAGCAAGCAGGTGGTTCTTCTGAATTATGTAGGTCCTTGCAAATACCATACACTGTGTGCAGTTTCTCAACTATGATGAGACAGATTTTTCCTTGCTAGCAGGTACATGAAAATACAGAAAAATATTTTAATATTTATCTGAAGAGAGCTAGTTCAAGAAATACCAAAGAAGCCTGGACTTTAGTCATTGGAAACTGGGAATGGTGTGTAACTTTCCTCCATGTTACATTTCCAAATAATTTTATTTAAGGATTCTTAAATGAAAATCAAATCTAACTTAACAGAAAACACACATATCTGTGTGTCATTTATTGTCTCAAAGATTTCCTTTATTTGTAAGCTGGATCAAGCACTTGAGAAACAAGTAGGACAATCTGAAGCTTTCACCAAGAGAACTTTTGCTGTGATACTTTTAATATTAGTTGTGATTTCATCACAGAATAGATGTCAATGAAAACTTGCTGTGTATGGAATCATTGTTCAGGGAAGCAAACTACAACTGTATATTGTTTCACCTTATAAAATGTTTCAAGATTTTAATGAAAGTTCCATATCTCTGTGGCACATTCATTCACTTGATATCAAAGATTTACATGATGAATTTCATGCAGTGTCTGGAGATAAAAACTTAAGCTGCTTTTGCTTAACAAGGGTTGCACTCAGGAAAACTTGCTTTTTACACAGATTGTGAGTAATTTTAAATAACATGGCAAAAGAGGATTTCAGCCTTCTCTACATCCCATTTTGATCCTCAACTTTTCCCAAAGATCAGTATAACTTTATACATTTGAATTACCTATATTCTGCAACTTCTGTTAATACAAAAGTCTTAGTAATCAAAATTGATGTAGATCCTTAATTTCTAGCATAATATGGAGAACGATTATTGCACTAATTATGTTCATATAGTAATATATACTGTGCTATTCATTTCTTATGGCCTGAAATATTAATTAGGTCTTATTTGTATAATTACCGTTCACACATAAGATGGCTCGAAGTCTGAAATGGTTTCAGATAATAGATGTCCAATGAAACCTCTGTATCTATTAAAAATATACTTCCCCTTCAAGGGCTATATTTGCAAAGGGTGTGTGTAGAGAATTTTTGTCGCAAGACTTTGGTGTTAATTCATATCTCTTGTCAACAGAAAGTATGTACTGTATGTCTGTATGATGTACACGTGACACATACATTTGAGCAATGATAATGTCTTTTTTTTACTTGTCGATTTATTTCACAGGACGAGTCCATGAATTACTTCTGTTACTAAAACTCTCTGGAGAACTGTCCTAAAAAAGGACCTTGCATGAGCACATGGTAGCACTGTCTCCTAATGGTGTTAAGTTCTGCACGTAATTCTCCTAGGTTAAGTTGCCTCTCCTTTAATATGAAAGAATGGCCACTGCAGCCCTTAAACCCACACCTGTCAAAGGTCCTCACAGTTTTCTGTTTCCACAGCAACTTACCTTATGCTCTCTAAATCTTTAATTTAATTTCAAATGCTTTTGCTTTTCTATGAACTCCTCCAACTTTTAGGAAACACCTGGGAGATGAGCATGGAGTACACCATGTGCTATCAAAATCCCGTGTTGTTCTTATTGTTCTGTAATGTGCTGTATATGTGAATACAATCCTAAATTGTATAGATCTGCTTTGCAGCCATATAACATTGCTAACCCCATCTCATTCACTTTCAGCTTTCACCCTTGGGACTTCTGTATCATTAATCTTACCCAGACCTCTCCACCACACTGAGTATTTTTGTATCTGTTTTTAATTGGATTTCCCCCAGTATATTAGGTTGCATTTTTTTCTGAAGAGGAAACTCATTTTGCTCATTTTGGCACAGATTTCTAATCTCTCTAGGTCGTTTTGTGTCATGTCAGCTAACTCATTGCTTTTCACAGCTCCGTTCAACAAGACTGTTTTCAAATTACCGTCCTGTTCACTCTATCTATCTGATCATCCCTGAAGACCTAACTGAAACCAGCACTAACTGATCTCCAAAGCCAGTCAGTAGGCCATTACCTTTCACTTATGTTTAGGATCTGTTAAGCCACATGATAACCATTTTTATGCTACCCAATTTGAATGACTCCTCAAAGCAATTTCAGTTTTTTTTCCCCATATTCTTCCTCATTTCCAGTTATGAATGAAACTGTTCCATATTTGTCTGCTGAAATCAGCAGCACACCTCTAAGTCAGTCTTCCAACATGGGCTGTGAACAGTATAGAGTACATTTCAGTTTCATCACCAAGAGTTTTACATGTGCTCCTGCTTCCATACCTGGTTGCAAATGTGTATCTGGAAGACAGTAAGATGAGGACAATAATGGAAACCAACAGTGGAAGTTAGCAATCATGAATTTATTATCTTCATTATTAGTTTATGACTGCAAGTGATGATGGAATTGCTGGGTTTTGCAGTACTAAAATGTCTTCTGCGTCCAGAGTGTCCATTATGCTATATGTTTGTAGTTATTCCTGGATGATTAAAATATAAATGGGGAGGAAATAATCTGATTTGCATAATAACATAAATGACTGATTGTTGTTTTTCGTATATCTGTGAAAGGTAATAGTTTTTTATTTATTATTAAAAATGCATTTTTTTCCTGACATTTAAGTGAGACAAAGGTTGAATGCAAAATGATTCTTGTGCTCTTCAGCTGGAACACCTACAATATAAATAACTTATTAGAAGGAGGAAAAATGTGGAAGATTTATTTGATTGAATAATTCAAATCTTTTATCTGATTAATATTAATTGCTCATATTATTTTAATTGGATACATAGAAAGAGGTGAATAAAATCAGGTGAGATTTGAACTAATAAAAGGTATCTGTCCTGTAAAGTCAAATTTGAATTAATCTGTTAGTGTACCAACCCTTTCATGATAGTATTCTGCAGCTTTGGAGTTACTCATTTTATCCAAAAGCCATATAAACTGTTTTTCATCTCTAAGGGCTCCAAATCTGCAACACATCACTTAGTACTAGCATTCTCCAATTTAATTCCTGTGCTGGAATGAAAAGCTGCAAAATGTCCCATTATGGTATATAATAATGTGGAAATTATATCAGATGCTATAAGCAATTTCTTTTCTTTTCTCTTTTTTTTTTTTTTCACCTTTAGAGGCATGGTTTGGCTTCTGACCTGCTGCAAGGCTGTGTGATGCCTTGTTGCCACAAAGACAGTGAAGATGGGTCACAATTACATTGAACTAGACTGCCCATATTCACTTTTGGTTATTATCTGCATGTGGAATGTTTTCATTAACTATGTGCTGGAAACATCCTGACTGAAATAAGCATCTTCTGCTCTTTGGTTTGTGCTTGTGTATGTGTGCATGTGTAATGATTACTGTGTTACTTAGAGGAATGCCAGAATAGCATGTAGTCAAATATGAAATTTACCTCAGGGAAATTATATACTGTCAAAGAAATCAGTTTTGTAGAAACCTTTTAATTGCCAAGTAGTCAGAAAGAAACCATCAAAACATCCATAGCAACAACTGTCAGGGTGGCTGACCAAGTGAAAAAGTCTGCTGTGAGCTCTGTTACTATGGATATATATGAAATACATGCAGGAGTTCCTAGTTAACTTACATTTCTTATAAATTCTAGACCTTTGGTATGTTGCTTATAGCCAAAATGGAGAGCCAGATCTTTGATTGCTGCATCTGTCTCATTCATCAGCTGCACAAAGCCAACAAAAGGGCACTGAAAAGGAGTAGCTTACAATTCTCAGGGAGAGGGGAATTCTCCATTAGGACGTGTTTTGGAAAGGTATGGAAGGGAATAGGAAGAAAATCAAAGAGGCAGAAGCAGAGCGAGATGTCAGATGAAAGTAAAAAATGGATAGCTGTGTGGCATCGCTAGAGGATTGAGACTTGTGTCCCCCTTAAACACAGTACAGTTGTACTCTTCACACCTGTGTAGTACCATACCTGGGAATACTTCTCATGTTCATACCACGTATGGAGGAGCAAACTGGCCTGCTTTTGATGCCAGGAGGCTTATGAACACTGAAGAATCTGTCCTTTGGGAACTGAATTTAGTGAGAGGTCCTCCTACAACCAGCTGCCTGCTGCAAGTTGAGAGACCTTACATAGGTCTCTCAGCTCTGTAGGATATGGAGAGTCACAATTTTTACAAGGTACTGTACAGATACATCTAGATTTTGTGTTATGAGGTGGCTGGAAAATACTGGATGTATTAATGATTTATATTTTCTCATCTCTGAGTTCAATGTGTGAAACACGAATGCATTAGCAATATTTATGGATGGTAATAAAGAAGATTAATTCACTTGTAACGACCACTGATGAGCTGTTTTTCCTTAATGCTTCCTTTTTTATAAGAAGATTTAAGTACCTAACACTTTGTATTCCATGGAGAAAACACAAGGACTTTATTCCCTTGTATTATTCAATATGGGCATGAAAGAAGGCTAATGACATCCTGTGCTGCAGTAGGCAGAGTATTGCCAGCAGGTCGAGGAAGGTCATCCTTCCTTTCTACTCAGCACTAGTGAGGCCACATCTGGAGTACTGAATCAAGTTCTGGGCTTCCCATTAGAAGAAAGACATGGACATACTGGAGAAAGTCCAGTGACGGGCTACAAAGATGATTATGAGACTGGAGCATCTCTCATGTGACAAAAGCCTGAGAGAGCAGGGACTGTTCAACCTGGAGCTGAGAAGGCTCAGGGACTGTCTTATCAATGTGTAGAAATACCTGAAGAGAGGATGCATAGAGGACAGAGCCAGGCTCTTTTCAGTAGTGCCCAGTGACAGGACCAGAGGCAACAGGCACAAACTGAAACACAGGAGGTTCCCCCTGAACATCAGGAAACACTTTTTTCCACTGTGAGGATGACCAAGCACTGTCACAGGTTGCCCAGAGAGGTTGTGGAGTCTCCATCCTTAGAGATATTCAGAAGCCATGTGAACATGATGCTGAGCAACCTGCTCTAGGCAGCCCTGCTTGAGCAGGGGGATTGGACAACATGACCTCTGGAGGTCCCTTCCGACCTCAGACATTCTGTGATTCTGTGGTTAAGCTAGAGTGGTAGTGGTGAGGATTGGACTTCAGAAGAATTACAACAGACTTCTACCCAGAAATGATGAACGTACATGCTGAAATTCCTCTAATGGGACATGGTATAGGGCTTCTGCTCCTGTAAAAAGAAAGTCACAGATACTTCAAAGAATAAAATGTTAAGTGTGGCTTTGTATGTTAAATATTTGCAAGAAATTAGGAATTTCCAGTATATGTGAAAAGTCTTGCAGATCCCACTAATTTCATTAATTTTACCACAAGTGTTTGTTTATGCTATGTCCTCTCATTAATTGAAACTCTTCTGTTTACTTTCTTCTGTTTTACCGGCCAAGGAGTGAAAAGTAAAATCTGAACAACAGGTCACCTGCTTTCTATTAAAAATGTATTCAGCCACCCACTGTGTCCAGCTGATAGAAGCGGCACTCTTCTGTGAAGATTTGTCCCTTGTTTCTTTTTCTTCATAAATCCTGCCCAGAACATTCATATGGTAGTCAGTACCCATACTAAACCAGTTCATACCAGAATAGCTTTATCACTGTTCATATGTTGAAACCTTTAAGAAGCTGAAAGGATGCCCAATTATAGAGGTAGCTCACAGTAAGAATGCACATAGTGGCCAAAACAAAGGACCAGATGGCTGGAGTCCTGTTTCTGCTATGCAGTAGTGTATGACTAAAGAAAAAAATTACTACTGTTCCTTCTTTGTGCCTTCTCTTAGTCAGTAGTGCTGCAAGCTTCCTGAGCTGCAAATTCAATCCAATCCAATGACTTTAACAGCTGCAGTCAGTCGAATATCCTTTAAAACCTGTATGTTGTAAAAGAAGCTGGTTTACTGAGAGCCCTCACAGAAGATTACTTGTCCGACTACTACATATAATTTGATAACCAAAAATATGGCTGGATTCCTGATCTTCTTTGCATAAGTTGGAGCAATTCTTATCAGGAGCACAAGACCAGTAAATAAAAACCCATACTCCTGCCTCACTTGCACCACATTTATACTTCACATTGCTAAATGAATGCATGCAAAATATCTGCTTGATCGTAAGGGTTCACCATGCTCCACACAGGTGTGTGTGGTGGTAATGGAACTGGCCTTTGATGAATTACTGACATTAGAGAAGACAGCCAACTGTCTAGTACTCCTTGCTAATCTGCCTTGAGAAACCTGGAAAGGTATATATTTTAATAAAGGTTACTAACACATTTAAAGCTAACTCTAGATCTGAAGGGTGCTACCTATTATATTTCAGTACAAAGCCCTCTCAGTTCAGGCAGAAGAAAGAGTCTCCTTGAGACTTCAGGTTTGTAAGGATAAAGATGCAGGTTCTGACAACCAGAATTAGACTTCAGTCTCATTGTACAGTGCTTCCTATTAGCCACTCATCTCTGAGGACCTACCAGCTGGGAACAGAAAATGCTGGGCAGGAGGATTTGAATGTAATTCATGCCACCAGAATCTGTGCTCATGCAAAAGTCATAATACCTACCGTAAGCTTTCAGAAGTCCTAAAAGACATAAAAAACAAAGTCAACGAAGTGGAAAATCAGTCATGGGAGAGGTGCATGGTAGGATAAGACCACCTCAGAATAAATACATACCACACTTGTTAAAAGACCATTTCTCTTGGAGAGAGAATATGAGACAAAAAGTTTACTTCCGAGGGGAAGAAAGGAAGACAGAAACATCATTAGTAATCTATGTTTGTGATTTGTGGGTTGCTGGAGGCAAAAAGCAATATTTTTAAGGAAAGACATATGATGTGACAATTTTATGATAAAAAATGGAGTGAAGAGAAACAGAACAAACAATACATCTTGATTTTTTTCTAAAACCTTTATCTCAGGCTCTGTTTCTGTCAGCAGTGCTGATAAGTTTGGTGGTCCTTGTTGATCAAAGGTCATTGTTGTGGTATCAACTTACAGAACAAAAAATATCACTGTTGAGCAAACCTAAAGAGAACAAAGACAGAAAGAAAAGAGATAGGGCAAGGCCTTACCACTCTGTCTGCTCTGCCCATCTTCATACAGGGAAGTGTGTAAAGTTGAGGTATGGAGAAGAAGCCAAATATTTTTTAACTTCTGGACATGAAAGAGTTTCAGGGCTTCCAGCCACTAGTTTGAAAACAGGATCTCAGAGAAGGACCATCAGTGGCTTATCCCAGCTGAAGATCTGACTTGCTGCATTACTGTTTTCAAAGTTTGGTGAACAATTTAAAGATGTGTATTGCTGTCTCACAGCTGTATGCCCAAATGGGTGGCATCAGCTTGAGAAAGGGTACTGATGTGCTGAAGCAGCAAGTTGCACATATGACTGCTTGTTGCTTTCAGTGAAACATCTTTTGCCAATGGGAGCTCCACATTCCTCCTAACCATGAGTACAATTTTATAAGCTCAAATTAGATCCTACCTTTGAAAAAACCAACATGGTTCCTGGACATTTCCTAGCATTTTACCTTCTTCCACTCACCCTTGGTACTATTGTGGGTTTATACTACTAATCATTTGTGCTTACTGTTTATTTTTTCCAGGTATCTGAGAGATACTTTGTTTTGTCTGTTTGAGACAGGGACTGAGAAAGTACGGAAGTTGCTTTGCACTTATTTATAGTGCCTTGAGGCACTTTGCAATTATTCGTTAACACTACAAATAGTAAAGGTTCAAAGTGTTGGCAGTTTCAAACACACATACAATAATTAATTACTTTACACATAACAAACTCACAAGTGTTTGCTGTAATCATAAATCATTGTATTCTCATGTCTTCTGCTAGTTTTGCAATTTAGAGTTGTATTATGAATCAGTCCATATTATCTGTGTCCCAAGTGCAGAGATAGCAAGAGAAATTGTAGATCCACTAAATGATATTGAGAGACTGATTTGTGGTAGACCCTCACATCATACATTTCATGGATGTCTTATTTTGGAGATTCACAGTTCCAAATGAGTTTGTGGCATTTCCAGGAAGGTTCAGTGAAAATTTTCCTATCAGCTGCTATTCAGCTGCTACTACAGAGGGGAAGTCGTACTGGTAATGTGCAGGGGATTACTAAATTATTGGTCCATAAGGAGAATCAAAGCTACTGAACATTGGCAACACTGCTGCTTGCTTGTTTACCCTCTAGTAAACTGTGCATTAATTAAAAATTCTGGAAAATTCTTAGAGAAAGAAACCATCCAGCTTGCAGAAGCAAGCTGTTGAAAGGGCGACTGAGAAGCCAAGGTGTGGCTAGATTGCTGGCTACAGTTGCAGTATTTCTTTAGGTCTTAATAAAGAGACAATGGGCCATCAGAAAAAAAAAAAATCTTCTTATACATTACTTAATATGTGATGCAAGAAAAACAGTAGCAATATTCAGTTTTGTGATATTCATGCTAAGGAAGAGACTGCAATTAACGGCTGAACACTACAGTCCTGAGAAAAAAATCGAACAGCTGCAGGCTGAACCACCAAATATCTATGCATAAAAGCAAAGGATGCAAGAGCTGAGTCTGTATACAGAGCTCCCTGTGATAAGGATTTAAAAAAATGGAGATAATACCTTTTAAATATTTCGATGAGAGAAAAAAGAAAGCAAATAAATGGGACAGCATTGTTAGAAATGGTGTCTGACCACAGGATAGAGAAATCTGATGAGTTCTGAGAAAAAAACTGCAGATCAAAAGATGTTCCAAAATTTTGCACAGTTAAGAATTTTTCCGTTCCTATATGATTTTAGAGAAAGGAATCCCTAATCAAAGGCTGAATCTTTTGTGGAGTGTGTGAATCCGCTTTACTAGGGAGATTTATGAGAGGAGCAGCTTTATCTCTATAAAGATGTCTCCTACTGAATTTCAGGGAGAGCACTGAAATAAAATAGCCATCAGTTTGGAACAAGTGTATGAAGCTAAAAGAAGACAAGAAATAAGACAAAGATAGAATAAAGGAGAAAACAACCCTTATAGGCTAGCATGCTGGAAAGAGCAACAAAAAATTCAGGAAGAAAAAGGAGTATCCTTTGGGCTATCACACAGGGAAACAAATCCAAGTCAAATCCTAAACTGCAGGTAGCCCAAGGATAAAAAATTCTCTATGTACACCAACTGAAAATGTGAAGCTTTATAATGCACAGAAGTGCGTATCTAGCAGATCTGTGTGTTCTCAGTGCACAGACTTTGCTGCCAGCATTTGTACTGATGTATTTAAGACCAGTCCGGTGATCAGTTAGATTCTTGCTGGATAGTTCAGCCAGCTGTAACATGATCTTAGCAATAATGGTAAGTGGTAATGTTAGCTTAGAAAAATGTGATGAAGTGGTGTTGATATTTAGAAAGCACTGTTCTCTGTACAAATAAAGATATCAATAAGAATCTCATATAATAATAAAAAATGTTGCTAGGCATGGGAAAACCTTTTTATTCAAATTTCCTTACAATAGAAGTTTGTTCAGAAAATTTGCATGTCAGCATCCTTAAAATATGCTGAACCTTTATTTTTAGAGAGAAAAATAAAAGAGAAATTAAAAATCAAACATTTTATGTTCAATATGCTTTCTATGGAAAAAAGACTTGGGATCATACAATACATGCATGTTTGTGTGCTAATATGCCCTTTGGAGTTCTGCTTTTCTCTAGTAATCTTTTATACAGTTGATGACGATTAGCATTCAAAGTCTCCTCAACTGAAAACTCATAATATGTTTATCCTTTCACTCCTTGCAAAGAAGTGCTCTTAAAGCAGCTGGCTAAATTCCCTGTGGAGTTAAGGCAGAGGAGTAGGTGCCTTTAGAGATCTCTGAGGAGAGATCCTGATGACCTTAGTTTAGGCATGAAAGTTAGTTGGACAATAAGTGCTTCTAAAAGCCTTCAGAAACACCTACTTCTTTCCATTCAGTGATTATTGTGCTAAAGCACTTAAACAGCATCACTAGGTACCTAAAACGGAGGTGCAAATGACAGGCTAGGATTTGCTTGACTAGACTGCAGGTTGGCTCTCCAGTTTCATGAAAACAAGTGGATAAGTGAAGGAAAAGTACTTTGCATATGTAATACCTAGGCAAAAGCACCTCTGGGAGCTCACCCAGTGGAGCCACTGAACAATCCCTGTGGGAAGGAAATTGAATTTCCAGCTGGAGTTAGCATTTTTTTTACATATGAAAGTCTATGGTGTAGGTTAAAAGTTCATGGGAAGCCAGGCTTCCTCAGTGCTGGAGCCTGTGGAACTACATGCTTGTTTGGAGTGATTTTTTGCTTTGTCATAAGACTGATCCATAACATAGTTGACACCGATGATGGAGTATGGCAGAATTACATGTATCTGTAATGGGAAAGTACCTATCCTGTGGAGCAGCTTGAGGTGCTACATTTGTTGTTTGAAGTGACTGCTGAAGCACATGATGTACTTGAAATGTCTGATACACTTCAAAGAACTGAACCTCATCAAACCTTCTGTATTTTACAAACTAATACATTTCATTTTGCTGGAAATGTTGAAGGCTAATAACTTGTTTTTAGCTATGTCAGTGGTTCCCAGATGTCCTGGTTTCAGCTGGGGTAGAGTTATTTTTCTTTCTAGTAGCTGGTACAGTGTTATGTTTTGGATTTAGTATCAAAACAATGTTGATAACACACTGATGTTTTCAGTTGTTGCTAGGTAGTGTTTATATGAAGTCAAGGATTTTTCAACTTCTGATGCCCAGCCAGCAAGAAGGCTGGAGGGGCACAAGAAGTTGGGAGGGGACACAGCCAGGGCAGCTGACCCAAACTGGCCAAAGGGGTATTCCATACCATGGGACGTCATGCCCAGTATATAAACTGGGGGAAGTTGGCCTGGGAGGCGGATTGCTGCTAGGGTACTAACTGGGCATTGGTTGATGAGTGGTGAGCAATTCCATTGTGCATCACTTGTTTTGAGTATTCCAATTCTTTTATTGCTATTATTGTCATTTTTTAATTGTTATTATTACCATTATTAGTTTCTTCCTTTCTGTTCTATTAACTGTTCTTTATCTCAACCCATGAGTTTCACTTTTTTTTCCTGATTCTCTCCCCTATCCCACTGCAGGGGAGTGAGTGAGTGGCTGTGTGGTGCTTAGTTACCAGCTGGTGTTAAACCATGACACCAGGCTACAGGATTGCAATCCAAGATGAGATCATGAACACAGAAGCAATGTTGCCTAAGAAAACTTTGGAAAGTGTTGGACTGGAACATTATTTCTCTTGAAGATATCAAGTCTTCACTTGAAGAGAGTGAGGGAAGGCGAATTCACCATTTCCCTGGTGTTTAGATTGTTACAAATGTAACACTTTTTTCCAATATGAATGTGACTGTCTTTTTCTGTTAGATTTGAGAGATCTTCAGTAATCAGTATCATTCAGAAACACACATACAGCCTGAAGTAGTCACCTGCCATCTGAACAGGTTCTGCATCCACCCTCTACTGCAGGAGTTGGCTCAGACAGTGGGAATCCTGAGCCCTATTCACAGCTGCTGTGTCCACAAAATAGTCCTCCCTTCTGTACTATATGTATTGCACCTCCTACATATTTTAGTGTAACGCATCCTGCCTGAATGGACTCAGTTTACTGAGCACTTTACAAAGTGTGATGGTGTTTCTTCATCGTTATTTAGCGTTCTACTTATCTTTGCATCATTTGATATGATTTTATCAGCAGTGGGTTTATGTTATTTCCTCACCACTGAAGAATATACCAATTAGTGTCACGCATATTGTCAGACCCTGCAGAATTTTCATAGAAAATAGGCTGAGGCTAGTATTTTTAAAGGTCTTTTTCACTGGATTATATCAATATGTTGGAATTAATTATCCTTCATAGATTGTGCTGGTTTTGATGTGAATTTTATAGAGAGATTTTTCAGATTCAGGAATGTGTAGTGAAAACTAAAGATAACAGAACTGCCTTCCAGAATATTGAGAAATGCACCTCTTTCTTAGGAATTTGGAAAGTCCAAGTGCAGATTTCTCTTTTTCTTGATTCACACTAAGGATTGGATTTCAACTCAGATTGCCCACATCCCAAATGAAATCTCTTGCCATACTGTAGTCATTCTTAGAAGAATCTCAATACCTCTTCTTTGCTTTATATACATAGCTAAATATTCACTGGGTGAGAGGGACAAAGTCCTCTCTGGTGAGAAGTTGTGTCTAATTTTGTAACAGTTTCTACCACAAAATACTAATGCTTTTCACACCCCAGTTGTCAGAGAGGGGAAAGCCTTTTCTAGTCTGTTCCAGTAGAAGCACAAAGTGATGATCTCCACTGACTTTTGGGGGTTTGTCAGTTGCATGATTCTTAATTCAATGATCATACAGACGGCTAATTTTTCAACCAGAATTTTAGACATCAATACTTAATTATTCAATTATACCTCTGCAGTTATCTTCATCAATCAAACCTGTAATCTCAACCAAATGAAATCTTATTTGTTTGACAAGACCTATTTTCCTTCTAGCCATGCCAAGTGATTTTAAATGTATTTTCATTCTTTAATTATTTCTTACCTGCATCTTGTTCCAACCTTTTCATAACAGCAAAGGCAAGGGGCATGATTAAGAAATGATGAGTTACTTTATTACATCAGATAGGAAACATGATGCAATAGAGGATGGAACTGCTAAGAACAGAACGCAGTGTAATGAGAGAGACATGACTTTTTCACATTCTCCTCTACATTTTCCAAAACAAAAGCAAAAAAACCCCAACACATAAGCAAGAAAAATATCCTCTAAAATATATTTTTTTATAATTAGAACATTGCTGAAAGTTTTCTAGGAATCATCTCATTTTTGAGAAAGAACTCTGGTGTTGAAAAAGCAAATGCATAGGAAATGTATCAAAGACAATAAAAAGACCTCGCATCTCCAATTTTCATATTGGACTGATTAGAAGATTATCTTTCTTTGCCTTTTTGTTAGGTGAGAATAAAGCATAACACAACACCTCAGTGACCTTGGTTCTCAACATGCCTTCAATTTTATTGCGCTTTGATGTGTAATAGTTCTTTGCTGATGTGATTCTGTATAGCTCAGATAAATTGATTGCTCAGATGAATACTTTAAATCAGTTAGTAATCTAGCCTGAAATAGATCATTACAGTTACAGTTATCAAGCATCAGAATATACCAGCCATGTTGCCTTACATCCTGCCATCTGACTTTAATAGTCCAGCTGTTAATGCCCACCCTGCCTTTCTGAGGTGCTGCCTCATGTAGAGACTCTACATGATTATTCCCTGCCAGAATCAAAGGGAACAAGTTCTTTCATTCTTTATAACTATCTCCCATTCTCCTGCATAGTCTAAAATCATCAATGTGCATCACACCAAGGGATGGCCAGGAAATTTTTGTTTTGTTTCTTTTAGGTAGAAGAGACCAACTTCTACACAGCATAAATTTTCTGTAAAACCATGTTTTTATGTTGGTGATTAAAAAGAAAATCCATTAGGAATACTTAAACATTCCTTTTTATAAAATCTGAAATGTTAGCTTCAGTTCAGGATTAACCTGGATCTCCTCCTGTCACTGAAATTTCATAACATCTGTAGATTAGGTGCTTAGAGTCCTGCCTCTAGACAGTCTGTAATCTATGTTCCCCAGATGGATTGTAACTCTCATGGTGCCATATAGTAGCCTTCTGATTGAAACATGTGAAGATTCTTAAGTGTCAGTGCATTGTGAAAGATGAAGTCCTGACACTGAGCACTGCTTATGAAGTAGATTATGAGCTGGTGATGATACAGCTCCTGTGAGACCATGTGGGATGGCAGATAATCCAATTTAATGTCAAACTGACTCATAACACAATATTTAGCTATTTCTGAATCAGAGTTTTTCTGAACTTTTTGATGAGAAAAGAACTCAATATTTTGACATTGATTTGGAATGAGAAGATGCTTTTCCAAAGGATTAGAAATTCAAACTTTTGCTTATATTATTTTTGCAGTATAATGTGATACTCCAAGGGCTACACAATCCTACTGAAAGGGCAACCTGACTCACAGACTCCCTTAGATCATCTTATTCCCTCCTTCTCCCTCATCCCACTAAATCTTTTTTTTTTTCATTGTCTTCCTACTGCTACTTAAGTGATGAATTTTGCAGGAATCAGGAGTCATACCTTTCTTCCTTTCCTTCTACCCTTTACAAAAAAATCTTTGGTCAGTGAAAGTAACACAGCAACATTTGAAACACTGTTAAGGGAAACTACCAGTCTAGATGGGAATATAATTTTTTTTCCTATTTGAAAGATATGACGGACCAAACTTAATTCAAAACTACTACTTCCCTTTTGCTTCCTAACCAGTAACTCTTAGTGGGAAATTGGGCTTCTGTGGTAATTCCCAACTGAAATGATAAATGAGCTACTGCAAACAGAAAAAATTTAGTACAGCATAATCACAGAAAAAGGTTCCAAAAAGGTCTGAAGAGCCTTGCTGCAGGATAATGACTGTCAAATAGTGATAACTCTTGCTGTCAACAAATAACATTAACAGCTCCTGTTTAATGAATAGTAACATGAACTAGAATGTGACACTGCAGAGATTAAAAAGCTCAACACTTGTGCAGTCTGCAGTTCTGTATTTGTAACTGGACTACAATTTGCAGTTTTGACTGCTGGATCAGGCCTTAAGTTAAAAGGATAAAGGTTTCTAACAGCAGTAGCTTTCTGTGGTTTGGGTTAAGAAAGGGAAAAAGACAACCCTTTAAAATGAACCTGCCATTGTGGCTTCACTCAAAAGTTTCAGGCATCAAATAAAAGTTGCAGGCATCAAATAAAAGAAATTGTATTTTCATATGGAAATTGGAGCATTTGGATTTTTTCCTAATGTTATTTAAAAAAAAAAATAGTTAATTCCATCATGTAGCATATGTAAAGCCTTAGAGTTCCTGAAAGTATTATGTACTTTTAGATGTTTCTATCCAGATTCCATACAGAAAATGCTTACTTGTCAGCTGCTCTTGGCCTCCCCCACAAAAAAACCTGTAACCTTTGTGGCCAATTGTAACTAAATTTGACAGACAGATAAAGGTCTGAAAGATACTTGTTTCCTATAATTATCATGAAATAGAAAGGTAAGAAGAAAGTGAACCAGAGTAGTTCTCCACTAAAGGGAAGGGTGAAGCCAAAGATTAACTTTATTAAAGACACCAAAGGATCTACATGGGAGAAGGAGGTAGGAATTAACCACAAGAAAAATTTTTACCAAAATTCATGTTTTCAGTGCATGTTGGCTCATCCAAGGACAGGGCATAGAGCCGTGGGAAACCACCATGCTCAGACCTACCTGTTCTGGCTTCAGGTTGGTCGTGACATGGAAGGAGCTGGAAAAGTTTTACTCGGGCTTCTGGGACAGCACTTACTTAGAAATTTGCTGTATAGAGTTATTCTAGTTAAGGCTGAGTAGCAAGGCAGGAAGCGTTTTGCAGCATGTCCTGGTCAGTGGCTGGGTATTACTGGGGGCGGGAGGGAGGGAAGGAGGAGTGGGTCTTCATGGCAAGAGCACTACAGTACAAGGGGTCCCCGTGGTTATGAACAACTTTCTCATGCCTGTCATTTTAAAGGCTGATTAAACCTGAGACCTTTCACACCAGCTGCCCGAGAGGATGAGAGTTGCTCAGCAGCTGCGGTGTCAAGTGCCAAGAGTTGAGTTTCCAAGGCTCATCATAAAAGCATCAACATAAAAGTGAAAGGCCTTCAAGGTGTTTTACCCCATCTATATTATCTTATGTATTGTCTTTGCACACTACACATCTCTCTGACACCGAGCTGTGGATATATCATTCCTAAATGAAGCATCACAGATGGAAACAGAGTTGAAATTAAAGCCCCTCCTCCAAAAAAACCGCAACAGCCTGCAGATATCTGTAAGGAATGTGAGTGCATACACTCATTTTGGAAAAAAAACCAAACAACAAAACAACAAAAAAAACCAAAAAAACACCCAACAAACAACCACCACATGAATTCCTGTATATCATGTTCTTCCAGTGTCCTGTCTGTGCCTTCCCATATGGAAAGCAAGGTGTGTTAGGTTTCCCTCTCTGGTATTTTATGTAAAACAATTGGGACTCCATCTAGTAAGAAGCTCATTTTAGTGGGGGCTGAGAGCACTCACCATTTCAGTGAATCATGTCTTTGGTTCTGTTCTACCTTTTACTCTGGGAAAGTGCAACAAGAAAATTATATAATGATCTTTTCATTTAGCTCTGTTAAAAATAGAATCTGATTTTTTTAAAAAATTTGCATCTATTCTCACATTTTTCACCTGTGTAACTAAACTGGGGTTTTGTCACACCGTATTATTTTTCTTCCTACCCCCCTCCCCCCCCCCCCCCGCCCCCGGCCTTCAGGTTTATGTTAAGGAAGCAATAGAGCTCAGACTGGACAGGCAATATTTTACTAGCTTGTTCTGATTTCTTCTCCTTCTTGGCATTTTCTGTAAGAGGTGAGAAGTCCTGACACATAAAGAGACTTAACTCTGTACTTATTTAACAGTATGAAAATTATCTGCACATGGTCAGACAGCATCTGCCCTCTCAAGTACTTAATATTCTGAGATACATATTGCAGCCTTATGAGTGATTTTCATTTCTAATATTCTTTTACATGCTAATGCTTTGACAGGAGATACGAAGTCCTGCACCTGGGGAGGAATAACCCCACGCCCCAGTACATGCTGGAGGCTGACCAGCTAGAAAGCAGCTCTGCAGAGGACCTGGGGGGCCTGGTGCACAACAGCTTGAACATGAGACAGCAATGTGCCCTTGCAGGAAAGGGGGCCAACAGCCCCTGCATTGCCAGCAGGTCGAGGGAGGCAGCCCTTCCCCTCTACTCAGCCCCGGTGAAACACATCTGGAGTGCTGGGTCCAGGTGTGGACTCCCCAGTAAAGGGACAGACAGGAGAGCGTCCAGCAAAGGGCCATGAAGATGATTAAGAGCTTGAAGCATCTTTCCAATGGGGACAGGCTGAAAGAGCTGAGGTTGTTCAGCCTGAGGAAGGGAGGGCTTGGGGGGATCTGATCAATGTGTATAAATGCCTGATGGGACAGTGTAAGAAGGTGTAAGGGACAGGTGTCACACATTTGTCTTAAACATTTCTTGGTACTGAGGAAACCATGAGACTGTACAAACATTTCTTGGTGTAAAGGAAACCACAAGGACAGAGCAGAGCCCTGCAGTCTACCTGTACCCCAACAACAATACCCACAGCCTGGTGCAATCTGCCACAATCTTGACGGTGCAGGCGCA
Source organism: Haliaeetus leucocephalus (assembly GCF_000737465.1). Taxonomy (NCBI): domain Eukaryota; kingdom Metazoa; phylum Chordata; class Aves; order Accipitriformes; family Accipitridae; genus Haliaeetus; species Haliaeetus leucocephalus. The sequence continues at coordinate 1,841,442 of NW_010972820.1, read as the reverse complement.
ACAAAGGTTCAGCGGGTAGTCGCGGAGACATGTGTGTTGGACTGGAGACACCACACGATTGTCGCGTGGGTCTCCGTTACCTTGACTACTCAAGTTAGAACTGGACAGAGATTTCAGGGACTTGGACTGCATAAAAGGGCACGATTGGGAAGAGAAGTGGGGAGACCTCCATCACTAGGTCGACATGCAGGGAGACCCCCCACCACCCAGCCAAGAAGAGCAGGACACCGGCAATCAACAGGACCAACAGAACATCGCTGGATCCTAGGGTGGTGATACATTTTGTCTCTGTCTCTGTCTTTGTTTCTCTCTCCCCTACCTTGCTCTTTTCTTTTTGCGGCCAGCACCTTATTTTGCTCTTTCTCTTTCTCGCTGCATTTATCTCGATTTGTGTACATTGTTTGATGTTGTTAGTCATCTGAATATTTCATCCATAGAGTTTAAGTTTCATGTTGAATCATTTTGGTAAAATCGGGTAAACTTCTCCCCTCCCCTTTCCCTTCAATTTTGTGACTCACTTGGCAGACAGCAATTTCTTGAGTTACTGCATGATTGTTTCGGTTTTGTTTATGTTTGTGTTCAATAAACAATTTGATTCGTCGTTTGGCACCATTTTGCCTTAATCTACTCCGAGGGGATTTTGAGCTTTCCACAACCTGCACTACCCAGGGTAGCGTGCTGGTTGGGTCATGACAGAAGGCAAAGCCAGACTCCTCAGTGGTGCTCAGTGACAGGACCAGAGGTAATGGGCACACACTGAAACACAGGAGGTTCCATTTAAATGTAAGAAAAATCTTTTTTATTGTACCTCTGAGTGTGACTGGCAATCAAAGAGTACCACTCTTTTATCCAGACCTTGTGACTATGCAGATAGAGCACAAAGGAACTATTAGCAGGGTTTTCTTAGGGAAAGACCTCAGTCGTACAACCAGGAGCATGACTATGTCAATGACAGGAAAAAAATCTGTGATGGAAAATAGTTATTCTCTAAGCATGATCAGTGGATGCAAACACTCCTTAGCATAATTGCTTGTGTACCTAATATTGCCCATGCATGTTGTATATTCTTTTCTTCTGTTGCATTTAGCTGTGTTGGAACATGCTCTCAGGAAGTGCTTCCACCAGAATTTAAACTGGCCATAGTAGGGATGCCAGGGTCCCATCTTCTGCCCACAGTCATGTAGTTCCCATGTTCCCCTCTGCTGCTACTGGTGCTTGGGAAGCTGTGTGGAAAACTGACTGTACAGCTGGTTTGCCCCTCAATATATACCTATATAAACATGGGCTGAGTTGGATCAGCTCACTGATCTGTCTCCTTGGTTTCATGAATGCCAGTGTAAGTGTAGGGGAGACAACAGGGTGGGGAATCAGGGGTGCTGCAACTCCCTGATTTAAATCAGCTGGAACTGCACTTGAATACAATGCCCTAACCCTTTAAAGTCGTGTTCAGTTGTCTGTCAGTCTGAACAATAAGTTTTTGACACCAATAAAGACTGAGCAGGCAGGGAAGTTGACACATGGTGTAAAGCCAGTCATAGCCCTTCTTACAAACTGTCATTGCATGCTAGTATGGGGAATGAACCCAGTCTCATTTTTCTTCAGCTGCCTCTGACCTCCCCCTGCCTTTCTACCAAGGCTTTTCCAGCCCATAGTTCTTTCGCAGGACCTATACAGTCCATAGCTAAGCCATTGATTGCATATATATAAAAATGAACTATAATGCAATGCAATATACAATTTTATTGCTATTTTCAAAAATATATTACCCACTGTCATGGTTTAACCGCAGCCAGCAGCTAAGCACCACGCAGCTGCTTGCTCACTCCACCCCCACCCAGTGGGATGGGGAAGAGAATTGAAAAAAAAGTAAAACTCGTGAGTTGAGATAAGAACAGTTTAATAGAACAGAAAGGAAGAAACTAATAATGATAATAATAACAATAATAAAATGACAATAATAACAATAAAAGAATTGGAATACACAAAACAAGTGATGCACAATGCAATTACTCAGCACTCGCCAACTGATGCCCAGTTAGTTCCTGAGCAGTGATCCGCCTCCCAGGCCAACTCCCCCCAGTTTATATACTGGGCATGACGTCCCATGGTCTGGAATACCCCTTTGGCCAGTTTGAGTCAGCTGCCCTGGCTGTGTCCCCTCCCAACTTCTTGTGCCCCTCCAGCCTTCTTGCTGGCTGGGCATCAGAAGCTGAAAAATCCTTGAATTAGTCTAAACACTACTTAGCAACTACTAAAAACATCAGTGTGTTATCAACATTCTTCTGATACTAAATCCAAAACATGACACTGTACCAGCTACTAGGAAGACAATTAACTGTATCCCAGACGAAACCAGGACATTCACAAGTATGGGGTTTTTGCATTGTTTGATTAGTACTAGACAGGAAATGTTAGCTCTCAAAGGAATAAGTGGTGAACTCATGTGCATATCTTCCAGCCACTTCTTTATTTTGTATCTTCTGTATCTTCATAAAACAAAATCCTGCCTACTCTAAAGCAGGCTGGACTTAAAATTTACTGTGGGGTCCTTGGTTTTTGTAGAATTCATGCTCTGAGATTCCTGTCGCAGAGGGTGGCAAATATAAACAAAGGTTTTATTACCATGGAGAAAAAGGCTATAATCTCTCATACCTCTTTTATTATATACTCAGTGCTAAATTGTCACAGCCCCTGCTCCACAGTGAAGAAAATTAGTTCTCTTTTGCTGGTGACAGAAGCTTCCCTCATGAGAACAGAGTCATGATTTCCTATGCATTTGTTTCTTTGTTTTGACGTCTAATAAGCGGTGAACTTCACTGCAGTGGAGACACAAATGGGAGATGTCTCCTTGGTTTGACTTGTCCTCAGCTCCACCCCCAAGCATGTCAGAAGTGAGTATCTTTGAGCTTTTCCCTCTTTGTCAGTTTTGGTAGAAACTGTCCTCTGAGTTCAAATACTTTTGAGGATAGATACATAGATCAGCACAAAGAAGCAAGATCACATAAGCCTCTTTTCCTCTGAAAATGAAGCTGGCAAATGGATGAATCTTGGCGCGAAGGAAAAACCTGCTCTTAGAGACTGATCATTAGGACTGGAATAATCCTAACAGCAACATGATGATTATAATGAAAGCTTTGACAGGAACTGATAGTACCTGCCTAAAAAGGAGAAATATGAGGATGGGCTAGTCAGGTTGCAAAGCATGCTGTGAGAAAAAAGGCAAATGAGAAGTGGATGAAAGTATAATTTCCTTCATTCTTTGGTATACTTTCACAGAAAGACAAAGCATAGTGAGAGAGACTTTTCTGAGGCTGGTTCTCTCCCACTCTTCCTTTCCTGGGAAGAAAGGGAAAATGCCACTTTCTCTATTTGCAGTCTTCTCAAACCACTTCAGATTACCTGTGTCTGTCTGTGTGTGTGTTTGGGGGTAAGAGATACCTGCCCACACATGCTGATATATGCATGTGCACAGTCAGACTTACACACAAGTGTGTGGTATTTTTTTTATGCTAAATATTGCCAGTGACAGATTGCCATTAAAGATTGATGAGGCAAAATGATGATTAACAGCAACAAAGAATATGTTGGCTCATTCTCTTTTAAGCTAAAGTGTTTGATGTTTTGCAGATTTTCAGTTTGTCCTTTTATTGAATTTTTCATTGCTAATAACACTAAGTTCGGTACAGTTTTCAGGTACATATTTATTAACATATCCTAGTGATATTCTCACTATAGTGTCAAGCATGGTATGAAGTAAAGAACCTTATTTTTTAAGGTATGTCCAACTATGTGAAATTAGCACTGAAGTACCAAATTTGATTTGCCATTCATGATCAGAGGAAGTAGAACAGTGAGACGAATCCATATCCCTAGTATATTCATCTCAAGTTATATGCCTTCTTCTGGGTTGTGTCTAAGTTTTCTTGAAAACAGCTTTCCAGATGTTTAAACAGATGCCTATGTGTAACTCCAGGGACAGAAAAGTCAAATTTTTAAAGCTTCATAATGTGATAGTTTAATATAAACTAGAAAGATGCACTTAACAGTTTCCATACAAGGTTAGCACACATTGTTCTTCATATGGAATCATTAGCACTACTGGGAGACTGTCTCACTCCCTCTCTGTCTGTTTTCTTTCTTTCTTCCCTTGGACAATAAGATCATACCTCCTTGGCATTTAATTCAGTCTCTCTTCTTTCCAATTCTGACCCAGAAACTATGCTTTATTGCCAGGTTATGGGTTTAGTGATTTTGGCCTCTTGTACTTGTGGCAAACAGCTGAAAAAAGAGCCAATTTGAGTTAAGAATCAGATGGAAATTTTTTTATATTATGTGCTGGTTTGGTGAAATCTAAATGCTTCTGAAAAATAGTTCTTTCTATTGAAGTTCTAATGAAATTGTGGGATAGATCTAATGAGCCCTTGACAGATAGCCTTCAGTGGGAAATTTGATGGAGTTTTTGCCAGTTTACTTACCTGATGGACTCCAACTCTCAGGCTCCTTGGCTTTGGAGCAAATTTCCTCCAAAATAATGGACTACTGTGAAGCTGAGGATCTATTCCTTCTTGCAGCAAACTGTGAATTTTCTTTTCCAAGAGGGGAAAAAACCATCATTTGAAATATATCTAAATCCTCTTTTGTGCTTTTGTGCTCTGTTAAGTGTGTTGAGTCCATCTCAGACTGATGTCAGCTTGTGTCTTTAAACTTAGAAGGCCCTGTTGCTGACATACAATGAATAAACCCAAAGTAAATGTTTATATAAAAAGAAGGAATGCATACATAAACTGTTTCGTCTTGTCGGTGTCAGGGTGCAATGAGGGACAGCTGCTCTGTAAAGAACAGGGAGCTGAGGGTGACACCAGCCCAGGCAGTGTCCTCACCCATGGGGGTCCATCTCACAGGGTCTGAGCACCCTGGGGGAGGGCTGGGATCTGGTAACAGGGTCCATCGAGAGCCCCCAACATGGCAAGCAGTGAACCGGGTCCAGGGTCCAGCCAGGAAGTCCCGTCAGGAACAGAAGGAGATGGGGCCAGAGTCAGGACTGGTGACACAACATACAGCTGAGGGGTCCAACCCAGAAGCAAGTTACCTACAACACAGGGCCTGGGTTCATGTTAGAAGACTGCGCAGCCTATTAGGATCAGATCTGTAATGCCGGTGCCCAGAACCCAATGTCCAAACTGTTTATGTATCAGGGGATTTCACATCAGACTAGGTGTAGTCTGGTTGTGTGGACTGACCGTGCTTTAGCGGCTAGAGCACGTCCTGCACTTATGGAGCTCATCTCCCCATTTAATGTCATCTGAAAGAAGTTCTGTTCCTGTAGTTTGAGTCCACTTTGCATTGTGGACTGGAGTATGCTAAGTGGGGATAATCTGGAGATTTGCTTCAAATATACACTCCTGATCTAAACTAAAATGCTAGAGTAGACCACCCAAAATCCCTCTTCAGCTTTCTCCCAACAGAGTTTTATCTCTGGCAATTTCCTCATGGAGGAGAACAGATAAGGCTTTGAGCAGATTCTCTAGTTTCTCTTATCTCCAGATTACCTCTATTATTTGAACTTCAGAAATACCATAGGAAAGCACCCAGAAAACTGATGCTTAAATCATACTAATGCTATCTCTGAGACATCTTTTGCTGCCCAGACAATGCTAGGCTGAAAAGCAGTTCCCTTCGGTGTAAATATCTCCAACAGGCAGACCAGTTAGAAACCACAGAAGGAAGCAGAAATACTTAACAACGATGCAGTTAGGTAACGGCAGGGAGAGATGTAAGTGGTGTCTATTCCTTGCTAAAGTTTGGAAATGCTGCCACCTTTGAACCTTTTAGCTCAGACTTTGAACTTAAAAAGTGAAGAGACACACACAATGGCCCTCAGAGGGTTTTAAAGTCTGTGGGTCTCCTGAAGTTCATGCTGAACTTCACAAGTGAAGGTCAGGTGTTGTCCTGCTTACTTGGCATACCTCTTCCAGACCTGCAATCCGACAGTGGTCCATCCGGGTTGGTTGTTTTGCAGGCAGAGGGACTAACTTATCTTTTTCATCCCTATGTAATTTATCTGAGTCAGAATGAACTTTATAAGTTTGGCCCAGAAACAAGGCAAAGATTTGGGCCAGCTTCTTCTACTGCAGGGGGTGCCTCACCTCTACTCATTTGCAACCTATGAATTTATTAATGGATCCAAATATAGCCAGTGACCTTCTGTGACAGATGGTGAATCATGTCTTACTTCCAGTGCATAAATTAACATTTTAAAAGGCTTTTTAAAACACTGTTGACTTTAGTGAGTGAAACATAATAACAAGGATTTGCTGAAGTCTGATGCCATAAGTTTGGATAAGTTGAAAATTCATTATCTGAGGAAAAATCTAGTATTAGTGTGCCATTAACAAGGACATTGCAAGCTGCCATTTGTTTTAGAATGATGTATGGTTTATGATGCTGAAACTGCCATCACAGACAAGTCATGATGATTTGCCTTGAAGATGATTTATGAATCATGACTCTAGAGGAAATCATTTCTCTCACATAGCTTGTTGGAAGTCGGTTCCCTTGGCATTTGCTTTCGTCAGGAAGGGTAACTCATAGCCCTCAAAATTTTGATCTAGAACCTCCTAAATCCCACCCCTTTGATTTAATAAAGAAATATTTTTCCCATTGATTTGGACATAAAAGGGTTAGTTATGCTTTCTTTTAGCCCATTTTTTTTCATACCATGTTTAAGCAATATTACCAAAACATGGTAACACATAATGACCTAGATAAGATGTAGGTAACTGAGAGGAGCTTATGTTACATATCTGAGCATAAGTGTGAAGTAGAGCATCCAGTAAACAAATACAAATGTAAATGCCTTGCAGCATTTTCTCTCACCCTGAAAAACTTGCATTTGCACAGTAAGAACAATACACACAGACTAAGCCCTAAGCAACTATTCAAACCACAGGGCACAAGTGTTATATACAGCTACTATAGTTTTATTATGTCTTTTCTCCATTTATATCATATGTGGGATAATGCCCATCATTGTCATCTCTCATACTGGAACAGTAGCCTGCTAATTTTGAATGCCAGCGAGAACAGAGAACAACCAAATGCACATTCTTGCCCTTCCCTCACTCCTCTTCCAGCTGCAGGGGAGGGAGGATCTTTCTCTTGGATATGGAGATGTTGCCTGATGAGATTTGGATTCTTTTTCTTCAACTTGTCTGAGTCACTGAGATACTTTCATGAACTGGTGATATGTGAAGCCTAGAGGAAGCACAGAGGATGTTAAGTATTGTTCTATTTAAATATAAGCAACTCAGACAAAAAATGTATTTGGATGGATGCAAAACTATTCAGCCCCTCTCTTTGTCCTACATCTAAAATTAGAAAATTCAAATTCTGACAATGAGCTTGGAGATCTCATTACATAGCAGAGCAAGAAATCCCAGTAGAAGCGGAGTACATTGTATATTGTATATAAGATGTGAAGCCCCTGAGAAATCCTCATAAATTCCTGAACTCCTTTTCCTCTATAAAAGAAATACACCTTTGCCAAGGTGTCAGGATGCTGAAGAGGAAAGGACAAGATCTGACCTAAAGCAGTTTGGTGCTGTTATTAGTAAACATGAAGTAATGACAGAATCTGTACAGACTTTTGTGGATTACAGTGTAATTACACTAAGCAGATCTAAAAGTAATTAACTAGTAAGCTGCAGTGCTGTTTAGAAGACAGAAAAGTCATATATTCATCTCATAATCACACGGATACCACATGAAAATTAATTACCATGTAATTATATGATCAGTATTTACCATATTCAAATAGTATTTGTGCCCCCTTAATTTGAAGTACCACTTTAATTTTAAAATATTAAATTACTAAACCTCTTGTGACTGTGATCTAAATCTAGAGTAGTAATCGCTGTGTGTGGTAAAGCGTGTAAGAAAAAAAGTAACTGAATGCTGAATGACCCAGTTCACTTTCTGCATGCAGAAGGAAAAAAAAAAATCTGGCTGATGGAATTTCACTGAGTGTCCCTCTTTTGGATTATTTTTTCATGTGCTCTTTAAAATATTTCTGTTTTGACAGACCTAGAGGTTTAATCTAGCCTACTTCAAGACAGCAATTAAGTGTATGCTCAAACCCAGCTAATCTGCTTGAAGACAGGAGGTTTAGAATATACTTTAAGGTCAGGGCAGGATTCAGTGCTGTGTTGCACAGGAGTAAGTCGTGGCTCTGCGTTCATGTTTTCTCAGAGGTAGCACAGCAATTTTCAGCAGTGGTGGCAAAATTTAATATGCTGGTCTAAAAAGGCAGTTCATGTTTTGACCGACACTAGGTTACTCCTGCCAGAGGAACTGGAGGAACAGAAGAAAGGGGACAGAGATGGATGAGGAACTAAGGGAGAAATCCTGGGGAAACCACCTTGCTGTTTTAGTTGCGACAAGAGGGATGGCAATGGCAGAGCACAGGGTTTGAAGTTTTTATGGGGGTCGGAGCACCAAGCAGCGGTGTTCACCTTTCAGCCTCTCCTGGGTGGCAGCAGCAAAGCAAACTGATTTTTCAGGGCTCTGAAATAGCTATCGTGAGCAGTGAGCCATACCCAGCTCATCCTCCTCAGCAGTGTCCTGCCCACGGCATCTGCCTGCTTTCCCTGTGCCTTGGGTCTGCTCTGTTTTCTTGAAGTGAGAGGTATTTTTGCTTCACATCGGTACAGTACAGTTGCTTTTTACATGAGATCCTGGGTGGTAGCCTGTTACCCTGTCTTGGCATTGGAAAGCAGAGATTTCTGTTGGGGTTGAGAGGAAAAACTAGTCTCTGTTGTTTTCAGTTGTCACTGAAATTTAATTGCTGTCGGAGCATGTTGATATTATGATAAGAATATCTCCCCTATAGTAATTTCTCTGAGACCATCAGCTATCACTGATATTTGCAAGGTGGTAATATCCAATCGTTCATCGACACTTTGGTTGATGGGACAGAAAGACTTTGCCTGCCCTGAAAAAAACCTTGAAAATTAATACAATAGCAGCACAGAGCAAATAATTGACTTGGATCAAATTAAAACTAATGAACTACAGTGGAAAAGCCTATAACACAGTGTCTGAAACTTTATAAGACATCCTCCCGCTCCCTGACTTGTTTTTAATACCTAGTTACAAGTGGTATGTGCCATCAGTGTTTTGCATATACAGACACTTGCAAAATGCTCTGCACAGGTGAAATTCGGATGACCGCAATGCAAGGCAGCAAAGAATGAGGATACCTTTCCAGAATCCTGAAGCAGAAATGCAAAGGTCTTCAGCACTGATTGTTCCTTTAAGGCAACATATTGTTGCTGACCTTGCTTTGAAATCTACATCATCCAGAGCTACTGGAGGACAAGTATGAGATGTACAGAAAATCCAAACCTAGATCTGTGTGATATGGCTCCTGAACTCTCTTATCTTTGGGAACTGAAATTCCAGGTATTGATCTGAAATCTATTTTCAATAACTGCAAAATCAAAGGTTAGAGAGGACTGTCATTTTCCAGAGCCAGCTAGAAGTGATATCATCCCTGAAGCTCCACCTTAGTGTATAGTTCACTTCACATTTTGCTTGTTTTAACTTGTATTTTTCTTAATTGTCTCTTTTTCTTGGGCACATCTTTTGAGAATTTTTTCCAGTTTGGTTGTAGTATATGGAAGTAGCTATGTGAATGGTATTCATTATTCTTTGAATAGCTTATGAAGACATCTATTCAAACACATGGGTAGGTCATCATTTTTGTGCTGACAGCATGAAAGGAGGTACAGTGCTGGGCAAGAAAGCTAAACTTTGTATGGATATTCATGGTTTCATATTTTTTAAAAAAAAGAAAGAATGAAAGACACCCCCTCCCCAAACAATTCTGAATGTATGAATACAGAGTGTCTTTCACCCCTTACTTTTTCAGCTCCGTCTTGCAATCTCCACATTCAATGCTCTCCTGTCAAATGAGATTCATTTTTCATACTGGCAACTAACAAGCATGGTGGATCAAATCCTTATATAAAATCAATAACTTTACTCAAGTTAGACCAAAATTAATTGATTTTACTTACTGCTTGTGGTCCCAAACTCTCCTAGCTCTCAGTGGGGGATTTGTTTAAATAAGGCTTGTTGTGTGCCTTCTCCTTTGCCTTTTGCTGTTTTAATTATTCTCTGCTCTGAAAATCTAAGTTATTAAGCCACTAATTTCTACTGCCTTTCTACATTGGACTAAAGAATGTTATGTTTAAAAGACCAAAATGCCACTCATTAATCATCAATAGAGTGAGAAAGTGGCTTCCAGTTACCTCTAACCATGAGCAATGAGTGGGATAGAAAGAATTCTTTGAAATCACACTGTGGCTTTTAAATGTAAACACTTGTTTACTCAAAAAGTACTTTGGGATTAATGAGAATGACAGTTTTTTTAGGAGGCCTTGCACTTGGGAAATTATTTGTTCGCTTTGTTCTATTTATTACAAGCTGATCAAGGGATAGAAGCTGTCCACGGTTTTGTTTTCTGTGTGAAGTTTTGGAGGACCATATCAAATATTCAGTTAGGGTGGCCATATTTGTCCTTTAGTTGTACTGATACAAACCCAAAGGCATTGGCGATTGAGGAGCTATGGTTTTACAGCAGTACAAAGAGCAGAACTGAGGGTAGGATCCTGCATCTGTATCTGTATGTCTAGGGGAAGGCATTTATCAAATGGTGCACAGTATGAACTGGCATATTCATACACTGAGAATGAACTAACGGATGTGGAGCTCTTGCTACTTTTAAGTCTTTTTCTGTTTATCACAGCTCAGCTTAGTTGCTCATCTTTGAATATTAGAAAAAAAGAATAATTTTGAAGCATGTATCTCATTTTCAAAGCATCAGTTAAAAATGAAATGTGATTAAGCATATAGGTTGGGACAAGTCAAAAATGAAGGCAGGCAGGAAATTTTGGTATTCTTGATTGATTAAATCCATACTTGTGAAGGTGAAACAATCTGATATGATCTGTTGCTCATACACTTAAAATGACCATACTATATGGAATTGATGTGGGATGCTGAAAACACTTGCTGGAACCCAGCCTTACAAAAAGTGAGCAGCAGGAAGTGATGTACTTTTTCAGGCTCTTCTACAGGCTCTAGTTTTGCAGTAACACACAACGCTTTTTCCTTTCAAGTTCTTTTGCCTGTGTTCCCTAATACTCACTAAGGCATCTCCGTAAACTGGCAGGATTTCCAGATGTAGCTGGACTTTAAGGGCAACTACTATTAATGGATATCTCTGAAAACCAGGACAGTTAGATAGTTCCGTAATTCTTAATGTTAAGGCTAATATTAAGATTGAAAAACTTTGGTTACAGTCATTTGGAATCCTTTGATCGAGAATTATATTCCAAATTTTGCTTGGTTTCTATTTTCTCATCTAGGCTTCATGAACATAGGAACTGTGGGTCATAAAAATACCATCTGTTGGGACAAAGAGGCAGCCTACATAATTTCTGAGAAGATGGTGCAGCTATTGCCGGTACTGCAACTGTGTCTTACACTGTGTAATGTATTGCAATTAAGGATATGTGCTTGGAAATGCTACATAGCCTTCTGGTGGCTTTTCCACAGACAGGGTAAGAGACAGCTTTTACATACAATTACAGAAAGTTTTTCACTTAAAGTAGTTTTGGAGACTTCTGTTTCTGGAGCCGAAAGACATCAGATTTACAATCATTATATGTTCTTGACACTGATTTTATGCACCCTTATTTTGATGCTTCTTAAAAATTTAAACAAAAGCACAGCAACAGAATAAATCACACAGGAAAGTAATATTCATACTAGGGAAAAATATGTTATGTGGTGACACTCAGGGTGATATTGTTGCCAGAGATTGTGTCCTCGTTTGTAACAGCAGCATCACACATTTATTAACCTAATAATAATATCAAGGACTGTATCGGCAGAGCACTTCTTTGACACTCAAAGCTTTGTCTGTGTGGGACATGCTGCTCCACAAAAAGAAAATATAAAACACTTTTATGGCAAAGCAGAAGGAGTCAGCGTGAGACAGACAGCACCTTTCTTCTCCAAAACACTTTGTAAACAATAACAGGCACTGTAGATATCACTACCCCCATTTCTATAGATGGAGAGAATATAATTTACTTTCACACTGTCATGAGTCATTCTGAACAATTTCAGTACTGCTCAATTTCAATTTCTGTGCTCTTGACAAAAATAACACAGTGATGAAAAGACTAATATTACAGCCTCTTGAACATAATTATTTCAAGCTACAGTCTACTTACATTGGACAATGTGAATTATGTGTATACAAAAAAATTAGAAGGTACTACAGCACATGTAGTATGTGATACTCATTACATATTAATTAGATGTGTAAATTATTTCTTATTTATCAGAAGCTTTAAATTTCCTACTTGCAATGTTAGTTATTTAATCCAGACGTTTAGTGCTATGGTTATACAAACTGTTACATTTAACTTCATATTTATTTAGTCAATTATAATTAAAAATAATTAGTAGTATGAGGCATATAGCATTTTTAATCTAGTGCCAATAACATGATTACAGCACTAATAAAAATGCACAGATGATATTACAGCAGAAAAACTGACTCCTACAAAAGAGGTTAATAGCTTGCTTTATTATTTATTGACAAATATATGCATGATCTCTAACTTCACTGTATTTCCAGAACACGGCCAATGTATCCAGCACTTAAATACACTTTTTATGTTAAAAAGCTGGAAAAGCATGAACATATTTATGCAATCATTTCACATGTTAATTATTTCAGTTTTTCTAATAATGAGTTGTGTGAGCACTATTAGTTGGATAGTGAATATCAGTAAATCTAATATTAGATGAATTTATTGAGCTAGTCAAACACATAACAGTTAGATTAAGAAGTTTGATGTCACACAATAGCTATTACTATTTTTTTTTCAGTTCAGTGGAAATTACAGTACGGTAAAGTTCCTCTTGAAAAATCTATTGACTTTACTTGCTTTTTTCCAGGGCACTTCTATGCCATTATTCATAGGGTAATTTCCAAAAGCTGAGTTAAGGCTGGGTTGGAAGTGGGGATACTCTGCTTTATCTGGATTTATTAAGATTAAACTACTGTCTTTTTAGAATTTCGGTTGATTTCAGAAGAAGTTTACTGCAATAACGAGATGACTGTGTGTTTTGAGTGGAAAGACAAATGGCTGAAAAAACCTGTTGAGCATGGTTAAGTATTTTGCTAGGTAAGTGGAGCGCTTCATAAGCAGGAAAGGATGAGACTGATTTCATTTAGCCACAGTTACGATTCATGACAGGTTCAGTTTAAAACATCAGATCTCTGATGGCAGTTCTGGCTTCATTCTGGCTCTCAATTCCCTTTTAACAAAGGCACAACACTTGTCATGGCTTGATGAGAAAAGAAAAAGTTTTAACAACATGACCGCTTGACACGGCTACAAATGATGGGATGTTTTATTCTTTGAAAGGTTTTTTTCTTACATCTAGATCAGAACAAAGTGTGTAAGGAGACTACACTGTAACATGATGAGGTCTAAAGGTTTTAGCAACATTAGTGTTGGAAACCCACATGAGTAATCAGACTAAAAGTCTGATTCAGGTCATGCTGCGTTTTGATACACTAGACAAAGAAAAAAGCTTCAAAGGTTTTTAGGAGTTTTAAGAAGACTTATGGGTGCCATTTTTATAGCTATCTTCACATTCAAGCCATCCAAATTAATCACTCAAAAAGAAGCTAAAAAAAAAAAAAAAGGAAAAATTATCAAAAGCAGTACTTATGCTTTTAGACATATAATAACATTGTATGTTTCATCAATGAAGTTTTAGATTTTTATTTTTTTTAAAGTATTCTTGCATGTGTATGTTAGAAAGCAAGCGAGCAAAAGAGCCAGGAAATGCCATTCACTGTAACCAATGAAGAATTCTATGAATATTTAGATCTAGAATTGTAAGTTTGTTTCTTCTGTCTTCCTACCAGTCTAATACAGCTGCTTTCATTTGAGTAGAAAGGTTTAGAGGTAAAGATATATTATAAAATTCCACTAAAATTCTGAACCATATTTCAAATATATGCATGTGTGATATATAAAATATTCCATTAATACTGCAGCGGATTGTTTTCAAGACAGGTTTTTGTATCTCTATATAAGCTTCATAATAACCATAATTAATATATAACAAGTTATAAGAAAGTCTGCAGTAGCCCTTCAGTCTGTCAGTCTGGATATATTATAGTGAAATAGAAATACCTGGTAAGAATGCAGGATTTACATGTTAGTCTACAGTAGAACACAGAAGCAGACATAGCTGACTAGATCAGTAATCCATCTACCCAATCCATTGGCCTATGTCCATGGAGTCTAGAGCCGCAAGGTCCATGCAGATACTACTGAAATCTCTGCCACATTTTTGAAATTCTCCTGCTTCCTGAGATATCCCTGCAAAACTACTTCAAGAATGCTCCTGTAGGCAAGGAATATGGATGAATGCAGATGTGGCCATGAGTCTGGGAATGTAGAGACAGCCATTGTACTGTAATAGAATACATACGAAGTAGACACAGATTTTGCTTTTGTTTTTTTGTGGGGAAACTCGTCTGCAATACAAGTTCTGCATTTGCATGAGTAAGGCCCCATATGACAGCTACGGCCCTAAACTTGAGCCCCAGGTAAGATTTTAAAATACCAATAAAAGCCTGTAGCCTGACATCCTGGCTTATGGTGTTAGACTATAAATATTTCTATACATACTTTTGCAGACATATTTTTATACTTTTACAGACACTTGTTCCACCTGTGCTTTAAGCCAACAGGATAGTAGCCAGCTATAAACTGAAAGCACCATGCTTGGAGTAATATTGTAAGCCTTGCTCAGAGCAAAGTGCTGCCTAATGAAGCTGTGTGGTTTCTGGATGAGACCTTGCTTCCATTTGGCCAGCTCTGAGTACAAGCAGAACAAGCTCAAGGCTGTCTGCAAAAGGTGCAGCAGATCCTGAAATGAGGCAAGTCACAAGCTCTTCCCTGAAACTTGAATAATGACTAACTCCCCAGTTTTGAAAGCAAGGGTAAGACCAAACTGTATTTGATAAAAAGTAACTTTAAGCCAGTATTTTCACATAATTGTGGAGTGCTTTTATGTAGGTCCAGTGTTGCATCCTACTGTGTGAATACAGCATAGATATAATTGAGGGTGATGAACAGAATTTGGTTTAACAAACATAATTTTTGAATTATTGTTAAATATTTTAGACATCCCAATAGTTTTAATGTGGAAGGTCTTTTGGGGTAGCAATATGGAATCTATATACATCTGTCTTTGTGTGCATGTATAATGCACCCACGTATGTGTACTTCTCTGTGCCTATATTTGTTCTTATTCATAGGTGCTCCAGGAGAAAAATAAATGAATGCATCAGAATAACAGAGGGAAGTTAACATAGGCACTGGAGGCAGAAAGCAGAATGTTTTTAAGAGTGTCAGGTGAAGGTAAAGCTAACTTCCTGATGTAAATTTTGATGAATAGTCCATCGTTTGTTTTTCAGTGTTCATACTTGTATCATCCATCAGATATTCTCTTAGTGCAGGCAGAAATCATATGGGAAGAAATCCTGAAATCCTTATGCTTTAGCCAAGCAAAACTGTCAGAGAGATCAATTATTCCTGAGTGGATTCAGACCTGCTTGTTACCTGTTGTTTACCACAAATTCCATAGGATTTTAATATGCTGAATGCAGATTTCTGGCACGATTAGTTCTTGCTGTGCAGAGAAGTGCAGCAGAGGGGGTTAGACTCTTTGATGCCCAAGGCCTCATCTCTTCACGCCTTTGTCCTCTCCACACTGTATTAGTGTAGGGCAGCTGATGGAAGGGAAAGGGAGAGTCTGTGACTAATGTGCCGATTTGGTTGTTTTGTCCCAAAGCAAGGCAACCACCAAGGATTGAATTCTCATTTTCTGAGTCTTGGGATTCAGACTGCTATGCTCCTGGGGCAGTACAACTACATGCTGCTGGCTATTCAGGGCTCATCATAAATCGACAGCCTTGCCCTTAAAAAATGCTGGATTTTCTTACAGTGAGAAAAATACTGTTGGAGAGCAGAGGGACACATTTGAAAGCGCTGCAAATAACTTAGTTCTGTTAAACTTGGTGGAATTTGACTGCTAACATCAGTTCAGGATTTTGATAATATTTTGGCAGAAATGAGCCTTCAGGTTCAGCCATAGTGAGTTCATTGTTACTGTTATTTTCTCTCTAGGTTTCACAGCAGGGAGAAATGAAATGAGTGTGAAATCTTGTTAGCTATCTGAATACCATCTGCATTTTCTTAATGAATGCTGCACTCCTCTTGGAACCATGAAATATGCAATACAGTATGTTGATTCTAAAACAAATTGTGCAGAATTTAAACTTTACATATACACTGAACCTTCCTTTATTTAGCAGATTGTCCTGTGAAATCTACCAATGTGATATTAATCATTTAGCAGCTGCTACAAGAAAGAGCTCTTAGAAGGCTTGGCTTAATGTCTTACATTGGAGTAATTACTTAGTGGCTATAGGCACTTGATTCTATCCAATAAGGAATTCTGAATTTTAGCTCATTACTTTTTATGATGACTATGTCCTTTAGTGTAAACCTTTCATTGGTTGTATGCAGCCTATCCATACTACAGCTATAAAACACAAGGATGGGGGAGGAAGAATTATACATGCAGCCTACCAAAAATCCTTGGAGGAAACCTTCAAATAGTACCAAATGTTAATGCAGAATAGCAGTAAAATATTCAGCTGAGTTTCACAAATAGAGATGGGTATTTCATAAATGTCCCAGAAGACCTATGAAATGTCAAAGCTTATAAGCCATTAACTATTGAGCTGCTTAGATTCTAAATTCTGAATTCAGAATTGGCATGGTTTAATTTTTGCTCTATCATTAACAAAATGATGCAATACATTGAGGTTTCACAGAACCTTTTAAAAAACAAGATGGCATGAAATGTGGTTGGGGGATAAGAGACAGGCTGTGCCAGAGAATCTCCACTGCTCTCACTTACCAAAATAATTGACACTTCATTATGTGAATGTTGTGGGATCTGGGACGGGTTTGCAGCTCCTAAAAGCTGCACATCCAAGCCGCAACCTCACTCCCTTTTGGACAAGGAGACAGGCATGTACCACCCCTGTACAGCTAGCTGCCTGACCCTGGTTTCCATGAAAAGAAAGTTTGTACTACTGAGTGGAAGAAGACTGCTGGTGCTCTTTCCCACATTCTCCAGTTTGGACAATAAGAGGCCAGGACTGAGAAAGGTGCCACAAAACATACCTGCACTGTGAGCTAGGTGGCCAGGGAGACAAAGAACTTTTTGATAAGTCCAATTAAATTTTTTGCTGTATGTACCTAACACATGCTTGACCTAGCCCAGTCATTACTTGAAGAAATAGGATAGAACAGTTTGGATTTATGATCTATAAAATGCTGGGTTTATAAGAAACCAACAGCTATAAATCATGTATGGGAAAGAAAAACTTATATAAAATAAGTATTATAATAAAAACTGTCAGGGACCATTAACTTTAGACATTGTTTCTGCTCTATGAATATTGCAATTAAGCATCTGTTTAACTTTGAAACATTAAATGGTCCCAGATTAAATGAACTAACTGCTTACATATACAACACTGACTATTTGCAAAACCAGCACCACAGTGGTGAGTGTAGACAGTTGCTTTTGGTTATAACTTTTTATTACAGGATTAAGCGACACTTTTCATATTCATTTGTATTCCCGGACATGGGACCACGCCTTGGAGGAACTGCCACATCTTCACCTACATAAGTGGAAAGTATGGAGATTAGGGCATCCTACAATACCTCTGTGTAACAGAACATCTAATTCTTGAAGAAATCTTACTAATTGAACCTTGAGAATCAGAGGTCCAGCTGAGGAAGCTCCACAGTGATGGTCCTGTATTAAAGCATCACAGAGAATGAAAAAAGAAAGGAGCCAGGGGTTCCCTGCTTAACTGTTTGATACTGAAAATCAACACAGCAGTAAACAAAACTGTGGCAATAAATAAATAATGTGTGCTTACCCTTATTTGCCTTTGTTGTCATAGTCCCTTGTCTTTGTGGAACTAAGGACTATTTCCTAGTAATAGTGTTGAGAATTTTATTGTAATGGCAAATAGAAATTAGATGTATAGAAGGATTTTTGGACTGAGATGGGTTTGGGGCACTCCTACATTTTTTATTTTGCAAGAGAAACCTTTATATGTGCTTGCACAATAAAGGATCTGTTAAATATTGACTTGTGCAATACATGCATTCCACAAAGAAAGCTGATGTGTTTTGGAAATGTAGATGAAGAATTTGGGTATGTTCAAATGAACTACTACATTTGTTAATTACAGCTGTTGAACTCTCTGCTTGGGCTGTGTGAATAACTGATTTTTTTGGTTCAGTGGCCAAACTGAAAAATTCAAAGTTAGAAAAAAAAAAGGAGGAAAAGAAGATGCATGTAGATTTAACTGAAATGAGCATATTTTCATGTTTCTCACTGAAAAAAAAAATGCAAAGTTTGCATTTGATGCCAAACGAGAGATTTAGTTTCCTAGTTGGATCATATTTGGCAAAAACAGATCAGCGGAAATGTCAGGCAAGAATTAGGTACCACGTAAAAGCTCTACTTGGTGTGGAGGCATTCCTTTTACTGAATATGGTCATCTGTTGCTCCTGTTGTCATGTTTGATCTCTTCAGTGTGATGAAATGGGATTGGGTGTGGGGAGGGGAAAAAGAAGCATCTCATATTTGAGTGGGCAACTCCGTCACTGCCTAGCAGTTCCTCCTCCTTTCCCTTCTCCTTCCAGCTGTTTGGTCTTGAAATTCTCCATCACAGAAGTCCCTCACAGAGCAAAGGAATGCATGAAAATCAGGCAGAAATCCTCAGGTCCCCTGCTACACAGGACACAGCACACACCATTTCAGAAAAGGATAAAATGGAGGATTTGAGGACAAAGGGATGAAATTTTGTCAGGGGATGGAGATGTTACTCGATGGGAGGAGTGGGCAAGAGGAGTCTGGGAATGACTTGGGTTTTGGTGAGCAGAAAGGTTATTTGAGAGTATGCGCTTTAGGGATAGGATCCTGCCTCACCTCTGTCCCCATCATGTCCATGCACAGCCTGAATGGCAGCATCCCTGGGCCTCTCGCCAGGAAGCTAGGGGGTGAAATCTCACACCGGCTCTAATTCAGAGCAGGATCTGCCCAGTGACTCTCCCGCTGCTGCTAGTACTATCCAACGTAGCTGCAGCAGAGAGGAGGTGCCTCAACACAGCTTTGGTAGGTGCGTATGCCCCTATGGTGACTTCACCTGCACAGAAAACTGCTGCATTAGACAGAAATGAATTTCCCCTGTTGGGTAACCCCTGGATTGTTCCGATACACAACTTTCCAATTAGCTGTGATGGTGTTTTCAGAACTGGGAGCTCTTTCACTCTGTGTCTCCCTGGAGTTTCCTGTCAGTGCTTAAAAGGAGCATTTGCAAAGAAATTCTGAATGCTTCCTGTGGCTTGACTTTTCATCTTACAATCCAATGTGCAGGGACTAATGTCATAAGTGAAATCCTGTGTAGGCAAGAGATCTGTTTAGACTTATCCACAATGTATGTAACATTGTAATATATATAAGCTGGGGAACAGTGTCATAAGCTGGGGGTGTTGTTTAGACCATACATTCATTTCTTGTAATATATGCATTGTTAAATTCAGTAATATTAGGTACTTGAGGGTAGATAGGATTAGTTGTGGGCTCTGTTTTTGCAAGCAGGAAGCAGCTACTTAGGTTGTATATGTGTGGGTACTGAAAGTGAAATGAAAAACAATAACTGGTAACGACAGTAGCTGACACTGAACCAGAAAATGATATCAAATGAGGCCTTGCTGAGTTTTCTGTTTGAACTAGCCTTTCCTTTTCACTGTTTGGATCTTGCTATGGGCTTTGGAGGTGGTGGTGCAGACCTGATGGTCTCTGCATGACCATACGAGGGGCCTCTGGGAAGTGAGGTTTTGTATCTCATAGTGACTCCATATTTTTTCTGTAAAGTTCAGAAATCCTGAGCCTTCAGTACAGCTTATTGCAGCCTGCACCTTTCCCCACCCCCACCGGCACACATGCAGCAGAGCGATGGAGAGATTTATTTCCACATGCTAGCAAGGATTTCATCTTATGAACTGTTGGATGTCCATATTTCATCTCGAAGTCAATCAAAGCTGAGGGCACTCAGGCTTCTCCAAGATCAAATAAATAGAAACCACAATGTCTTCCAGGAAGGGAAAAGAAAGGAAACTCCATGTTAACCCTAATCCTGTTTGTTTCTAGGGTTAGTAATTCTTTTGAAAGAGCACTGGTGCTGTTTTTTGCAATTTCTAATTTACAGTAACTTAATATCACTTGCCTTCCTAACAATCCATTTGTAACTACTCCTACTAACAACACACAATTTTGAAATGAAATGGGACCATGAAAAGTCGTTCTACTTTAAACTGAAAGCTAGGAATTAAATTAGGCCAATTCAAAACTATTGATGTCATTCTCAAGCCTACCCCTACAGTTAAGGTGATTCAGATGTTAAACCTGCTGTAATGCTTCTGTCCATAAAACATCAGGTGAAATTCTAACATACTGATTAATTTGTTATTTTTGCTTTCTATTCACAACACTGCAAAGCCAGGCTGTTTTTTGAACTCCAATGTTTTATTCATAAATTCACCTTTAAAACAACAATAAATTTTAAATGCTGCGAAAGCAAAAATCATTTAAGTTAGAAGCAACTATAACTACTTCCTTTCAACCAAAAGAATTAAATAAGGATTACAGTATCATTTAACGTAGTTGGAATTACGTTTTCCCATATACAGGCTTTCCCCATTGATTACCTTTATTTTAAGTTGAGGAGAAAGCAAGAAGAAAAAATAAAAGTCAAGTGCCCATCAGACAGCATAACTTCGCATAGACTTCAGAGCACAGAGAATGAAATGGAAACCATCTCTGCAGGAAGAGTGCTTCATAATTTAAAAGTGAAGTACACAAAAATCAACTGCTATGTGGTTACTGCCTCATATGCCATATGAAGGATGTTATCACTCATACTTTTTAAATAGCTCTTCAA
Organism: Haliaeetus leucocephalus; assembly: GCF_000737465.1. Classification (NCBI taxonomy): domain Eukaryota; kingdom Metazoa; phylum Chordata; class Aves; order Accipitriformes; family Accipitridae; genus Haliaeetus; species Haliaeetus leucocephalus. The sequence goes on along the minus strand of NW_010972820.1, from coordinate 1,820,237 downwards.
AATGGGCTTGTTCTGTATGGCTTGCAGCTGTTTGCATTTTTGTAAGTAAGTCTGGAGGAAATGTACAAATTGTGAATGGATTTGCACCCATTCAGCTTTGTATTTCAAAGATTTTTTTAGAGATAAGGCCAATGTAAAAACAATTTAACAAGGAAAAACAAGCTTGGATAGTCTTGGCTTTGCCTCACATAAATGGTACAGCAAGACAGCTAGGTTTCCTTTTCATCACCATTCATTTATCTGAATGAATGAAGTTCTGAAAAGTCAGTGGTTATTGATAAGAATATAAACGCAGAAGCTGGCTAATAACATTACGTTGGCTTTTATCACTGATGATACAAGAAAGGCAGAAGTCAGTGCTCTAAACCTCAGTGCAGGTCCTGGAAGAGGTACTTAGCTGGTTCCAGACATGAGAAGGAGTGTACTTACTTAACACAATGCCTTCCTGCAGCTGTTTTACTGTATCTAGTAATAGTATGCTTTGACTTTCAAATCCCACGCTGCGTTTGTCTGTCTGAGATCCAAAGTGAAACCCCAACCCCATTTTAACTTTGAAGATGTGATACAGCATCAATGTGAAGCACAACTAAAATGCTTCATTTTGCGATACCTTTTCAGACTGCAGCCTCATCTTAAACATTATGATGAGAATTGTGGATTCTCTTAGTTTCCAAATAGCCCTCAGGTACGACCAGTCATTTCACTTTTGCCCTTCAAAACTAACAAGCAGAAAGCTGTTTGCATGCTGATTCTAGCCCTTGCTCCAGAAAATTAACATTCCCGCAGAAAATCTTCCTCTCCAATTTACTCTATGTTTTAATCACATCATAAGCCCTTTCCCTCCCCTTCCACTCATTAATCCTCTCTGCACACTACAACAGTTCTTTGATCATTCACCACTGAAAAGTCTGTGCAAATCAAAATGATGGTATTTCATGCTGGACTTCTAAGGTAGGATTTTCTTTATCTAATTTAACTGCCCAGAATTTATACATTTAGATTTTCAGCCATTCATCTAAACTTCATTTACAGTCAGTGGAGAGAGACAGGCATCTTCAAGTATATAGTGATCCTATGTATCTAAAATACATATCATATTAATCATTCCTTGGCGGTATTTGAAAGGAGAAAGCCTAGGTGACAGGACCTACATGTAAAGCTATATGCCCAGCCTTTAGACAGCTAAAGTTAGGTGAGATGAAGTAACTTTACCAAAAATCTAGTAGGTTCCTAACTACTTATTCCAGCTTGGAGGCCACTGTTCCCTATAAATTTCCAAATTAATTCCTCCTTTTTTTTCTTCTAAGCCAAATCAGTTTGTGTAATGACATTTCCAGCCAACTTTGGTGCTGACTATTGAGATGAGAGGCACTCAAATTCGCATCAGATAATGTAACTGAGGATGGGCTAGAATAGTTAGCCTCTTGCTGTGGATAACAGGAAAGTTGTAACACTTTCAGAAAAAGCGATCTCTTCAGGGCTTCTCAGATCTATGCAGCTGTTGAGTGTTTACATTGCTTATGACCTAGATTTTTTTTTTAAGATCTTTGATTTTTAGTAATACCCTTAGAAATTTTGAGTGCAGAACAAATACAGGAAATAGCAAAGGTAGTGGCCCTATATAATTTACTCTGTTAAAAGAAATCAAAATAGTTTAATAAAAATGCAAGACATCTATTTGGACAGCACAATAGAAACCAGTACTTTTATTCTTGAAGCATTTTTTCTTTTACTTAATTCCTTTTTTTTTTTTTTTCCTAGCTGAACTGATAATTTGAACATAGCAAATTTTGTGGATCACAAATTGTCATTTCTAAAAAAAGGTTTTAGTTGTTTTACACTTCCCTGTTAGATACTTGTGTTTGAACCTGTCCAGGTTCTATGACTTTTAATCATTTTCACTCCTGTCTTTTACCCCATAAATATCGATTCCCCAGTGTTGCTTATAGTTCTCCTAAAACTGCAATGAGACGCCTATAAACTGTCCTGTTTCATGTCTCACTGCTATGACACTGCAACTTGTGTGTTCCCAGTCCATAGCCATGCCTCTTTCCTGTGCAAGAGGCAGCAGCCGGTGATGAGCTGCGGTGCTGGAGGAAGAGCTGTCTTCTCCCTAGGTACAGCTGTGCTTCATAACCCCACAAGGCTGAGGGAGGATGTGGTAGGTAGAAGTGTTCCCTTGCCACGTGGTGGGACATTAGGAAAGATAATTCTGTGTTACTTTACATAGTTGCAGCCATTCAACCTCATTCACATTTCTGCTACAAGTACACTTTTGAAAACTACATATGCTTTGGGTTTAGGCCCATGCGCTTCCTTAGCTGTAATGCTTCCTTTCCTGGAGCAAACTGACAGGTGATGGGTGACAATTCTGTTTCACCCCTCCCACCACACAGAATCACTAAATTCATATCCCCATGTCTTGGGCTGAATCAGGGTCAGATTATTCATCACGTCATAGGACAGATCCTTTGATGAATGTACATGATGAATACAGCACCCAGTCCAGCTCACCATATTATCAGACAAGTAAGTTCAAAGAGCAAGTCATGATGCAGTTTTCCAGTTTTAGTTGCTTTTGAATTTTGTCAGTGAAAATCTGCTGAATTTAATAACACAGCAATAAATAATAATGTAACCAAAGAGAGAGGCCAGATTGTATCAATTTTTGTCTCTCCTAGCTGCTAAGTTTCGTGGAGCAGCTTGTTAATTTCACACTGTGGTGCAATGCATATTTAATTGTCAAGCCTCCACGACATCAAGCGATACAGAAACACAACACAGAGAATGGGATTTTTAGTCTGGGAGGACAGTTCAGGTTGGGATCCTCAGCCTTTTTCTGATGCTGTTAAAATATCCTCTTAATGATCTAGGTAACAGAATAAAGAATAAGCCTATTAAAATTTTAGATAATGCCAAGCTGGATGATTTAAAAGCACTTTGGAAGAATCAGAAAGATCAGAATTCAAAGGCTCTTGATAAGTTGAAGAAGGAATCTAAAATCAAGGAGACAAAATTCACTAGCCACAAGTGTAGGGTTCAACTTTTAGGAAGGCAAAATCAAAGGTGTAAGCACAAAATAAGTAATAACTGAGTTGTGGGGGATACTGCAGTGAAGGCTGTGAGAGTTATAGCAGATCACAAATGAAACTTGAGTCCCTGCTGGGATGTTATAACAAAAAAAAAGAATTGTATTTCATGCTGGGATATATTAGCAAGAATGGTATATAAGGGAAAGAATTACTTCCTCTGTTAAGTGCTGGTGAAAAACTGGAACTTGGGCAACATATTTAAGGAAGGACCTATAAAAAAAAACCTAGAGAAAGACCACTGAAATGAAAGAAAAAAGTATTTCTGAAGCACTTGGATTTATTTAATCTAGAAAAGAGAGCAGATGGGAGCAGGCTGTGGGTACTAAAATGTGAGTATAAGGATATTCTCCATAGCTGTCAGAGGCAAGAGAAAAGTTACTTTGCAGGAAGGTTGGTTCAAGGCAACTGCTCAGGGGAAAAACAGGTTTATTCCCACTTTGGAGTATGGGAAGGCTCTTTCTGGGTGGTTTCTGGCATTCCATTTAGCAGAGATAATGTAGTTAAAATCAGTTTATCTCCAGATACCATATTCAGTTCTTAAGTTCCTTCCCTGACAAAAATGCTTTTGATTCCATAACATAATCTATGAAAACAGCCAGCTGTATTATTTATTTACTGTGAAAAATGTTTTAAGAGAGAGGAATACAGATCGTCCTAACTTGAGAGACAATGCAAGTACAAACAGAAATACAGGGAAGCTTATTTATTCTATGCATAATTTACTGTGGGATCTCGCCAAGGTGAATTACTTCCTTCCAAAATATTTAGTTAAAGGATGAAACAGATGGGAAGGGATTTTTTTCTTGCTATGTGTCCATTAAATTATAATTTATGCCTACCAAACTATGCACTTTGTCCAACAGGGGGCCCATACATGTACAGATCAGTTCCACTCGTAGGTTATATGCCTAATAAATAAATAGGTGGATATCAATTGAAAATCAACACAAAAGAACTTAGAAAACAAAAACTAAGACTAAAAGATATGCTGACATAATTTTAGAACAAAATTCAGTGAAATTAGCTTTACATAATTTCAGAACCAAAATGGACTTTCTCCCTCAGACTTTTTTTAAGCCACATGGATCATGTGCCATTGCAGGATAATCTAGTGTGTGATAACAGCATGCCTTACTAGCAATGTTCCTCAGTGAATGAACTGGGTGTTCACCAAAAAAGGCTGCTTGGCTACAATATCTTGGATAAAGAATTCTGTTTTAAGATATTGCCAGTGGGTTCAGAGCCATAATATACCTGGAAACTGAACTTGACTAAATATAAAAATGGGACCAAGTAGAGTATTTTCCTTGATGAATTTGAGAGAAATTAAAAAGTAAGCAAGCTGAATTACAATAATCAGTTATCCCTCTGTCTTGCCTGCAGTTATATGAGGGTTTAATGTAATGCTGAGGTATAATCCTGTTTCAGTCACATCAGGTCCATTCAGGAAAAAAGGTAAGTGAACGCAGCCCTACACTCAGCATCACCTCAAAGTTTATGAGTAGTATGGGCACAACTGAATGTTGCCATCCCAGGAATGAAACAGAGGGCCTTGTCATTGTATTGAGGCTTCTGCCAGAAAAGGGAGGAAGAAAGGTAGGATCTGAGGCAGAGACAAAAAGTAGCGTAAATAAAAATCTCAAAATATATATCTTTCATTCACATTGTGCTAGATATCAGATGGTATCATCTTGCTGACATGAGGCTGATTCAGAACAGCTTTGGATACTGAACGTAAATTCAACTCAGCATAACCTGATTTTTTTATCAAAGCCATTGTTCTTCTAGCCAACTCTAACCAACTCTCATATAAATATGGAAGCTGTGCTGCGATGCAGATTTCTTTTACTGAGTTTTGATGAAAAATTCATAATCTGTTACAACTTTAATCAAGAGCTATCTATTCTCCAAATATCTGAAAAAGATTTAATTCACTTTACACAGTTGAACTCTGCAGGACTTTCATAGTATTCAAGGGAGGGAAGGTGATGAAACAGGACAAAATTTAGACATAAATTAGATTCACATTTTATATAATACCAGTTGTAAAATTTTGTTTTCTTTAAGAAGAAATTGCCACTGAAAAGGGGGCAAATTCACAGTAAATACAGGAGTGTGAATTGTCAGAATGTTGCCAAATTGATCATGCACTGAACTGTAGCAGCAAAAGATTTTTCCTAAATGAGTTTATAGCTGTTTCAGCATAACATGATTACTGTCCCCAGAGAAGATGACAATGCCTTTTTGCAGGTGGTGGAATGTCATACTGTTTTAGTTCATGAGAAAGACTTGGTTCAAGAATTTAAATAAGTACATAGTATTAAATGCTTAAATCTGTACTTACCTTTAACCGCATTTTACTGGTGAAATATGTCCGTGACCATTCTCCGGGACTAGCTACTGTCCACACTAGTCAAGTTTATCCACAGGAACTGAACAGTCTCATATTAAGTGCCTCTCAGCATGAAAGGAGCCCTGAAATGTACTAGGGAGTTACTGGGAGGGCAGCACCTGGCCTGAGGCATAAATGGTACCAAGGGTCACTCTAACAGTATAATAGTATACATCAGATTACAAAGCCTGCGACATGATGGAAAAAGTGGCTTTACATATCTAATTCCCACTGCCTGTATCTACCTTTGAAGATTTGGTCCATAGTTTCACTAAAGGCAGATTTCAGAGAGATTTGAGCATTCCCCAGTCACTTTAAGGGCAGGCAAGGAAAGCAATTCCGTGGGGCCGAAAGCTGTGGGAGTGCACACACCCAAGGAAGGACAAGTCTTCTGATGTTCATGAGAGAGGACTGAGGGATTTATAGCTTTCATTCATCTGTGACTCCCAAAGGCTAATGTTGGCTCTGGAATTAGTTAACGGAAACACGCCTATATTTTACAGAAAGTTATGGTACCAAAAAATCTACTTGTGATTCCACACACAATGTCATGATGCTGACACTTAGTAGTAGTGCGATACCTCTATCCACACGCTGCTGCCTCTGAGGTGTGTAGTTGGCTCGCACGTCCCTGGCAGCATGTTGTTTAGCACTTCTGTGAGTTAATGCAGGTACAGCCAGATAAGCTTTCAATTAACTCACACAACAGACTTGCTTTGAGACAAACGATGCCATTAGACAGTCTGCCACCTGCTGCCAGATCCGAGGCTGACTGACAGGGTTGCGTGCCACTGGGGTTGCCTGAAGAGTGCACACAGACTGTTAAGTATCTAAGAAAGGGATTTTAGAAGTTGGCCAGTGAATGTGGTGCTGCCACTGGTCTCCAGGAATGGAAAGCTCTGGCACCTGCGGGTCAGTTTTCAGATGCTGTCGTGGAAAGCTCACCATGGCGCTTCTGTATGAGGACATAAGAAGGATCAAACTGGGTTAGAGTAGGAGTCTGTCTAGCCCAGTGGTCTGTCTCCAAGAGCAGACACAAGCAGATGCCCAAATGTGCAGTATTGTAGGCTGCCTAAGGATTGTTTTTTAATGGCTGTTTGGCTGCATGCTTATTTGTCAGCAGCTTGTGTTTGAGTGAACAGTTGGGGAATGGTTGTTCTTTAGCAGAAACTCTTAGCTGTCATTCTCATATTTAAAAAAAATTACCTGGACACTTGAGGAATGTAGTCTTTGTAGGTGAGACAAGAAGAGAAATATGTGTGGAAGGAAAGTGTGATTCTTACAAAATGAAGACAGTCTGAGGAAGAAGGAAGAGGTCTGAAATTGGATTAAAAGTGAAGCAGCAGTTGTTTCAGCACAGAGGCTGGCTTTGTCTTTCATGTTTCTCCACAGAAGGTGAAAGGTTGAACTTGTGTTTCTCTAAGAGTGGGCAGATGGCAGATATTTATACTGCTGCATGGTAGAAGGAGATATGTATCAGAATTAGATATTTTAGACATTTCCTAAGGATATGAGGCTTAAGTGATTACTTTCTCTCCTTCTCTGCCTGTCTCTACCTGTGTTTCCCTTTTTGGCTCTCTCTTTCACACTTCATAACTTATCAGCATATAAGCCAATTTCACAGAGTGTTAGTAGATGCAAAGATAATGTGTTCACATAATGTTCATCAAAATGGGCAACTAGACAGTTCAAATAGACCTGTAAAGTCTCCCTTCTGAAAGAAAACCCAGCTTATGAATGCAACCCTCCAGAGACATCAGGGAATCCACAAGAGAGAGCTATTATGAGTGTCCTGATTGTGAGAAAAGCTTTAATCAGACATCACGCCTAATTATATGCTAGAGAATCCAACTACAAGACCTGAATTCATAAAGCTAGGCTTCATTGCTTCCTCTGCTAGAGAATCTTAAAAGAACTAAATGTCTTTTAAGAGGATGGGGCTGGTGATGGACTTCACTGCAAGACTGCTGTGGAGAGGCATTGTTATGTTTAGTAAATAGAGTGAGGAAAGAGCAGCATGTTGTCTAGGTAAAAAATGATGGTGGAGAGGGATGTTTTGAGAAACTTTTTAAAACCAGAATACATTGTGAAGCAAAACCCACAGAACTAATTAGCTTCAGAGGAGATAACAAAGCTTATTAAGCATGTATTCTTCTGTCTTGGGGGGTGTAGTATCATACAATGGAGATATTACTGCAAATATTAGAACAATGCAATCAACAATGCCTTGAAATTAATGTTTCTGGACTTCACAAGCAATTTCAATTATATTATGCTAATATGTTAAATTAAGAAAACAAAAGTTATGTAAGGCTTTTAGATAACACTAGGGTGCTGAGCTGGTAAATGAATGAAGGGAATTCTCCTGTAGTGGGACTAAGGGACTGAGAAACAGTTAAAGGAAGGTAACGGGGAAATGCCTTCAAACTGAAGCAATCAGCTATTGGGAGAACAATAAGAAATCACTATGAGACCAGAAGCATCACCAATAAAGGTCTCTTTGGGGAGGAAGATGGAAAAGGGATCAATCGTTTTAGAGAAGTGCTATTGAATCTGCTATTACCAAGCATCTCAAATACTGTGTAAAAGTCTGTCTAGTCACTCAGATTCAGGAAGGATAAACTCCTCTTGACAGCTAAGAATATCAGGGCATGGCAAATCCATGATGTGAAAAGCAAATGGAAGAGCAAACTGAAAACGGAGAAGGGATGCAAGACTATGAGAACACATCATGAGCATAAGCTTAAGGGAAAGAGAAAAGAGTTTCTTCCCTCTTAAGCTGAAGAGCAGTGCCATCACAAGACGAGATGGGCTTCCATGAGAAGGAATATATTAACTACTGAAGCACTGAGATTCCAGAGCAGCAAAACAAATAATTTTAAGCTTAAGTATGAAAAATATACTCAGATTTGCTGAGAATTGCTAGTTCTGGGTGTTCTGGGCCAGAATGTGTCCTTTTCAGTCCAGTCTTAAATCTTAGATATCAGGTTGGCAGCAACTGTAGAAAAAAGACAGAAGGCTACAGAGTAGAAAAGTAATTGGTAGGGAGACGACAGCTACCTCTTCAGTAAGGATATTAGCATTAAATATTTTCCAAAACATCTAAAAGTTTCACTGAAGACAAGTTGTAGTTGCCTTAAAATGATTGTGCTGAGAGTTTAATAGAAGAACCTCTGAGACATCTCTATTAATGATGTGGTCATCTGTAAAGTCAACTGCTTTGTAAAGTTATTCATTAATATCCACCTCAGGGAGATGCTCCCACGTAACTTAGTCACAGGTTTCATTACGGGATTAAGAAATTTAGAAAACCGCCTAAGGCCTGTTTTCTGACTAACTTTCAAGGAGGATTCTAGAGATTTTCTGAGTGGAAGGGTTTAGCAGATCCCTTGCAGAAGTGCAATGGCTCAAAGTGAGCTTGCTCAGGTGCTGGGACAGTGCAGGCGGGTGTTCATGTTGTTATACAGCTATGCTGTACAACAGCTGAGCTGGTTCATTCTGCTCATGACTGTCCTGGGCTGTGCAGACAGCCCAGCTAGCTAAAGTGTGTATGTCATTCATAAACTCTGCTTCAGTTCTTTAATGCAAAAGATGAAAACATGAGTATTTATGCAAGGTGCCAGTTTGTCTGGAAAGTAAAGGCCTTAATTCTGCAAACTCTTGTGCAGATGCTTTACTTAAGTGTGGAAGGAGGCTCAAAACCATTTAAGTCTACAATTTGCAACATCAAGGAAAGACATTTTTATAGATGCTGAAGGGTCAGATCTAATTCACTAACTCTTTGATCTCCTAGGTTGAATGGGATTGGTAGCAGTGAGAATTGTTATCATTATTGTGCACATTCCTGCATATTTTTGCTGATAAGATAGAGCTCATGAACCATGTTTTCATTTGTAAATACATATTTGAGCCTTACAAAAAAGGTAAATGAGCTCTGTCTTGCTATACAATATGTTTATCTGTGGAAAGCATTCATCTTGAACACTAAAATGTAATGCATGAGAGACATGTAAAATCACTACAAAGATTAAGGTTTTGGTTCTGTAATTTTTGTGAGAGGTTTTGAGTGATAATATTAAGTGCCATTTCTCAGAGCTAGTGGGAAAGAGGATGCTATTTAATATCAAACAAATGGAAGATAAAAGAATTTTTCAGACATCCAACATGAAAGACATGAAAAAGGATGGAGACAAAGAAAGCTGCACTTTTGAACACACTCTCTTGTTGACCTAGATCTCATATGGCCGACGGGTGGCCTACAAGCTCAATCCTGCTCACCAGGCAGTGCTATCCAGCTCTCGGGAATGCTTGGAGATGCATCTGCACTTTGTTATTGCTGGGTGGCTTGTCCAGGGTGCTGGAGAGCTCTGTGGGTCCGTATGGTGCTCTGTGCTAGCCAGAAGCCAGGACGCTGGGTGCAGACTCAAGTGCTGTGCTGCGACAGAGCTGATAAACCCTGCTGGACATGAGCTGAGCCTGTGGAGGCAGATATCACTGTAGTAAATTGTATGGTATGTCTAGCTGTATCTGGGTTTTTTTCCTATTAATCAGGGAATCTTGGATAACAACTGATTAAATGGTTATCCTGTACTATTGGTCTGTCCCCTCAGTCCTGCTTGTTGTCTTTGAGCTCAAGACTGGGTCTAGTATGGTATAACTGCATGACAGCTTGGAGCTATATTAGAATAAAAGGTTTCAAGGGTAAAACCGCCACTCTGGATGTAATTGACACATCCGGCTGATTGCATTACAATATATCTGGTTGACAAGCAGAACTAATTAAAAAGCACCTGATTGCCCATGTACCTTGTTACATTTCATTTCAGTGCACTTATCAGTGAATTAAATGTAATTTAGTGACAATGAAGGAGCAGTGGAGTAAGGGTGTAGGGCGCACTAGTTCAAGGTTACAGACGCTTGAATCATTCTAGCTGGAAATAGATTGTTTTTGTGTTGTTTTTTTTTTTTTTCTTATGTCAAAATGCTAACAGAGAACGCAAAAATATAGTTGGTGTAGAAGGAGAGGACATGATATGGCTGAGGGAACCAAATGGGCATAAGGTGGAGACAATGTCAACGAATGCCAGAAACAGTAATGGTGCTAGTAACAATACTGGGTAGCTTAAAAACCAAAGTGAACTTTGTAACTTGAGACTATGTGTCTGAAAGATGGCAATCAGCTATTAGGTGATTGTTCCTATTGCAGGAATAACATGATTGTGGTATAGCAGCAATTCCGTGGCTATACAGAAATTATTTTGAAACCTTTTGCAACAACTCTTCCATTTTGATTAAGCACATCCCACTGAGTATGTGTTCTTCACACATGACAGAATTTAGATGACAGAAGCCAAGAGAAGAATGAAAATGCAGTTGATGACATTTTCCTTATTCAAGAATTCTGTCATTGAAAAATAGCCTCCTTTGGGGAAAAGAAACATCTCATAAAAAGTATTGAAATTAGTATGCAATTTCCCAAATTAATGTTAATATTATTTTAGCTATTACTGAAATCTTAAGTTTTTGATTAAAGGCAAAAATTTTGAGAGTGATTTTGATCTTTCATAAAAATATAAACATCACAAACAATTAATTTTGACTGAAAAGTTGAAACCTGATAATTTTTTACCTTTCAACTCAAGCAGCTTTGTTTTATTTCATTTTTCTGATTTGTTGTACAACAAAATCAATTGTAATAACAATTGTTGTTGAACTGCTAGTTAATATGTTATTTTTTAATGTGGCCTTAGGCAGGATTAAAGATGAAGACACCCCAAGCAGGTGAGCTGAGTTGCTCTCAGACTCCATTTACTTTTTTAAACTTGTAACTCCTTTACATGTAGTGGGAACTTATAAATTCATTGCACCTCTATACACCTACATGTAGAAATCTGCTCTTAAGCTGCAGCCAGGTCTTTTGCCTAAAGGCTTGTTATCCTATCCAAAGACTTTATTGGAATTAAATTATATGTTGAGACAATGTATGTCTTGAAAGGAAGCTGTTGTTTTAGTCAGTGTGAGAATTGACATGGGGTATTTTGTGGTGCGGTGAGCCAGGATGCAACCAGCTAATGGGCCCAGAAGTAGCATAACTGTTTGTCTGTCTTACCTTCTCTATTAGCCTTGCTGAGAGGTGCTAGCCTGGTCTCAGACTCACACTGGCTGCACGTTTGGTTCAATGAACTGTTTTGTGCCGAAGAACCAGCCTATGTAAAGCTTATGTGGGGCTTATTGCTTGTTTCACTGCGTGAGGAAGTTGTGCCCACAGCAGCCTTATCACCCACAGATGTGGTTTCAGCATCTGTAATAGCTCCCTATCGCTGGCAGCGTTAGGAACCTCCACACCTTCTATGCATGACTGGGTTTTTTTTGGCGTTTCACTTCAGTGCTGTGCTTTCAGAAGCAGATCATTAGGTCGGCTGCTTCTGACATTCAGGGGCAGAGACCTGGCTTTCCAAACACACAAGGCTTTGTGTTCTGTAAGTTGGTGTATCCAGGGGGAGTTTGTAAGTGAGACAAAGAAGAAATGGATAATTTCAGGAAAACAGTTCTGTTTTAAAGACAGAAATTTGTATGTTCTGTCCTAGGTAGTCTTTTTGACGTGGTATTTGAATGCAAGAAGGAGAAATGGGGGGGGGGAATGAATAAAATGTGGCAGGAGCTTCTTTCCCGTATACTATTAAAAAAATTAGTCTGTCTCTGTTCTTGTCAAGGATCAGTTCAAGATGATGGTAAATTTGGTTTGAGTAAATGGCATAAATCAAATAAACTTTTAAAGAATGTATCCAAATTAGCAAAGTATTATAAGCTCAGGAGGAAAGCAAATTAGCCTGTCTGATGGAAAAGAAAAGGATTTTTGAAGACCCCAATCCATTCTTCAAGCTGCACAGTAGCCAGACACAATATTCTGTCTTGGATAAACTTTGCAACCACTGGGACCAAATGCTCTGTTCTACTGGGAATACTGCATTATTTATTACATTTATCTCAGTGGCAGCTATTTCAATTTTTTTGTATATATTTTTAAAAATAAAACTGACACTATTGTGTTAACCATTTGCTATTTTAGATACAGTTAATCTCTGCAAATGTAGGTTATTTGTACAGTAGATAAAGCAATGAAATGTCAGCATGTGAATTACTACTCTAATCCTCTGAGAACACTTAAAGATAATTTTTTTTTGGTAAGATTACATAGACCTAATAAAGCCCGTTTTCCAGTAGCAAATATCTTGTAAATTCAGAAAAATCAAATGATTGCTCAAAGAGTGCTGCATAATTATGTTGCTAAAAGCAAGGCAAAATAACCTCAACTGTAGTACCATACTGATTCAGCTCCATTGCTTGCTGTACACAGCAAATGCATGCGACAGTCCATATGAATTCAGTCTGACCCTGAACACTTACAATAATTTCATGTGTACAGCTTAAAAAGAACTAAAATTCTGTTTGTGAGATCTCAGCCAGAAGTCATGGGAATGACTAGCAACAATCTTCAGATCAGGCTCCTGATGAGAACTATGGCAAGAAAAAAAAAGAAGACATTAGACCTATGAAATAATGATCAAAGACTATAGTACACTTAGAATGTTCTCTTTTTATTTTAAATATACCTATTACAATAATTTGTTAGGCTTATATAGACCACTATTATTTACATAATTCAGTGTTTATCCTTTGGGGAGAATTCCAGTGTTCAATAAATAAGAGTCAGTGAGCTGCTTGTTAACCATCTTGGAATCAGAGTTCTGAAATATTGATTTCACATAAATGATGAAAGTCCTTGAAATGGTTACAGTTACCTGTAGTTTCATACAGTAGGTATCTTCTGACTGCAGTCAATTTTTGTTGAAAACTCTGAATATAGCTATAGGTAATCAGAAGAAAGTTAAACAAAAACATCAAATTAAAAAAATACTGAAAAACATCAGTGAATCTCTAAATTTTTCAGATGCATCTCAGGCTGATGATATTGTTAAAAGGGAACAAAGAAACAGTTCGGTAGAATCCCTGTTATAAAATGTCTAGATCATGGGGCAAAATATACAATCACTAATAAATAAAAAATACAGCTTTTTACAAGATCTCCCTTTAACATGGCATCTTAAAATGTGCCTGCAGGTAAGAATGGTTTTCATTATTTTTATTAAAATTCAATTTTCCATGGTTACTGTTTCTCACACATGAATTTAAGCATTATATATATACTGTATAAAACACATAAAAGATTAAGTTGTCAGTACAAGGAATATCATTAGCTGAGAACATGAAGCAAGGGTTCACATCAAATCCCACTCAATGCTATGTGTCTAAGCTCAAATACACAAGAAAGGGACTTTGGTCCTGATCTTGCACTAAGAGAGTAAATGTGGTCCCATGTTTCTACATACAGAACTTAACTTACTATCTTTACTGACATCGTAACAGTCCTGTGCGCGCCAACCAACCCATTTTCAAGTGACCCACCACAGAAAGTGGGCTTGAATCAGGACAAGCAGCTTAAGGGTTTTTCTCCCAATTCTCATCAATATATTTCAGAGGTCAAGTCCATGGCACATTGTGGAAATGGCTGAATATCTATGACATTCAGCTATGGCACCCAGTTTCATTTCCCCAACATACAGAAAGACAGAAGGGGAACACAACTCACAACTACCAGACATTTATCCTAGCAAATGTAACATTATCATCATTATCATGGAATAGAAACTATCATTTATTGACAGTGTGCCTGCTTGCTCAACAAAACATCTTTGATTTCAGTAGCATTACAGTTTGGCAAAGAATAGTTTCTGAATTATCTTTGTTACAGTTTTGAATCTCTGGCACATTTAAGACACCCACCCACCTATTCAAATAATATTTTAAAGCAAAATTAATGTTTGATATAAAATAACAGTTGTGTTGTAAATGTGGAAAAATAGTCTACAAAAAATAAGTATAAAAGTGATCTCAAATTTATGAATATGTTTCATATAAACAAGTCCAGATGACTAATCTGTGTGTTAGAAATGGCCCTTGGTAGGCTGTGTCACAACAGTACGTCACATTTTTCACAGTTTACAATAGCACGGTTAGATTCACAATGTGATGACACCTTATATAAGAAAAATAGTATTTTACAAACTATACATTTGGCATCTATTTTTAGATTTTTTTTTTGTTTGTTTCTTTTTCAGTTCCTTTTTTCTTTTTCCTTTTTTCTTTTCTTACAAAATAGTGCAAAATTACAGTGCGTTAATAGAAGATTTTGCAAATCCTAATAAAAATCAGTATATTTAACTGTTTTGTTCATTCACTGGAAACAGTTTGGCACATTAAGATTTTGTATAGATGGAATAGCTTCTCACTTTCTTCTCTTCAGTATATCCATTGAATAATTAAAACATTAAATTGCACCAAGGGAGTTAACTGTCCAAACTTTTTAATCTCATGTCTTATAACATGTGTGTTACAAAACAAAACAGGAAAGGCAAATGTAGATTTTGAGGTTAATTTATTTGCCAAACAGCATGTATCATACTGGCTTTTCTTGTCATGTTATAAAGAAAAGGATTGATGGGAACATTTTTCATCTGGTGACTGCTAAAGTGTTTAGTTACAGCTTCAAGGCTCTATAAGAAATTTATCCCAACTTTAGATATATATATATAAGGGTTGGTTTACCATGTATCTTTCAAATTTTGCTATCATGCATGTCCCTGTATCTGGATCCAAAGAGGCTGTATCAAGCCAGGGGGATAAAGTTTCATCAAAGCCTGCTTTCCACTGGACTAATTCATATAAAGAATAACAAACAATTGCTTTTGCTGCCAATTTGCAATGATGAAATTATTTTCCTACTAATTATTTACTTAGGAATGTTAATGAAGAGTTCCCCCATGTATGAATAGTTCATTTGTACAGACTGGCACCATACCTCAAAAAAATGCCAATACTCTTATTACTTGGAACAGCAAAGCCTTCTGCATAATCATGAACAGGCATGGTACAGGCTGCAGGAGTGAGAGTGTCCTAAGCCACCCCGTGGGCGTGCCAAGAAATGCACAGAAGATGTCAGATGAGTCCCCGGTCAGTTCTTTGCCTCCTTGGCTGAAAGCAGGAATAAGAAACCTGACTGAGATCACCAAGTCATCTACCAGAGGTTGCCAAACAGTGGTCTGTACCAACCTACTCATAATTCAGGCTATTAACCTGGAGGTGAAAGGCTCTCTGCCATATGAGCAAATCTCTGAACTATTCACTGCACAGAGACTGTTGGTTTCAGTTAATTGCGTAGAGAATATGGTGACATAAAAGATTCCCAATTAATTACCTTTCCAACAGAGTAATGAAGTGACTTTTTCCAATATGAAAACTGCAGGGTGATGTCTCTAGGCCTAATTATTTCTCATGAGTTTATGGTTTTATCATCTGTATCACTCTGCGGCATTTGTGCCATGAATTAAAATTACTACTGCATGGTTTATTTAATACATTTCTTGGCATTTCTGTACCTTTTATGAACATATCTAACCAGTATGAATTTTACACTGATTCTCTGAAGGTAGAATTGGCTATAGCGCTAGAACTAGTTATTCAAATATTAGAATGCATGCATAAGAAGGCTGTTTTTTTACCCCAGCCATTCCACCCTTGGCTCAATCCTTTATCACTAGCATGGGAATCTCCTAAATTACCTGCTGACTCTGGTGGAAGATTTGCCTGAGCAAGGAGTGAAAGTTGAAGCTGAAATAACTATCTTGTATGAATCGTATTGATTAATTTCTAATGTTTAAAAATCACTTATATTAAAAACAAACAAATAAACAAAACAGAACTGTCAGCCAATATTAATGAAAAAGCCCACCAGCTGGTCAATAAACAAATATTTCCCCTGGACTCTTAGCAATAATGTACGAGATTTGACCAGGAAACACTTCAGTATTTGATTAACTTTCACCGTTAGGTTTAAATAGGTCAGAAGCCTCCTTGTCAGCCTGCACACACACACTCTTGTTCCCGCTTTGCACACACAGTTGATCACTCACAGAGTCTCATCTAGACTGAACCAAATACTTTCCTCCAAAAGGAAAATTAGGTATGGCTGAGACTGACTCTCTCTAGGGTACACAGTCCAGATTAAAAGGATGCACGTGACCAGGTTTTATGCCTTCTCCCTAGGACAGTCCTTGAAATACCATCTCAGCAAGCCTCAGCTCCTCTCACCTCCTTATACCATAAGCATTTTCGCTCTCCCTGCACAGCACAGGCAGGCTGTAAGGTGGAGTGCCATGCTGAGTGGATGGCATGAGGTGATGGTGGCACATGTAGTATGCTGAAGCAGAAGAGTAGGGCCAAGGGATATTGGATAGACACTAAGCCAGAATTAGTCCAAACAGTTTTCGGTGTGGTGTAGCCAGTCTACTCACAGGGTGGACACACATGATGCAAAAGAGGCCACACAAATTGGCCTCTGTTGGCTATAGACTGTGCTCTCTGGCACAATTCCCAAAGGCAATAAAAACATACTGTTTGAAGCCCCAATGCATTAAAGCATTTAAGATGCTCTTAAATTTAAGCACATGCTTGAGTCTCATGGTCATATGCATATGCTTAAGGTCTTTCTTGAATCAAGTCCAGAAAGCATTGTTGCATGAGTACGTGAAGATGTACTTCAAAATCAAAAAAGAAAAGAAAATAAGAATAAGGATTCTTGAAGTCAGATAAGAAATGTGATTAGCTTACTGACAGACTTCAGTCTTCTTTCAAATGTTATTTTTTGTCTAATAAAAGACATAATTCAAGGCCAACAGGAGTCCCATTCTTGAATAATCAGCAACAGTTATTGGTTATTTAACTGAAGCTTGCTTGATTAGAGATGAAGAAAATTACCTGTTATGTTTCTTTTTTTAAAGCCCAGTTTGAGAAACAAACACGAGTAGCTAGAAACAGTAAGTAGTTGAGCTGTGCTTAGTAGTGCCAATTTCCCATAACTTGCTCAGCCTGCATGAACTCTACAAATCCCCACATTCTTGCTCTCTCAGTCCAACTTGCATTTTATTTGATCTGTTTCTTAAAAAACAAATATGTTGCTGTATGTTTCTCACACAAGCTCAGGCCGCTTGTTCATTGTGAGTACAGCCATCTTGGATGGCAAGAGGTATGCAAAGAAACTGGCAACCAGGATTCACTAAGGAATGGAGATCTCATACTGAGTAAGAGCTGCTCTGACTGTGAAATGAAAGGAAAACTCTGGTTTAAAAGGATCTGCTGTCAGTTTTGTCTGATGTCTGTTCACATTCAGTGGGGTAGCAATGCATCTGCGGTTAGTATTGTATCTGTTTCAGGTCTTATTTTCCACACTGAGAAAGGCAGTAATGTTGGTAGCTCAGTGCACGACAGAGAGCCTAAAAACATCCAAAAGAACCCATTGTAAAAGAAAGAAAAATGATTACTCTCTGTCTTCAGAAACTGCCGAGTTAACTTGTGACAAGTGCATATGCAAGGTTATTGTGGGCTGGCAAATAACTTAAACTGAATGCCTGGAATAAAGTTGTTGAGAAAATAGTAAGAATTGGTGTGTTTTCTCATCTCTCATTTCTCTTTTCTTTTACCAGTGGTACCAAGGCAAAAATAATGCCTTGTTCTCTATTTTAACTAATTCAATGTAATTTACCCTTCTATAATTAATTGATTTTCCCCATGCTCCTTCATAGTGATTTATTATTTGAGTCTATTTATGCTGGCTGTTCATGTAGGGTAGCTCACTGAAGGAGCACAGACATCACAATGCTTAATGTTATACACAGACTGGAATCAATCTTCTGTGAGTTAGGTGTGTAGGTCTAGGTAGACTGCCTTTATGCATGCATGGAGTCTAGATGTTTTACATCCATTGCTTCACATCATTTACCACCTAGGCTGGACATGCCCAAAGATGTTTTATCTTCTGTCAGCAAAACTCTTTACATCCAGAACTGCTTAAGGCTTGATACCTCTCGATGACTTTAAAATCTTCATAAAATGGCTGGCTCACTTATTTTCCAGCCCACAGTCTTCAAGAATGTCAGTGAGGCATTAGGCTCATGTTTCTTGTTTAGAATTTGGTCATGATTCTTGGTCATTTCAATCTGGATTATATTCCTCTCCTGTTTTATCAATCTTTGAAACAATTTGCAAAGTAGACAAGCCTTGTGTGGAGTTTCTGTGAAGAGAACAACTCTCTTTCCAGTTCCTTCAAAAGACTTTCACATTTCTTAAAATGCAGCCCAAGATTAGCCATGCTGACTGGATCCAGTGCTCACAGAGGTAATGACATTACTTACAGTCTTAAAATTAGCATATATTTTAAAACTTTCCTGTGTATACACTGACTGATATTTTTAGTAACAAGACATATATCTTATTATTGTGCTTACTTGTTATTAATATAAGAAATTATCGGCTGAATCTTAATGCCAAGAAACCAGTCTGATTTGACATAAGGACTTGTAACACAAAGCACAACTCCCACTATCTGAAATGAGGAATTAAATAAGGGATTGTGCATGTTCACCAAGGGGTGAATGTACTTCCACTGAGATTAATGCAAAGAACTTCCAAATTCCAGCATCAAGGGAATCAGTTTATCCAGCCAAAGCAGTGGCATATTCAGTGACTGAGAATTTCACAGTCCTCCTGAAAACAGAAGGTATGATTTCCCACAGGACAGACTGTAGGCAATAGCCACTTGCTTTCAAAATGACAGAAATACTACTCACATTACATACATGTCAGCACTTTGTTTTTAGAAGACTGGGTTTCAGTATATTGCATTAATTTGCAAGGTAAGCTCATCTTGTTTTGTACTGGAATGCTGGTGAGTTTAGGAGGTTCACAGTATATTGCAAACTAGCTTTTAAAGACCACAATAAATAGTGTAAATAAATATCTGGATCAGAATACAACTTTTGATGCCATAGGGAGAGCACAAGTGTTTCTATAACCTTTCTGTGTATTTTCCTGTTTTAGAAATTTAACTACATTACATTACTCTTACAGCTTTCTGTGTTTCTATTCCAGCCTGGGGTAAAAAAAAAATCTGACAAATCACCTTATCTTTTGCTAAATGCTTATCATTGTTTATCCCTTTTTCCTTTACTTGAGCAACGCTGTTGTCTGCAAGTTTAATCTGAAGTACTTGATCAACTACTTTGCTTGATCAGGGTCTTATACATCACATAAACTAAAGTTTTTCCAGTTAAACTTTTTTTTTTTTCAGTAGAAGGTGTTGACC
This sequence comes from Haliaeetus leucocephalus, assembly GCF_000737465.1. NCBI lineage: Eukaryota > Metazoa > Chordata > Aves > Accipitriformes > Accipitridae > Haliaeetus > Haliaeetus leucocephalus. The sequence goes on along the minus strand of NW_010972820.1, from coordinate 1,800,496 downwards.
TGAAAAACCAAGCTGATTGGCTTTCACTTGATGCCAAAACATATCCATACATTTATGTCATTAAACCAACGTTGTACATATAAATGTAGATAGCAATCAGATATTTAACTCTTAGCTGAAAGAAAAAAGTAATAAAATCAAATGACACATGTTAAAAGCAGACATTTTAAACGATCATGACAATCATCACATTTTCATATTTGCTATCAGACCAAATTTCATACTTAAGAACCTATTTATATATTCAAATTTTGATAGCATCTGCTGCTCTTAAGAGTGCATTTGTTTATACCTGTCACCAAAATTCATTAGCTTAATGAGTTGAATGGTTGAATATGTCAGCCTGATAACTTATTTACTGAATTTTAACATATTTCTTTCAGAAAATAAAATGGTCATTTTTTTTCCACATTCATGAGTCATAACAGTGAATTGTTCAGCTACAGTTAAAGTTCAACAGATCTTCACAACACTGGGGAAAAATTCACAATTATTCAAGAAATTATATGAGAGAAATTGCTAAAATTTCTCAACAAGTTATTTCTAAAAATCCATTATTACCAGCTGAATTCAGTGCATGAGGCTGATGTAATCAAATGCCTGTGTTAAGATCTGTTTATCTCCATATCAGTATAACACCACTTACAGCCCTGGTTCAGGTAAACAATACTTGAGACACAATGAGACTGAAGGACATGCTGCATTTAAATACACTCAAAAGTTGGATGAATCTGGGCTTTGGTCACTAAAAGATTGTTCATCTTCTCTATAGCTGACTTCTTTATTCTTCGGAGGGTAAGAACAGACATATTCCTAAAGTAACTTACTGGAGCTATTTGTTAGGAAACATCTTATTTTTAGAAACAAAGACTGTCTACTACAGTAATACCTTTTAAAAACTATATTTCTAGGTTCATCACCCTTAAAAAGGGGTGAAATCGATCACTCTGGAATAATGTTAGGTATTGAACTTTTCTGTGTTCTTAAAATGTAAGAAGAACCATAAAAAACTTTACTGTCTTTTGAAATATTAGACACATTTCAGACTGGAACAGCAAACTATGTTCTTAAGGTTCTCTCTGGCATTTAAAAGTTGTGTCCTCATTTTCCAAACAGGTTAAACAGCAAATGTAATGTAAAAAATAAAAAGGAAGTGTTAAAAATGACTACTTTAGAGTGTAAGTCTGCAACATATTTCACAGAAAATGTGGAAAATCTTGTTTAAAAATTATAGTAAACAATCAAATATTCTTCAGTGCACATAATTAGTATGTACATTATAATTTAAAACTGACTATTGATGACTGCTGCTGCTGATCTTTTAAAATCTCTTCCAAAATATAAATAGGTTAGCCAAGAGAGGATAGCTGATAAACCATGACATAAGGTTCTCTTTTCTTTCTCTTTTTTCTCTTTTTCTTTCCTCTCCACTTGGACTGAAGTTTCTTCTGGCTTCTTCAAAAAAGTGCACACACACACACACACAAACACACACACAAATTAATTCCAAAACCATTTTTCTAAATTTCCAATGGACTTGTATTCCTGGTGTCTTTTCACATGATCACAAGCAAGACATGCGTGTGACTCCCAGAATCTAGGAAGATGCACTGAGAAATCTTTCTTCCAGTTGAAATAACTAAGGTACATCTTGTTATTTTTGTCAAGCATCAGAAGATATTCTGCCAGCTCTCTGGGGGAGAGAAAATCTTCCACGTGTATGAAAGAGTCTGCTGGAATGTAATTCTCATAGTTTTCTCTGGAAGGGCCCAGTACAACCGGTACTGATCCGGCCAGAAGAGCATTGTAAAGTTTCTCAGTAATGTAATCTTTGTGGATTGAATTTTCAAAGGAAAGGTAGAATTTGCAAGTAGAGATAGTTGGAATCAAGTTTTTGTCATTGACATAGTCTCCAAAGGCTTGTCCGTAGGTATGGATTTCAATGTATTTGCTGAGCTCATTATAATACTTGACTCGAGCGTGCTCAGGGTTCCAGTTACTTACAACCCAACAGACCAAGTTTTCCTTACTTGGCACTTCATATGTAAAGGAACTTGTACCAACCATCATGAAGCCGTAAGGCACCTGAATATCTGAATCACGCCGGTAAGTCAGGGTCAGGTTAAAGAGGTGTTCAATGCCACTCTTTTGTGGAGTATGGGTTGGAGACTCCAAGTTCATCCAAATCCACTTCTGGAATGGTGGCCTGGCTTGCTGAGGTAAATTAGTCAGATCCCAGCTAATGTCCCTGTGATGAATGAGAACAGCATGGGATCTGTTATATAGTGAGCGGTCAATAGTCAGATGGCACCCGTGGATATTGAACATTGTTTGGCAGGATGTTAGGTCGAATGTCTGACCAAATGGCCAAACCCAGATCAAAATAGTAGTTTCATTAAGATTATCAGTTTTGGAAGAAAAGAAACTCTTCATTTTCAAAACTGAACTGGCTGATTCTATAGGACCAGAGATCCAGCTATTTGTTGGTTTGATATAAATTAGTATAAATGCCATGAAACAACCAAGGACAATGAAGATAATAAAAAATGGCCGGAAAATTCCTTTAGATGTCGATGTCATAATTTGTTCTGAGAAAAAAAGAGAGGAAGAGAAAGAGAGAAAATAACATCAGGTATTAAATTGCATATATACATTCTGTTAAAGCAATCAGACATCAGACATCAAAATGGATAGAACTTCAATAACACTGAGCTGTAACCTTAGAAATGTCCTTTGAGTGGAGAGGGTATGTGTTCTTGAATGCTATTCATGACAAAGTGACAGTATTTCTCCTCTTCACATTAAAAGCTAATTCACATAAATTAAAAGCAGGATTTTAACAATCTCATACTTGATATAAATCAATATGTATCTTGAGAAGTCTTTTTGCTTAGAACCTAGGCCAAGAGTTTAAGAGACATACAAGACAAGACAAAATTACCCTTTGATTCTGGCCTTGTGTCTGTGTAAGGCGTAACATGCTGCAGATTTGGTCCGTTCATATCTGTATGTATGTACGTATGGAGGATATTGGATTAGAGGAATGAAAAAGGAAGGGACTGCAACTTTAATTCTGTAATCAATAAGAATGTTAGAATACTAGTTCATGCCTGATGGCTACATGGGGGTGAACATTCATGCCTTCTCCAGAGGACTCCTGAAATAGCTAGGGAAGGAAAGCAGCAATAGAGGTTCTCAGCAATTCTGTTCCCATATGCAGCCTCACATAGTTCCCACATAAAGAAAAACAAGTAAAAAGATGTCCTTAAATATTTGATTATGTTTTTATGCCACAGCCCTGTGTTAAAAATTAGGAGAAGTAGATATATGCTGCATCTTTATGAGGTACCATTTTTAACATGGGGAAAAAGGGATGAAGAGTTCATATAGCCTCTGTTGTCCTCTCTCTAGTTGTCTCTTCCCTAAAATAAGCGATAAATCTCTTTCCAGAACTTCTCTTCCATATAGTTCTTGTGAAACCTAGCAAAGTTAGGTTGCTTATTGCTAACCTTTGCTCCTGAACATAGTCTTAGAACTCAGAGGTGTTCTAAAAATAAAAACAGTTAACCATGTAAAGAGCACTATGACATACAAGAAAAAAGGAGTGGAAGCTAGTTACCAAAATGAAATGTTCTGAATATACTGGCCTAAATTCTACAGTGCATTTCAATTACTATAAAATTTGTCTGGCTTTCTTTTTTTGCATATTTTTTCAATTATTTGTGTTTTTGTTATCTTTACTAGCTAGCTGCACAAAAACTTTTATAAAAATCCCACCCCTAAATACATACTTAAAATATGTAATATATATGAATAAATAAATAAATAAAAAGTTCAAAGTCACAGAAAGCAGAAGGAGAATTTCAGGACTTTTAAGCCAGTTTCATAGCTCACCTCCTCTAACTTGTGAAATAGGTAAATTCAGAATGAAGGCATGATAGAATGTGATTCAGAGATCTATTAATGCAACATAACTTTGCCGCTTTGTGAGTGTAAAAACTGATGTGTAAGTGTAGCACTACAGTTACAAAAAAATGCTTTCACATTCATTATTGAGGAAAGGGAAAAGTAAGGAACCTCATGCTTAGCTTTACTCTAACATTGTATCTTGAGAGAAAAGGAATTTGCCACAATATCTCCCCTGTTTTGGGAAGGCAGATGGTCTTAATTCTGGTTTTAGTTAATATGGTGGGTTAACCTTGGCTGGCTGTCAGACACCCACGCAGCCGTTCTCTCACTCCCCTCAGCAGGACAGGGGGAGAAAATAAGATTAAAATCTCATTGGTTGAGGTAAAGACAGGAAGATCACTCACCATTTACTGTCACAGGCAAAACAGGCTCACCTTGGAGAAAATTAATGTAATTTATTGCCAATTAAAAAAGATTTGGATAGTGAGAAACAAAGACAAAAGTGAAAATAATACCTGCCCCCCACAAACACTTCCCAGGCTCAACTTCCTCCTTCATTCCCAACTCCTCTACCTCCTCCCTGCCCATGAGCGGTGCAGAGGGATGGGGAATGGAGGTTTGCAGTCAGTCCACAACGATTCCTCTCAGCTGCTCCTTCCTCCTCACACTTTTCCCCTGCTCCAACATGGGTCTTTCCCATGGGATATAGTCCCTTCAGGAAAAAACCTCTGCTCCTTTGTGGGCTGCCCATGGGCTGCAGTTCCTTCACGGCATATCCCCCTTCTCTGGTGTGGGGTCCTCCCCAGGCTGCAGTGTGGATACTGCTGCACCGTAGTCCTCCGTGGGCCCCCAGGAAATCTCTGCTCCGGCACCTGGAGCACCTCCTGCCCTCCTCCTTCTCTGACCTTGGTGCTCACAGGGCTGTTTCTCACACTTTTTTTCCTCACTTCTCACTGCCATGCAGTGTTTTGCCCTTTCCCAGAGACGCCGCCATCTTGGCTGGGGGGCCGAGCGGTGCCCTGCGGCGGGCGGGTTGGAGCCGGCTGGAACCGGCTGTGTCTGGCCCGGGGCAGCCCCGGCCTCTCCTCACAGAGGCCACCCCGCAGCCCCCCTGCCAGAGCCTGGGCACCTGCACCCAGTACAGTTATATAAAATACAGTGGTATGTTGAGTCTGACTCTTTTGTGTTGGCCCCTTTCTTTAGGACATAGTTTAGCAGGTCCTCTCTGCTTTGAGCAAAATGATCCTGAAAGGAATAAAGGGGAGGAACTGTTGTGTCCATGGCTTTTCCACTTATCCTCGTCGGTTTAAATCCCTCTGAAAGAAATATGTGGTTTTACAGCAACATCACATTGGCTTTTTTTAGCTTATGTTGATTTTTCCTGGAAAATATGTCTAGAGGGGAGGTTATAACCCACGAGAGCAGAAGGCTGCTTCCCTGCTTTACTGTAGTGAAAGTCAGAATGGGGTCTTTGAGGAAGAAGGGATTTAGGTTGAGCAGCTCTAGGAGATGAAGCGCAAGAAAAAAACAAGAGGCTGAGCTGATCTTCATGTAACTCTGTTCTTTGTTTCTGTGCTGTTGAAACCAACACACAGAATAGGTGTAGCTTTTCACCGAACAGATAGCTTGAGCTGAGTTTGAACAATAGGTTGGGAAAGGTGTCTATTCACAGACACTGTTCATTATCTGGAGATTGAAATGGATGAGAAATCAGAAAATGACCTTAACATTGTGCCTTGTAACTTAGTCACCCTATAGTTAAAAGCCCTTTGACACAAGTGTCTCTGTTAGGGATTATTTTACACTAAACTCTTCTGCTAACTAATAAAAAACTCTGCATCATCACATGGCAATTCTTGCTACATCAGAAATGACCAGATATTATGTATTCTGTTCTCTGCTTGAAATTCTAGTGAGTCCATGGTGTTGCATTTGTGTAGGAAGCTTTTGAATTGTAGTGCCAATGTGAGGATAAACGCTTGCTCTTTGTGCTACCCAGAGTACTAATATTAACATCTCACAACACTAAGCAGGTGAGTTTACCTATTTTATCCCTTCCAGACCTGTTTCCTTGCATTGCTTTTCTGCCCTGTGAACTCATGTGCCCCCTTCTGGTCTGGGATCATGGTTCTTAGATTTTGCCTTTCACTAAAACACTAGCCTACAGTCAAGATAGTTCTGTTTAGTTTTCCATCTTTTGGATTCAGAGAATTAACCATTCATTACACAGGCTCAAACATCCATTAGATATATAGGCATCACTGGCATGCTTCACTTTGAAGCTACTACTAATGGGATGATGGAAGAGGGTTGTAAAAGCAAGACCCATTAAAGCCCGCAATGAAAGGCTTGCAAGGAAGCAGCAGAAGACCTGAGCAGACCCCTAAAAATACCACTTACCTAAACCCCAAGGAGCTGGACAGGATTTTGTCATGGAATTCTACTTTTCTATTCCATTTTGTGTTAACTCCAGTAATAACTATTAAGACATGCACAGGGAATAGCAGTAATTTTTCAGGATGAAGTGCTAACCTTAGATACAATAACTTCTGTGCTTCATAAAGCAGATTGAGGAACCTGTGGAATAGACCAGCAAACTCTGCCTTCATGTCCTGTACACAGTCAGGCAACAGTACAGTGAAGGCACGTGTTACGTGTTAAGCACCTGTTGACAAATACTATTTTCTTGAGAAGTAGCTTGTCCATATAGCTAGGAAGTATTGGTTGTGTTTCTCGTTTGTCCACTAGAATTCACAGAATATTTTTTACATGATATTCTCCAGAATGTGTAGTCTTCCATATTTATTTATTTCCTTCTTCTCTTTTGTGCACAAGATAATCATTGACCTCCCATTGTAATTCTCACTATAAAGGTGATGCTAAGGAGACTTTTGTTACAAGACACCCAGCCAACTAACCTTAGCTCACCATTCCTCTTTCATGGCTTTCCTTCTACCACAGAATCACAAACTTCCTTTTTGCAGATCCCCTCCCCCACCAATCTCTGGCATGCCAGACTCTGAAAAGAAAACTGTCAAAGAAATGTGTTTACTGAGACTTTTGCCAACTGGAAGGATTCGGTACTTTTGATAGTTTTGTTATAAAGTACATTTCAGAGTGTTGTGGCATAGCAAGTATTTTCTGGGTGCTTTTTTTCCAAGTTGAAAGTATAGTATTTCATGAGTACAAGACTATTTTTCTAGGTACAAAACTTAGGAAGGCTTCTTTTTAAGTGCAAAACTTGGCATTCAATCAGCAAGCAACTCCATTTAGTAGCAACACAAACAGTGGGATAGTAACAGGGTACCAGCAACATTAACCCTAAGCACACCAGGCAAGCCTTGCAAAAATATATCTATTTTGCGATGCATCATGTTCACTAAGAAATAAAATGGAATTTTATGGAAACTGTTTTATCATGGCTTCATTACAACAGTGACTTCTCAATCATTCCAGAAGGGATAGACAATTTTTCTTCTGGTTATGCAACACTGCAGGAGGGAGAAAATGTAACCTTTTTGGTCGATAATATCAATGCCTGTTTACCTGGTATATTTTTACATCAGTTTCTCTGGTATACACTCAAGGTTTTGCCAGTGGCCCCAAATATATCACTACTTGCAGAGGTATAACTTTTCTTAGTAGTCTAGTACTGAGATTTTCCAAAGGAAAAGGACAGTATTTTAAAATTAAGCTAGAGCAAAGATTTTTTAAATAATGGGCATTGAATAATGAATAAAAAAATCACTTGTTGCTTTTCTCATCTTAGAATTCTTAAGTGTTCAGAGCTAACTCTTATCTTCATCATCACATGGTCTCAGGATAACTCAAGATGAAATACTTAACAACCTCAAGATAGCCTCTGAAGATCACTCCTGGGATCAGACAGGACATTTCTGGCGTAAAGGGCTTATCAAGATTGAGGAGCAGAAGGACATGGAGGCAAACAGAGGTGTCAGAGGTAGGCCCATTTAGAAGCAGACAGCTAGCTAGGTAGATACCCTGGAACTATTAAAAGGACAGTCAAATGCTGTGGGAACTGAAAAGAATCACAAGCAAACAATTGTTATTGTTAGAAAGAAGGCTCATTTGAAATTGCTGTCCCTGTCCTCTGGCATGTTTCACCAGCCTCGGCCATGGCGTATCTGCATTTATGCTAAGAGCTGTGTTTTCTTAGACCATACTTCCAATTAGCTGGAGTTTTTCACCTGCAGTGTTAAAAGAAAACTGATTGCCTCAGGATAGCCTGAGTGTGACTTCTTATCTCCAAGTCACTGCCATGTGTACATGCCCCAAACTGCTTTTGCTTCAGCTCTCTGAGCCTGAAGAATGCTTCTTTTTATTGGAATTAACTCTCAGCACTCCCAGTTAAGCCTCCTCTGTCGCAACTGGAATGGTGGATTTTTTTCCCCGCCACTACCCAAACATGGGCATGCTTCCATGCCTTTCCACGCCTGTCCCACAGATTTCTGAAAGCAGCCCAGTATGAAAAGGCTCAACAGAGCTGCATACAGTTAAAGGCTGAAAGATGAATGAGCTGCTAATCTCAGACTGCATATTTTTATTCTATTGTTTGCAACATTCTTTTTCTTCCCCTCTCCACCTCCTTCATTTTCGGGTTATTTGCTCAATTCCTCAGATTCCAGTTTTGTGTATTTGCACTTTGAGAACAGTATAGAATCATTTTATTCAACAGCAGTAATTTTTATTTTGAACAGTTTTAGAAAAATGATCTAAGAGCACCCCGAGGACAGGTAGCCATTAAGATAGATTGCTTAGGGATGGTGCTGAACCTATCACTGGAGACTGTTAAGAACAGGTTAGACAAGCACCACTAAGCAATGAGAGATCAGATTCTGCCCCCAGGTCCTGGGGCTGGGCTAGATGACCTCACTTGATTCCTTCCAGCATTGTGCGCAGTGATAATATTAAACACAGATTCTTGTAAAATGCACCTAATAAAAACACAAGCTGGCAGTCTAAAACTGCAAAGAATTGCTGAATAAATGATTAAAAAAATCCCCCATCTTGAAACTTTTCTTGCAAACTATGAAATAGCCAAACTGTACACAGTGAAAATGTGAAGGAAACTGAAAAATTACATGGACATCAACAACAACAAACAAGTCAGTATTTTCATGTCAATTGCTAGCTGGGGTACTGCTGCCTTTCTGAGAATCTCTGAATCTTGTCCCCTCAGGCCTTGCTGAGGAAAATCCTATTCTCAGCTCCCTTCTCTCAACTGCTGTGCAGCACACAGCGTGCTGCTATGGCTCAGCAGCCCCAGCCTTCCCCTGTGATTGTCATCTATCTTCTCCTTCTCCCCACGGCAGTCACACACTGTCACTCTCCAGCTGCTTAGGCAACAGCTCAGTGGTTTCTTTCTGTAATCCAACTGTACAGCAAAAGGCATTAGCCAGGGCTGGAGTCTCCCAGAATAACAGAGGGAAATGGCTACAGCACTACTGTCCATAATGGAGTGACCCTATCTCTACCCCCACTGCCACATATGAAGAAAAAAAAAACAAACCAAAAACCAGTGGAATTAGCCCCAAATCCTACCAGCAAGGAATTTTCCAGACAATCTGGCATTAGTGTCAGGACACCCCACTTCACACTACAGCTGTGTCGCTTTCTAATTAAGAGTTTTAGGTTTGTCTCAGAGGGAACATGAATACTCTCCATTACACCCCTGGCACAACTGGAAAACACATGCATGCGAACCTGTCAGAAACCTCAGCAGAATTGCCAGCCTTGGTAACATGCAGAGACAAGACCTTTTTTACCTTAAATTCCACGTTGGCTTGTCCTCATCACATCTAGTTTATGACCGATAGCGTTCTGTGAAAGAGGTGGTGGCTTTCCATAGGGTGCTAGCTACAGAAAAGGGAGTTCTTCACCACTGTGGCTTAGTAGCAAACTTTATCTGCCTTGCCAGGAAAGTGCTTTTTATCTCCCTGAAGATAAGACTCATCCTAGCTATGCAGCACAAGCCAGTCCACACTTCTTTCAAAAGCCCTGAAAAGGCTCTGCACCAAATGAAGCTGATCAAAGAAAAGCTGCTCCAGAAGCAAGCGGTCTCTTTCTCAGTTCTTTCCATGTGGTTTGGGGACAGCAAACTGCTGTTCTCTCCGATTCTGCCAGAACTGCAGAAAGAGCTCTTCAGTAGCTTTGTGGCTGGCTGGTAAAACTGCAGCCGACCAGCTGAAATAGGAATAACATACCTGCACAAGCTATGTATTTGTGATGGCCACCAGCCCATCTGAAAGCCCTAGTTAACGCACGGTAGCTGTGAAAATGGTGTGAGCTAAGCCAAACAGAGATGGGGCATGAAGTGGCAGAAGAAGAATCATAGGCTTTGCTGTGCGTATGTGCTAAACTCCACATCCCAGAATCACAGTTGCTGGCTGATTTCCTAGTATATAGTTCCCTAGTACAATGGAAAAACACCTCCCCATGCAAAGCAGACAAATCAAAATCAGGAAAGAGCAGAGAATGCCTGCTTATAATAGTGAACACTTACTGTAGGGGACATTACTTCTGTGGCAAAGCAAGACTTTTGGAGCTCTAAGCACCAGCTGTTTGTGTAGATATGATTAGAGGCTGTGTGCAGTAGTTAGACTGCTGAATCTTGCTGCATAGGCAAGCTCAAAAATTTTAATTGGGATTTAATGCTGCTTTTTTTGCAGATACAACTGCATAGATCTGGAGGATTCTGCCAGTGGCAGCATAACTCCTGAGACAGCTCTGTAGCCTAAAAAGAAAGCCTGAGAGGCCTCTAAAAAATACCATAAAATCCTCATAATCTGATCTCTACTTAACATTTCACTTCTCTGCCTGCCTAGCACCTTTTCCTTAAGAAACATTATACCTCTGGGCTTGGGATCTGTACTATGTAACTGTTTTTTTTAGGATGCGAGTCAATGTCCTTGCTTTAATTTGCAAAGTCTTAAGTGCTATGGATACTAGTTGCCAGAGAGACAACAACTGCCCTAGAGAGAAAAGAAAGCAACTGAAGTGCTCAAATCAGTTGCAATCTGCTCTGTGGCTGAAAGGGAGAATAGCATTTACTGATACAGTCAGAAGGAAAGTGGAGAAGAGAGGTGATGATTTATAGGCCTATTTTTTTGAAATATGTCCATATTCTTTGCAAATAAGACTTTTTTTTTTTTTCTTCCCCTCGCAGAGTGGAAGGGTGGACATTTGTTTTAGAAATCCAGCCAACTGAATGGATTTCTTGACTATTCTGAATAAAGAAGTAACTAAGTGTTGGTCAACAGGATTCATGATGGCCAAGACTCCTTATCCAGGTTCTGCTATTTGTTGTCTAAATGACTTGAGCAGAGATCCTCACTGCTCTAGCTTTCATAAAAGAGACTCAGTGACTCAAAGTTTCAGGTTAGAGTCTGTGTATAGAGAATACAAATCCTTCGTATTGTAAGATACTGAGTGCCAAAAATGATGGTTGCTTATTTTCCATCTGGGAAAACTTCAATTCAAGTGATGTAATGTAGAGCATTTGTGAGTGTAAGGACATCAGCACCAGATTCACGGACAATTAGAAAAATGGAAGACTAGCACCAGTCATTTTCCCATTGCGTGCCAATAGCTATGTTTTCAAGGTGACTTTTGTTGGTAGTGCTGAACATTTTAAAGAAAGAGGCTGGTAGTTTTAAGATAGCAGGTGATTATACAAAAGGACTCTTAAATGAAGTGCTTTGTCTTGCTGGAGCAAACAAATTAGTGAGTCACCATAAAGATTAGCCAAGTTTGGACACTGAAAACAAGAATAGAAGACTTTTAAGAGTCCAATCCATGTGGGTCCTTACTCATGCACAGAGAGAAAGAGCAAGATCCACACAAAGTAAATTCAGAATCGTTCCTAATAAAATCATAAGAAGTTTAAACATATGCACACACACAAACAGAAACAAAAACATAATCCCTCCAAACCTAAAACATTAAGTAGCAAGACTGAAAGCATATTTTAAAGAGAATATATATTTTAGGTAGTACATATTGTAAAACCAGCAAAAATAACAATCCCTAAACCTCTCAAACTGCTTGCTCCTCTGAGAAAACAAAATCGCAGTTGAGAGAAACCAGTGGTTAATTTCTTGGAGTGTTTCTTTGTGTGCATAACAAAAGGAAGAGCAGAGAGCTGGAACTACTAGTATAACAAGCTGAGAAATACAAAGCTTAACAAAAAGTCACTGAAAAGACTATTTTTGTAGAAAAGAAAAAAAAGGAATCCTTCAGTCAAGAAATAGCAAATACATAAGAGGAATGGGTTGAAGGAGCAATAATCTGAAAAAATCCTCCAGTAGTTAGAAACACCTACATGTTCTAAGGTGATGTTTTCTTGTTACCACTTACTGTCCAGGTTAACATATACACCGACGCCTCTGAGAGCAACTCTCAAAGTTAGAATACGGAAATGAAGAATATTCTGCACCGGCTGTTGACAGTACATTGTACAAAGCAGATCAGTAGTTAGTGCAGACATCACAGTTCTTTTTAAAAGACTCAAGCTATTTGCTATTTCTTAGCTTATTGTGTTCCTTTTATGCTTGTAAAAAAGAGAAGTTAAATATTTGCAGTGTAAGTTAAAGCAATTCATTCTGATGTTCAATTACTGGATTTTACTGTCATACATTATTCTGCTCTTAATAGAGCAAAAATTCCATAATGAATTAATACAAATTTTACCACTACAGTAACAATTTAATGTAAAATTATTTACTATACCTTGGAAATACAATTTGTCAAACAGTCTTTTTCCCATCTTAAGGTTTGCAGCCCATAGTCTTTCCCTGGTACAACCCTACTGTACATATTAAAACCAGGTATTTAAACAGGGCAAAGAAAGAGTTTTCATTTGTTCCTACTACATGAGGAAGACTTTATATAGCCATCTTACTTAGAAAGTAACTTTCTAAAGAAGGTCAGCAGAGATAGCTAGGAAGAAATAGAAGGAGAAAGAGAGAGAGCAAGGGAATAATTGGAAAAGGGTAAATAAATAATAAATAATAAATTGGAAAAGGGTAGAAAAAGAGCTAGATATGAGGTCAGCAGCACTCTGTTTAATTCTGTATTCCTCTACTTTAAGGACATTGCTACAAAGAAAAGTGAGGGCAGGCAGTTGGCTTTGCAAACAGTCTGTGGATCCCTGCAGTTAACACAGCTTAGCAAATGTGGGTAAGACTAATTTGATGACAAGAATGATAAGAGGGACCTAAACCCCTGGTTGATTAGGCTACCCCAAATCCTAAGGAGCCCCAAACCAGAAACAGGCACTACTAGCAGGGATCAGGGGAAATGCCGGTATCTGGCTCCAAAACTGCAACCCTGAAAACCTCTGTTCATTTGTCTCTTAATGCTGGTCATGCTTAAACTCTCCCTGGCCCTCTGCCTTTCAGGCTTCTGTGCACTTAGCAGCCTGGTGCCAGCACATCCCCAGAAGGGGCTCATTCTTCACAGGGAAGGCCATTCAAAATCGATAAACTAGCTATTCCCCCAGCTCTCAGCCCTAAGGATGTAGATGTGCCTACAAGAGCAGACTCCATCTTAAATGCACTGGTAGCAGCTGCTTTTTGTTTGTCTGGTTTTAAAAGAAACAGGCATAGGATGAAGTCCCTTTATGCACCAATTGAAGTTATGACCTATGAGATATGAATGCTACTTCAGCCTGAAGTGATTCAGACCTAGATATTTCACTTCCCTCAAAGATTTCCTAGCTCCTAGGTGACAATGGCTGTCGATTTTAAAATGTGTGAAGAGCTTTAGGATTAGAGGCAAAGAATCCTTTCCTCCATACTGGTGCCCTAGCTGCTAATCAAGACACTACTATTTTCCCTTGACCTCTTTCTGTCTCTTGCCTATTGACTCCCTAATGATTTATGCCCAGGGGCACATCTGCAGCAGTAGAGGGTGGAGTCAGCTTCCTTCCCTGTGCAGTTTTACAACCCTCTGAAGAGAAGGTGGCAGAGGTGGTTTGAATCTCTTTTGTTGGAAAGATCAGAAAAACCGGTCTGTATTTTGGGTGAATCCTCCTCTGGCTGTGTTTCAAAAGGTTCAATTCCCTAATTTCTTCATAAAAGAAAGGGGCTAGCTCCCTGATCTCAAGGGAGGATTCCCAGCTCTGAAACCCAAGGAGGACCCACTCCTTCAGAGCACTGGATGTGGCTTGGTGAGGGATGGAGGAAGACACATCCCAGTCCTGTTCTGGGCAGCCTTTTCCACTACTTGTGCTGTGTTTCTCCATCCTTAGGTGCCTGATTTCCTGCGTTAGGTTGGTGGTCTAGGCACCCTAACAAGGCTTTTGGACTAACAGGCAGACATGCTAATGCTCGGTACACAAGCTGGTTTTTGAGTTCAGCCTCTGGTCTGCATGATCAGATGCAGTCAAATGTCACACAAAACAAAGATTGAAATACCACAAAATCTCCCTCCCGGCCAAATTAAATGGAATTTCTGCTAGAAACGTATATCGTAAGTTCTCATAAAGGGAGTGAAATCAAAAGCAATAATAATAATGTTAGGAAATCTTGATGTTACTGACCAGCATCTTGGTCTGATGCAGGACAGCACAGTTTTGCCAGGGCAATTAGATCCTGTTGGTGCCCTGACAAGTCTCATATATGGGGCAGAGAACAAAGTGGTAGGAGGACTTCTGGGCTCTTCTACAGTTTAACCTGAGTTTAGTTGAGTGGAATTTAATTTGTATTAATTTAAGTGTTAATAAATTTCTATCTCATAGACACCTATAGCATGAGGCTAATGACATTTTCCCTCCGTTGATAAAATGCTTTAAAATCTACAAATTAAAAGTATCATATGAGCAAAATAAAATGCTGCTCTAATAACAACAATACTTCCACTTCTGAAATGCCTTCCCTTAAAGAATCTTTTGGACTTTTACAAATATTAATTAAGTTTTAATCACAGCGCGGTCAGAAAATTATTACTAAGACTGCTTTATGTAGAGTAAAGGAGGGGTGGAAATCAAGTCCCAGAAAGATAAAGTGATTTTCACAATATCATAAATATTTTAACAGATATTTGACAATGATGACTTCAATTTACATGAGAACAGTTGAGTCTGTGGGATAGAATATTTTCCTTCAAACAAATGTCACTAGAAACTAGTCATATCACGTTTATTCAGATCGGATATCACTGGCATGTATCTTTGTTTCCAATCTCTGAAAACACATCCTAAACTTCTTGATTGTAGTAAGTTAGTAAAGAGAAATGGAAGACTTAATCAGATTAAAGTCAATGACCCCTTGATCTGTACAATAGGAAAAACCACAACCCTTTTTCAGAACTATAGTCAAAACTCTGTCAGCAAAGCTGGATTTGCTGAAAAACAAGAAGTATCAGAGATGAAATCTTTCTCACAGAAACACTGGAAATCTTTCTATTAATTTCAGTATGGTTAGGATTTTGTTCTTTCAGTTGATTGCAGCAACATGTAAGAAGTGAGAAAAAGAGCTCAAAAGCTATTCCTTTGTGATTAAAGTTAACTTAGAAATGAAGAACCTAAGGCTACTCAGGAGACAGCAAGACAGATGTAAGTCAGAGCTCAGGGAATCTAAACAATGGAACAAGTTGCAAATAATAAACACTCTCCCATATATACACATATGCACAGGCACACACAATCTGTAACTGTATGGAAGATTTAATTCCCTATTAAAAGTGTGTCTCAGTTTTCACACCTGCAACATTTTATAAATATAAATATATACTTTTATATATATACACACACACACCATTTACGTGGTATTTGTAGCACACTTAATTCCTAAGATTCCCTGAAATGTGTCTTATCAATTCTGATTTATATTTCTTTGTATCCATACCCTTACATTCATCTGTATGTATGTAGTATATACACATGAACACATACGCTTACGAATATATAGGGAACTACTGTCCAACCTGCTGGACATGAACAGAGGCAGTGGTCCTAATGAGATGTGCTACTGCTTTGCAATGTGACAGCCAGCAGGTGCAGAAGGCAATGGAGCGACTACTGCTGCCATACTGGCAAATAGGAGGGAGAGAAACAGAGCATTGAATTCACTCAGGCAGTGAGCCAGGGAGGGGTGGACGGGAAGAGGACGTGGAAAGTGGAGACGGGGATTATTATATATGAGAAATAAAATCTTTTTCTTTCTTAACCCTTTTATCAGAGAGGACATGAAAGAAGGCATTGCTCTCAAACAGTTCTGTCAGCGAGAAGCACAGCAGCATGCTGAATCCTGCAATCCTGAAGATTAATTACAGCATGAGATGCATGAGACCTCTGTATACGTAACTGGAGATGGGAAATCTGACTTTAGACTTTTGGAAAAACTCTAGCAAGGAAGAGAAGCCCATCACTCAGACTAGGATGCTGATTAAATATGTCATGGGGGAACGGGGTGATTTTACCCAAGAATCTTTCCAAATAAGCAAACAAGCATGTTTATTGACATAGTTGATATGAATAGAAAGCTTTAAAGATAAAGGATTCTTAAAGCCCAATTTAGTTTTCATTCATATTCTGCCCCTTTTTGCATTTTCAGCGTCAGCAATGATTATCAGCGTCATTGTTTTTACCAGTCAGTTTCTTTCAAGTTTTCTGTGCTTTCAGGTTTTGAGTCATGAATATGACAAATATGGTAATTGTTTACAACCAGCTATTTCTAGTGGATTAATTTTAAATGTCAATACAAAGGTCTAAGATTTATGTGTGTATTTAAAAATAAATAAATCTAAGGACATTTTAGAATAAACTCTTTCAAAGGTTTTTTCCACATATCTTCTGTTTATTTTCTGAGTTATTCTGTTCAGATTCCTATGTCATGTCCGACACCTTAGCATCTGGTTTTGTTATTTATTGTTCTGAAATTATGCTCTGCAATGCCAAAAGGGAAGATTAAAATGTAAGTAGAATACGTGGGAATTTATTCTATTTAAACAATTCTGTACTCACAGAGGTGGTTGTTTTGCTCTGTTCTGCATGTGAGAATGAGAGGAGGATGACCTGAGTGCACACATCCAATTTGCTTCCTTAGCGTTGCTCAGACTGGCTGCCTAGCTGGGAAAATGTATCTTCAGCAGAACTCAGCTTCTGTGTAGGATCAGTCTCTGACCAGCTCCTGTTGCAGGACCTTCAGCAATAGAGAGGGTTTCTTTTGCAGAGCTTTATTCATCCTGCAGACTGATTTACCACTAGAGAAAGTTTGGCCAAGTCAGAACAAGGAAGGCATTGTACAAATATATATGAAGGCGGGAGGAGATTTTATAACTCAGTCTTTGTTGTTCATTATGGGATAATCAGCAGGTGGCAGCTAATGTGTGCTTCCATAATAAACAAATATGCCATATGTAATTGTAATATACATATTAAGTGAATGCATTTTGCTTCCTTTAAACAAGTAGGAAAAAAACCACTTGTTTCAAACTGTTAGAAGCTAGAAATATGCATTAGAAACCTGAGGTTGAAAACCTAGCTGTGAGTCGTTTCTACCTTATGTCAATCTGTTTGAGCATATATTTGAAGTGAATTCTTAATTTTATTTCTTGGATGGCAAAGGAGTGGCAAAGAGCCTGAAGATGTAGTTGCTGGTGGCAGCTGGCAGTGAAGAGGAAAACATACATAGTGTTCTATGTTATAAAGTGGGTGGCCCCTTATAAAGTGTGAGAACCATTTCAGGCTGCTGTAGGAACTCTGGTTGTTTTGGAAGCCCTGTTGCTGACTGCAGGTAGGGTTCATGCCGCAGGACCCCGGGGTGGTCCAGCCCTCACCTTGGTTTGGGGCTGAATGTTCTCATGAAGCTCTGGAGAAGTTTTGAAACAAAGCCTCTGACTACTTCTTGGAAAGGAAAATGGTTTGTGCACACCTAAATCTCTTTAAGAACTGAACCAACAGACAATGAGGGGAAGCAGTCAGGGAATCCATTTCATAATTGCAATATGGCTTCAAAGCAGATCACTAACGCAGGCAATGACCACAGCAACAAAGACACAAGAATAATTAACCATGCTTGATTCTTTTTTTGCAATCTCAACAGTAAAATACGCCAAGTCCTGGTACATTTGCCAAAGGAACAGCAATAACCTGACATATTAGCTGTATGCCTAATGGTATATTCACAGTTTGGGCATCTGCGAGTTATTTCTGTGCTTGTTTGTAGTTCCTAGGGAGCTCCCAACGACACCTGTTATTAGCAATTGATATAACAGATGAGGAGAAAGACTACATTTAAAGATCAGAGAGGAGTACTTTTAAAGATTGAGTTACTTTGGATTTTTAGAGGTGTAACTACATGCAGAATACTTTTTCTAGATTCTGAATAATGTAATATTAACTGGTCAATATAGTTTTTCAGGTACCCATGAAATATTTAGAAAATTCCTTACAGTTTAAAGGAAGTCTTCCTGCTTTTAGCTGTTTGTTTGAATGCCAAGGAAGCATTTACTCAATGTCCATGGTGTAAGCATTTAAACAGAAAGTAAATGATTACTTAACAGAACTTGTGTGCGATTGACAGATATTGGAATTTGACTGCACTTCTGCGTTATTTAAGACGATAACAAATGAAATGTGTGCATCTGGAAAAGCTGGTTTTGGATGGATGACCTTTACTTGCTGATGAAACTAAAATGTAATAAATTACATTTCAGCCTTTCTGAAACTGGTGTATAATGCTGAACTGAACTGTAAGTATTTCACTAGAAGACTTCTAATAGGTTCTCAAAGATTTTTACTTTTTTTTTTTTTCTAAATAGAGAATAAAATACGATAATCTCCTGGGAGACTTCTGGAAAGATACTTTAAATTGCCATTTTGTGCAAGGAAGCAAGACAGAGTTTTGCAGAGCCGATGTGTTGATAGTATGATTGCTCTAGCTAGATTTATTTTTCCATTGGGATTTTACATCACTGTTTTATTTAACTGCAACATATAAGGGAAATTACATAAAAGGGATAGTGTTCAGGCAAATGTGGCACAGAATTTAGCTTTGGAATACCTTGATTTACAAAACCTAAGAACAATAGAAATGTTTCCACTGTTGTTATTGTTTGAAATGCAGAGGAAAGATTTCCTATTTCTTTTACAAATTCCTGCAGTGTATATGCTGTTTTTCTCTGCTAGTGGAGGACAAACTCAAATTTACTGGACAGTAACTATAAACTACGGTGGAAATTACTTTCTTGTTTTCATTGGACAAAGTGAATTAAGTGCCCTTTGTTTCCTATTCTCTCTCCATACATTTGTTATCAAATGATTTTGGATTCTGATGCATTGGGCATAAAACTATATTTTGATCTATGAAAGTTCAAGGAGACTTGATCACAAAATGTTTAATTTTTTTTTTTTTTTGTCCATTATCAGTTTGTCAAAACAAAAACTTATCTCAAGAATGTCAGGTCTGTTAACATTTTCTCAGGGAAAAATATCAGGGATATTTTTGTCAGATTTTGAACAAAATTTCAGGGATGCCCATAGGTGCTTTAATACCAGCGGATGTCATTAGGGAGGGAATGGTTTGAAAGATTTCAATTTTGCCCTAGTAAAAATGAGAACGTTTTCAACATCACAAAAATTTGCAGAGGACAAGAAATCATTTCATCTATCAATTTATGATATCCTTAATGGCTGGAAGATTTCTCATCCTCTGTCAAGCCTGGAGGACAGGTACACACTGTCACATGCTGTCAGGATGGGATATGACAACAGCATCACATCTTTCTCCTGACCTTTACAACTGGATTACCTTCTAGAGGAAAGCGAGGATGGAAGAAATACATCTCACCTCAATACACACATAGCCTGAGTAATTAGGAGTTTCCATCAGTAGACAACCCAGCAACTGTTGCTCTAGCAGCAAGCTCCCAGAGGAGTACCATGCTTCCCAGAGTCCCTTAAGCTTTTAGGTAAGGGTACTTATTTTAAGGCACATCAACAGAAGTTTGAGTGTTCTTGATAGGGCCCAGCATGTTAATCCAACAGCAATTATTACATACATGGAAATTGCTGGACTAAACACCCATGAGAAGACTAGGAGAAAAGGGTTTGGAAGCAGTGGATTTTTTTTCTTCTGGTACTACTCCTCTGAGAGAGGGAAAAGATTATCAGTGCTCAGACAACCAATGCTAGATAAAGAACTGGAAGCCTGAGGACTTCAAGAGTGTTCAGGAAAGACAGGATCGCCAGATTCGCCCAGAGTAAAGGTTGCAGAATAGAGGCAGTTTCTTGATAGTTTTTTTGTTTGTTAAAGATATTTTATATCATACACATGTCCTACTGTGTTATTTAAAATGGGTTCAGAATTGAAGAACCATGCTTTACCATGTTATTTATTATGCAGAATTAATTTCCATGCCTACCAGTGTATACTTGACTAAGGGCGCTACAGTTACTTTCATAGATACATGGTACAGCATGTATTACATCCCTGATATTTCCTGCAGACTTCTTTCTTAATCTTACATGCATTTCATACCAGCCTGAATCTGCTCATTATTCATTACTAGAATTATTCCTTGTTCCCACAGCAGCAGACACTCCGAATTAAAAATGTCTGCAGGATCCAGATCACTGATGCTTTCAGGTGAAATCTTCGTCCAATTAATGAGCATGAATTAAAATCCCATGAATGTGGTTATAACACTGGTGTTTTGCATACATTTTCTGGACCTATGATTGCAGGCTTCATGTAGATTACTATGTAAATACCTTATCTGAAATAAGAGGCATTATGTTCTTCCAATTGTGTTCAGCTCTGTCTGCTTCCATCCCCAGTTCCCTCCCTGCCTCAGGTCTTCTGGGAGAACCTGGATGCAGGTGACAGTGCTGCCACCAAATGATGCTGCTCTGAAGCACCAAGTCACTTTTTCCCATGTTCCTTGCTACGCCTGTTCTAGAGCCCTGCTCTGGCGAGATATCCAGCTGTCACAGGTCCCACTCTGATATTTAGTGGAGCTCCATGCTGGGCCTCGCTTTTAACGTTTTTACCTTACTGATTGGGAATTACTGTTCTTGAAGTTTCCCTGACAGCTGGCCACAGTATAAATATGACCACTAGCTATCAAGATGTCTATACTCCAAACTGGTCAGGCTATGATGGCATAAAAAGCAGCATAATAAACAAAGCTACAGAATGATATAGAGAATAACTAATACCAAACTGAATACAGCACACTAAAATAATTCCTGCTGTAGCTGCTGAGGAGAAAAATCACTTAGATAAAGTAAAGCAAGGGAGGCTTGGCAAATAAATGATACAGTGAAGGCAATTCTTAGCTCTCTGTCTTTTGACTTTAATGGAAAAGTCTCCTAAGCAGAATAATTCCAAATGGAGGATGAAGGAGGGGTAACAGAAGGACGTTCTTCTAAGGGCAAAAGGATATGGGCACATATCCCACAAATGTGGGCTTTCCTGGTCCTCAGTCATCAGATGCCTTTTGCTTGGCATCTTTGAAAGCTGTTGTTACCCCCTGAATAATAAGCCCCACTTTCTCTAATAACGGTGGCAGATGTTTTCTACTGTGCATCGTAAGTCTGCAGGTATATTTCCATTGTAAGTAGAGAGTATGAAACCCAGTATTTGAATGTCATTCCCACAGCTCGACTAACACTCTGTCACTGTCATTTTAGCGTCCTAATTACATCAACATTGTCCTTTGTGACTCATACTGCAGATTTCCAATCAAAATGTGTCTAATGAGGGAAGTAGCATTATGGCAATCAAGCAGCAGAACAACATCTCTAAATAATCCCAGCTTGTTCAACATCCCAACTGCACTGTAGAACATAGATCTGAACAGCTAAACATGGTAGGAAAGTGCACATCACTGTGAACTGCTCTGGCTTAGAAAGCTATTGAGGAGCAATTAGATATGGATGAGAACTGCTAGACTTCAGTGCACCTCACACCTGGAACCCCATAACATTGAATGATGGTAAAGAAACAGCAAAACAATATAATTTATGCCCATTAGAATCTTCCCTGTATGTTTGCATATGTGCATATGAATTCACACAGAAAAAATTCCCACACCATAGACTTATTAGAAATGTTTTCAGCAGTTATTTTTTATTCAATTGCGTGGTAAGCCTGAACCCAGGAAGCCTTAGGTTCCTGGGTACTGCAGCCCTATGAATGCACAGAGCTTCCATTTTTCCAAGGAAATACATTTCTAGGAATCACAGCTGCAGAGCAAAGCTTGAAAAAGTAACCTGGTGTACCCCAAAAACTAAGACAAAAAAATACAGTACTGATTACAAGAAATCCTATCATGTGACTATAGGAAAGCAGCTCCTGAGTTTCACTGTTTGGTACTTCCAATACAGCTTACAAAACTCACTTCTTGTTCTCTCGAGGCAGAGGACTTTTAACGTGAAAGGTTTGAAGTAGTCTCAAACAAATGCTCTTTTTTTTTTCCTTTCTTTTTTTTTTTTTTTTTTTTTTGATGCCACATGGATCTGAACCATGACTGCAGACCACTTTGTATCTGGAGCAAAATTATGCTGAATACACTTGGCTGCAATGCTCCATTAGGAACTGGTTTAGCAGTTGAGTAGGCCCAGAGTAGAAAAATGTTTGGGTGATATTCTATGTATTTTGGAACTCATCAGAGATGTGGAATGGATATGGTCTGAACTGCTCTAGCTCTATTACTGTCACAGGATGACTGCTATAATTTAGAGAAATTTGCCATTGATTAGATGCCCCCATGCTGTTTTACTGCATGTTAGGGCTATGCTAGTTAACACGTGCTGTGAAGTATTTTCTGCACAGTTTGGTTTTTTTTCTGTTTTTCTCCTAAAATGATCCATGAACTTTAGTAGTGGAGAGTCCCATACTCTGTTGAGTACTCCAGGACTAGGACACTGGTAAAACAAAGACTCCTCCTTAGGCTTGTCTCTTCCCTGAGAATGGTATACCCACCGCTGTCTGCACAGGATTGCCACTTGGTAAAGCAAGCAACGCTTGTGGTTTGCCAGCAACTCTAAATCACTGCCTTCACTTCTAAAGCATGAAGAATGGGTTTATTCTGTGATAGTGCAAAAATACACAGAACTTTTTTTCTGTTGGGGAAGATATGCTGAAATGAAAAAAAATGTTTCAGAGCTACCTATGCTATAAATAGCTAAAAGTGTCTTTTTTCTTATTTCATTCAAAAAAAAAACCTCAGGATGCTTACAGAGCTCTCAGATCTGGGATCTGTTCTTGAGGAATAACCTCATCCTCAACCATCAGAACTGTTTGTTCTGAATAGGACACTGATCTGCAGCAAGTCTTCCTGAATGCACATGTACTCCCCATTCACATTCTAGTCTCTTCCACAGATTTTCCTCTGATTCTTAATCTTAATATTTAATCAAGGTATCAGTTTTTAACATTGCTCCCAAAGGATTGCTGGCTGTTACAGCATAGGTTTGGAAATGCCTGTATCTCTAAGGCATAGTTAGAAAAGCTGTTGCCTGTAAACAAGCCTCTTTTTCAGAATAACTGTGGAAAGCATAATGACTGGGCTGGTATTAAATTTTGCTATGAATGAAAGATTTATGTTATATAAATAAAATCTTCCTCTAGACCAACAGGGAAAGGCTTATCTCAGTGTAAACTCGTTTACACATTTAAAATATCATTTAATCCCTTTACATAGACAAGCACACTTTAGACTACCATAAAAGAGAAGCTATGATGGTAGTTTCGACAGAGACTGGAAATGAGAGCAACCTATTATAAGGATACTCAGAGTTTCAGCGTGGATGACATTGTACCTGGTTTGCTTGAGTGGTGCGACAGGTGACGGAGAGACTGGCAAGTCAGATCATATGCCTGATTTACTTTCCTCAAACATAAAATGGAGTTAAAGAGACTCACCTTCTTTGTACAGTATTCTGAAAGTACGTACAGAAATTATCATGTAACTAAGACTGGTTTCCTTGTACTGACTGAATCCTCTGTTAAGTAAGTAATTGGGATCTGTGGCAGCTTTAGGCTTGCAAATTAGCACAGATGAGATCCAGCAGACTGGAAAAATAAAAAGTGAAAAGTGATCTATCAAATTACTTCCTAATATCAGTGTCATGCCAAGTGCACAAAGTAGGTTGTACTGATTGCAGAAGAAACTGATTTGCACCACTGGTAGGTCCATATCATCACATTATAACCTCAGCATGTTTGCCCTCCAAATAAGCCCAAAGTAAGCCCTTTTCAGTTCAGATATCATGTGAGCATGAGCTGTAATCTATCTGAGTTAATGTACCCAGCCTTTCAGCATGACTCCAGGAAGGCTGGCTGCACTGATGCCCTTAAACACAACCCAGAGCAGAGCCAGCTCACTTCTTGAGTGTGGCCAGAGAAGTTATAGAGCATAGAGCTTATATAGCATAGGCATTGTGACAGTCCTTACGAATCATAGTTCATTAGCACTTCTATTAATTTGTGCAGAAGGGCAGTGAGGTCAGAACTTTGCCCACAGAAGGCACATACAGGTAATTATACACTGCAGAGCACTTTCTTTGATGGACACCAAGCTTTTTAGGTTGGTAAAATACAACCTCTATTCTAGTATGACTTGAAAACCTGGAAGAAGAATTTCTTAGTCTCAAGATAATATAAAGAAGGGATAGATGGAACTGATGGATACAGAGGAAGAGCAGAGTAGGTAAATATACTCCAAGTTGATATGCAGTACAGCTATTATTTTTCCATTTCCTCTCCCTTTGTATATTGTATGTTTAGAGACTTTGTGAAAAGACAATGAATATGCTATATGAAAACAAATGTTAAGTAAAGATATATTAATGACAGGAAAATGACCCAATCTTTCATTCCATTTTCTAAAATACAGGAGTGGATAGTATCAGCAGTCTCTGTTCATCTGTTCATTACTTTCAGAGATGTTTCAAGTGCTTTTTAGCTGGCATGGATCTCAAAAAAAAAAGAAACCAATTAAAAAAAGTAGATTGCAGCAGTTATGCATTTGTAAAATGAAAAAAATGTATTTATGGAAATCTGTCCTATGTAAACTCCTTACTGCATGTTACTGTTGTATTATGCCATTGTGGCATGTTGCTATTAAGACACAATAACAAAGAAATATTTTTAAAAGGATTATAAAGTTTTTGATTGTGATGGACTCTACTGTCCCCAAAGCAAAAGTTACCCCTACTTCCTTCCTTAGTTCTCTTCTCTCAGCTACTTTAGATTATTTCCCTAAATCACGACTTCCAATTCAGAGCTATTTTTTTCATGACATAGGAATTACAGCTGTGATCACACGTAACCCCTTTTTCTGTATCGTAACTTTGAAATTGTCCATTGCAAATCTGTAAGTATATGCTTTTTGTAAACTCATAATATTGTTTTATAAACTTAGTCATAATGACAATAAGGATGAGTGAAGCCCCTGATTTCTGTTTTCTTCCAGAATGCCTTCTATATTTGAGCTAAAAAAGGAGGAGCTAAGAAAAGAAAATGATGTTGTGACAACCAGAAGATTAAATATTAAGGGTCAGCAAGTGTTTCCATTCTTCTCTGAAGAGACTTATACATAAAATTAGCTTTTTAAGGCTTCTTACGTAGTATTTTGTAACTATGTTTTGCATAATATTTTATAACTGTCCTGGTTTCGGCTGGGATAGAGTTAATTTTCTTTCTCTTAGATGGTATAGTGCTATGTTTTGGATTTAGTGTCAGAAGAATGTTGATAACACACTGATGTTTTCAGTTGTTGCTAAGTAATGTTTAGTCTAAAGTCTAGGATTTCTAGCAAGAAGGCTGGAGGGGCACAAGGAGTTGGGAGGGGACACAGCCAGGACAGCTGACCCAAACTGGCCAACGGGGTATTCCAGACCATGAGACGTCATGCCCAGTATATAAACTGGGGGGGAGTTGGCCTGGGGGGATTGCTGCTCAGGAACTAACTGGGCATTGGTCAGAGAGTGGTGGGCAATTGCATTGTGCATCACTTGTTTTGTATATTCCACTCCTGTTATTATTATTATTGTCATTTTATTGTTGTTATTATTATCATTATTAGTTTCTTCCTTTCTGTTCTATTAAACTGTTTTTATCTCAAGCCACAAGTTTTACTTTTTTTCTCCTGATTCTTTCCCCCATCCCACTGGGTGGGGGAGAAGTGAGTGAGCAGCTGCGTGGTGCTTAGTTGCTGGCTGGTGTTGAACCACGACACTGTTTTACACAGACTATAAGCAAATCACTCAATTTTAGACTAGAAATTAAATAAATACAATTAATTTTAATGGAACTCCTCTATACAGAAAAAAATTGTTAACTCTTACAATTTGCATTTCATAATGATGTCTACGTTAAAATTTCTCATTTAATACACACTAATGGTTTTGAAAACTGGTATAATTTAAGCTATAGCTATACATTGCACAATTCTGCAAAGTCCCAAATTAAAACTTTAAGCTCAGTGAAATGCATTAGTGTCCTATTTGCAGAAGTGCTAAGGGGACACTGTTCAAAAGCACCTATCATCCATATGCTTTAGAAATGCATCACTATTTTCAAAATTAACCCAGACATTTTAATTGGCATTTCAATCTCCTAAAATTTAGGTGTCTGTTCTAAGCTGGTTGTATAATCTGCTTCTCATATTAAAGGAGAGAGATAGACATCTCAGTAAGTAATTCAGCTCATCATAAAATAACTGTCTGGGAGAGAGAGTAGATGCTTATTTCTTATTACCCCTTGGGATGTAAAGTCATTAATCCTCTTTTGGAGTCAAGTGGATGAAGCAAGGTCAGTGTTTTCTGGGTTGGCAGGTGGGGGATGTAAGGAGCAGCTGTCTATAACACTGTTCTGAAAAACAGAATCAAATCCAAATCTCTTCTGTGTTTGATTTGGTTTCCTATCTTCTAGGAAAGAGTCCTAACAACTAAACTGTAAGAAGGCATTCAAAAATAAAGGTCTTTGTGCATCCCAGGTGAAACTTAAATACTTGACTGCTGTAGCAGAATGTGAACCTGAGCAGAACACTGTGGTTGTGGAGACAAACATCCTCCATCTGTGATGCATCCCAAATACAGCAGCTTCCTGTGAGAACCTGCAGAAGGTGTAAATCCCTGCTTCAGAACTTCAGACAAAGCACATTTTAACCATATCTTGTGTCATCATAGGTGAGTACTTCCAGCAACATGTCAAATAGTTATCCTTCCCCTTTCTCCATGCTGACTCATGTGAAGCTCAGGCATGCTCCAAAAATGGTGATGGGGTCCGAGTATGCAGGTAGCACTGGGAGAACACATTTTGATTTGAGAATCCTTACAGGGTAATGGGATGCCACTGGGGTTCTGACAGGGCAGTCACAGTAGAAGGGCGTGTGGTTTCATCAGAACTCAGGAGCCAACATGTGGACTTCTATGCTGAAGACTTCCCTGACAAAAACTTGGATGCAGAGGTCTCCAGACATGGGAAGCCTACATGGCAGCTGAGAGGGTGTAGTGTCTCAAAGGTCCCTAAATGTTTGAATGTAAGAACATAAAGTAGACGCCTAAGTGCTCATGTTGCTTTAGGTTTCATCTTTGATGAATCTTTGACTTTTTAGGCTCTACATAAAAAATTTCCGGAAATACCTATAGGTCAAATGTTTTCGTTTTATATCAGAACCTAAAAATTCAGCTAATATGCCAGGGGGAATTTTCTAAACAGTCTCGATATTATTGTATTCAGTGATTAATATGCATACATTCAAATCCTGCCCTCTCCATCCCTTGTACTTGCTTTTGAAAATGAGATTTAAAAGATTGTTTTATAACATGCTTTTAAAAACTACCCTCCCATTTCTCTAGAAAAATGCAGAGTTGTTGTTGTTCAAACAGTGCCTTAATTGTCATAACAACAGGTTTGCTTAAAATGTCATGGAGAAATAAAGAAGAAGGAGAATGTAAATGCTAGTCTTTTAGGACTTTGATATGTTTGAAAATGGAATCCAATTAAACCCCTATATTTGCTAATCTTTGTCTTAATAAAGTTGCTGTGGGTGTTACTGGCTGTTTATACGACGAAAACATGGAGAAACAGCATGATTATTTTCAGATTTGTGTTTAGATTTTGTGCCATCGTGATCACATAAAAAAACTGCTTGAATGTATTCAATATTAAAATCAGCAAATAGTTTTAAAGGAGAGAAGGTAATTAACTTCACTTCTTAATGACGCTTCTAATTTAGACTATGCATGAGATGTATCATGAGTGAGAGAGATGTTGCAGAAAAAGACTGTTCTTTGGCTAAAAAGCCAAACTGGGAATCAGCAGTTTGATTCTATTTTCTCATCTTCAGCAGACTTACTGTGTGACCTTAACCAAAGTATTTAATTATTCTGCTCTGCAGTTTATCTATAAAATGGAAATAATGACAGTCAACTTGCTGAGAGGTTGTGGGGATTAATTATTTAATATTTATATCTTCAGATAGAATACAGATAGAATTGCAGAGTATGATGACTGATTAACATTATTTTGCTATTACCAAGCTCTGAGATTATAGCCTGACTATTTTATTGTACAAAAATCTTCACTTTTCATAGTCCTGCATCTGACAACAACCCCGCCTGAAATGTATTGAGCAACAAATGTAAAGTCCTTCTCTTGGTTCTTAAATCTAATTAACGCCCAAATTACTCTCAGAAGCAGCAGAGAACAATAATGTGCAAGTCTACCTTTGTTGCTCACACCTGCCAGTTCCACGGAAGGATGCGTAAAGGGTACCTTCCAGATAATGTATATTTGCCACAATCCAATGGCTTAAAAAAAACCCAAACCAACGCAGAGCATATTGACTGCAGGCTTAGCATGCAGGTCCTAGAGACTGAAAAAAACCCAAACAACTTTCTGCTTCTGGTCAGTATGCTCATGGGCAACAGACAAGATTTGTTTTGAAGGTGATGCTCTCCTGAAGCACAGATCTGGCCCACACAGCTGCTGAATCTGGCTACCTGAGATAGCATATTAAGCAAACCTCTCAAGCAGTAGGTAATAGAAAAAGGCTGCATATATGCCCCAGAGGTGTGCCAAATGCACTCTAATTGATGCTGATGAATTGTTCAGAGAAATTACAGAGTTATATACATGAGGTACAAGTACTGCCATTTTGAATCAACAAATAATTACCAACAAATGTCTTTAAAAATTTCCTACATAGTTCTATTCAATATACAGCGGTAAATGGTCTTTTTAATTCAAACACTTTCTTGCTGTTATTGGCTATACATCATGAATTATTACTTTGAATTGGGGTGTGCTGACAAAGGTCTTCAACTTCTTTAAATATCTGATGCAGCTGAGCAAGTTGAACTTCCCACCTGATTTATTTGTCAACACAAACTAGAAGAAGGTGGCATGTATCCTTTCTGGTATTAAAAGGAATGAGGCATTGAGTAGGCGATTGCTGTCCCTGTGACCATATCCTAAGATGACTCCTGCATATCAGCATCTGCTCCTGATCACAGGCAGGGCACACAGCAAAGCCCGGGTTAGCTCACAGCTCAGCTGTGGTCTCTCCCTACACATGTGCAAGGAAAAGTGATTTTAACTGTAGAGCTGAGGCACAGTTTGGAGAGCAAAGATCTCACGCATCTACTTTGGAGAAAAAAAGAGAAAGGAAGACTCCATTCTTTCCTAGCAAGGCACCCAACAGATTTAGAATAGACAAGAGAGAAATGCAATGATTTTATCTATGCTACTGTTATGTCTGAGGATGATGCCACTAAACAGGGAGTATATCAACCTCATAGCTTAATATGAAATTTTTACAAATGCATTTGATTCATGTCTTCACGAACAAAGAGGTCCCCTGTGAAAGGAAGATTAATTGCATGAGCCTAGGGAGACCATCCGCTGTGGTGTTTAACCCAGGGGTAACAGACATGAATTAGCCTATGATCTTGTAATGACGCTACAAGCAAAGCTTACGCTATGTGAAAGAAGCAGTCTGTAAGGGTTCTTGAAACTGAAATAAACTAAGTGACTTTTCTTATTTCGTCGCTTCTGTGAACTCTGTTTCTGAGTGTGGCAGTATAAACACAGATAATTTTAAATACCCTAACCTATATAAATGGCATATAGGAAAGAACTTCCACCTGTGGTTTGAATCCCTGCTGAGACTTTATATAGTTGTATCACCTTTGGAGTTGGAAACTTTGTTTCTGAGTAACCCTAGATCCTGCCCTGTTGTAAACAAGCATTATCACCCTCAGCTCCCTGGGGAAGCTTGTATTTCTTGGTCTTCATGAGCAAATGAAAGTCCTGCTAGTTCTACAACATGAAAGAGTAAAACCAGGAATAGCTCTAAAGCAGCTCAGTTCTCATATGACTGCTGCTCAGAGACAGAATCATACATTAGGCAGCCAGAAAAATTAACACAAAATTTCACATTTTCGTCATATAGAACAGAAATGAATGTTCTGAGGGCAGCTACTCCCCCCGCCCCCCAAGCCTTATTCCAACTCATAACAGCAAGAAAAGCCTGATCTGCCAATCTAAAATAAAAGCAAAATCCCCCAAACAATTATCTTAAATGACAGAACCAAGTTTTCTGGTCAGGCTGTCAGTCCCAGTCAATGACCTTACAAAATCTTACTATGGCCTGACAAGATATATGAAAGCCCTGATAGAACTAAATCTGGCCAGGGACATCAAAGGCAACAAGAAAAGCTTCTATAGGTACATCGGTGATAAAAGGAAGACTAGGGAAAATGTGGGCCCTCTCGAGAAGGAAACGAGAGACGTGGTTAGCCAGGACATGGAGAAGGCTATACTTCAGGTACTTTTTTGCCTGAGTCTTCACCGGCAAGTGCTCTGGTCACTCAGGCCAGGTTACAGAAGGCAAATGCAGGGACTGGGAGAATGAAGAACCACCCACTGTAGGAGAAGATCAGGTTTGAGACCATCTGAGGAATCTGATGGTACACAAGTCCATGGGACCTGATGAGATGCATCTGCAGGGACCGAGGGAAGTGGCGGACGCAGCAGCTAAGCCACTATCCATCGTATCTGAGACGTCATGGCAGTCCAGGGAAGTTCCCACTGACTGTAAAAGGGAAACATAACCCCTGTTTTTAAAAAGGGGAAAAAGGAAGACCCAGGGAACTACAGGCCAGTCAGTCTCACCTCTGTGCCCAGGCAGATCATGGAGCAGATCCTCCTGGAAACTATGCTAAGGCACATGGAAAATAAGGAGGTGATTGGTGACAGCCAACACAGCTTCACTAAGGGCAAGTCATGCCTGACAAATTTGGTGGCCTTCTATGATGGGGTTACAGTGTTGATGGATAAGGGAAGAGCAACTGACATCATCTACCTGGACTTGTGCAAAACAGTTGACACTGTCCTGCACGACATTCTTGTCTCTAAATTGGAGAGACATGGATTTGATGGACCACTTGGTGGATGGATTGGCTGGATGATCACACTCAAAGAGCTGCAGTCAATGGCTCGATGTCCAAGTGAAGAGCAGTGACAAGCGACATTCCTCAGGGGTCGGTATTGGGACCAGCAATGTTTAGCATCTTTGTCAGCAACATGGACAGTGGGACTGAGTGCACCATCAGAAAATTTGCCAAAGACACCAAGCTGTGTGTTGCGGTCAACATGCTGAAGGGAAGGGATGCCATCCGGAGGGACCTTGACAGGCTCAAGAAATGGGCCCATGCAAACCTCATGAAGTTCAACAAAGCCAAGTGCAAGGTCCTGCATCTGGGTCAGGGCAATCCCAAGCACAAATACAGGCTGGGTGATCAATGGATTGAGAGCAGCCTTGAGGAGAAGGACATGGGGGTATTGGTTGATGAGAAACTCAACATGGCCCCACAAGGTCTGCTTGCAGCCCAGAAAACCAACAGTATCCTGGGCTGCATCAAAAGAAGCGTGGCCAGCAGGTTGAGGGAGGTAATTCTCTCCCTCTACTCCGCTCTTGTGAGAACCCACCTGGAGTACTGTGTTCAGCTCTGGGGCCACCAACATAAGAAAGACATGGACCTGTTGGAGTGAGTCCAGAGGAGGTCCATGAAGATGATCAGAGGGCTAGAGCACCTCTCCTATGAAGACAGGCTGAGACAGTTGGGGTTGTTCAGCCTGGAGAAGAGAAGGCTCTGGGGAGACCTTACTGCAGCCTTCCAGTACGTAAAGGGGGCCTGCAGGAAAGCCAGAGAGGGGCTTCTTACAAGGGCATGTAGTGATAGGACAAGGGGTAATGGCTTTAAACTGAAAGAGGGTCAATTTAGATTAGCTGTAAGGAAGAAGTTCTTCCCTGTGAGGGTGGTGAGGCACAGGAACAGGTTGTCCAGAGAGGCTGTGGATGCCCCATCCCTGGCAGTGTTCAAGGCCAGGTTGGATGGGGCTTTGGGCAACCTGGTCCAGTGGAAGGTGTCCCTGCCCATGGCGGGGGGGCTGGAACTAGGTGATCTTTAAGGTCCCTTCCAACTCAAACCATTCTATGATTCTGTGTAATCTGGAGGATCAAAAACTCTTAGGTCAATCCTGCCTGCTGCTTACTTCTTGAGAACAAGATCCAGATGTGGTGATCCCCAATGTGAAAAAGTCATCCTAGCGCTAAGGTCTTTTTGTCCAGTAAAGAGAAAAAGGAATCTGCACGTTCATGCAGAAAAGTCTAATATCATTATAAAATAATTTTCATTAGCATGGAGAAAAATCTAATGCTATCACATTAAATATGTAACAGAAAATAAAACCAGTGGATTAGAACACTTTCCTATCTATGTTTAATCTCTGCTCTGTGGAATTTGCATAGATGTATTGTCATGAGCAGTAAGTATGAAATGCAATGACATCAAAAACATTCTAGACCTAGTCTATAGACTAAGTTGAACTGTATAACCTGAACTGGTATAAACAGGGTGCAGGGCAGTGTATATACACCTCTTATCTGTACATGTCTTCTCTAACCTCTTTCAAAATAAGGCTCTAAAGGACAGTGTCAGTGGCTAGGACGTTGCAGACTATGAGGAGCATTTTATTGGTTAACAGCCAGCAGCAGCCTGGGATCTAAATTCATGCAAACAGGCCATTGCAAACATGAAATGAAAAAAAACCCCACTCACGAAATAAAATCGGTCCACAATAAACAAAGATTCAAATATGGTTTATGAAAGTGTTGTGGCAAAGAAAATATCAGAATAAAATAGTTAAGTAGGTAGGGACCAAAGATTACTGTTTACTTATTTGATTAAAATTATAATTTCATCTTCGTCATTTAAAATGCTATTAGTAACATGCAAAACTATAAATAAGTTTTACTGTAATGAAGAAAAACAATGTCTTCAGGACAGAATCATAATCTCTTCTATCAAGCTCAAAGAGAATTAAACATTTGTCAGTGTGAACATTCTTAAATTTACAAAAAATAATCTAGGGAGGAAAAAAAGTAGAATTTCATATTATTGAATGACAGCTATGGACATCACAGCCCCTGGCCATGACAAGTGAAAATGACAGATCTGAGCCATGTAATAAATAAAGTCTAAATGTGTTGAGTAAACTAAGGATGCAAAGAGAAAAAAACCCCACTATTTCTGACTTACAGGTCAAAAAATTCGGAATGCCCTTTTGAGGACAAGATGCAGACATTTCAGACCAATATGATTATATTTTTAACACATGTCAATTACATTTACAGCCCTGGATACACATTTGCAATCTCTTAGATTAATCTAAGTAAGTAAGTGTCAGATGTGATTTGAAGCAACAGAAGGAAGCAATGCAATTAGAATACCAAAAAGGCACAACATGTTTAGCCCTTTTTTGCATGCTGTTCTGTCCAACTTTGCCATGTGTTCATCACACTTCTCTGGTCCGAACTCCAACAAAACCAACCAAATGTGCAAAACATGAGGTGTCTTCTTTTGTAGACTCATAGCCTTTTTTTCCCTTTCCTTGCCATTTTGAACCCATTAAATATTTCATTTGTAGTTTAGGTATTTTAAAACTTAAATAGAAGAGTTTCTTGTTTTGAAAGGTTACAAATGGGAAAAAAAGTTGATTTTTATAGCTTCATACACACTAAAAGATTCCACTTAGTTCACTGCCATTGACTATGTCAATAAATGCCTCAGTGTTGCTCTTGATTAGCCTCTGGTTTTTCTCTGGATTATGTCAAATTCTCCTTCAATGCTGAGGTCAAAGCTTTTTGAATATTCCTGGCTTGCTGCTGTGTAGGTCAAGGATTTCAACTGAGTGTTGTAGCTTGCATTAAAACTGTCTGTTTGGTCTGCTAAGGACACAGCTAGGCCTGCGCCAAATACACAGGAGGTTTTGGAGCACAGCTCCAGGACATAACGATCATGCTGCACACCCTTACCTTCAAGCAGTTGAAGAACTCTTGGGTTAGAGCATTTATTAGCTATGTGCTTATAAGGCCAAAATTGTACTGTGGGAAAACCTACTAACTTAAAATGGAATTAACAGCTACTTGCCACAGTGAGATTTCCCAGTGAGGGACTCTCCTGGATACCCTGAACACTTTCTTACAGAAAATACTGAAAACAGATAGCAGCACAAAACCTCTCAGCTCTCTACGCTTACCGATGACATTTTTTTCCACTCCATCTCCTCCTACAGCCTTTTCTCTCAGTGTCTCTCTTTACCCCCTCAGGGAAATTGAAAGTGAGTTGTGTCTTCATTCTCTTTTACTTCATCTCATATCACATTAGCTCTCCATCACCTGCATTCTCATGCGCTCCCAGTCTGAATCTGGAATCGCACTCATTCACTCACCAGAAACAACAGTTTACAAAGACATCACTAGTATAATGTACATAGTACAGAGTCAAGGTCAGGTTGCTTAACATACGCATTTGTTCAGGTGTTTTTGACTTTCTTCCGGCAAATGTGAGTTTGGGAAGTGGGTTAGCAAGCTCAGTGACCTCAGAGATCATAAATGGAATAATTAAAACTAAGTTCTTTAGCTACATGTGCAAAACTGGGTTTTCAGACTGGGCTTTTAAGATCTTTTTTATTGTTGTTTTAAAGACTTTTTTTTTTTAATATTAGCTAATATGAATAGAAAAGACATAATGTTAGAGGGCATTACATTATCTGAGAAATACTGAAGTATGTGTAAATAGTGACTGTACATGTGGAAACATGTGTAAAAGAGTAAGGTTAAGACTGCAAATGGAAGCTGTCATTTCCTGATAGCTCTAATCTATGCTGTTACATATCACTAGAAAAATGGTCACTTTTTTTTTCCTAATACCACACAGAGAAGATTTAGATGATCTTGAAATCTGAAATACTTTTTTGTATACAATATATTTTATTGTGAATACCATTAGTTCTGTGGAATTTGCTTTGCACTTTTCTACTGAGTGATGTCTTGCTTGTGTAATAGATGATGGACAGAGCGTACTCCATAACTGAGTTGATTTGGGTCATGAGGGTGTCTCAAACTTCTTTAATATTTTGAAAAAATCACATGAGCACAGAATCCTCTCTACAAAGGTGTATGGGTTTGGCTGGCTGATGTACTACTTAGTCATAGTTTCTAAATAGTATAGAAATAACATATATTTTGGCAGGTTCCTGGAGGACTCCATCAGAACAGAAATTTGATTGTATTTGCATTATGAACATCCACATGCAGGTGGAAAATTTGCCACAAGGAGTATTTTGCCTGAGCCAAGATACAATAAATGATTGCAATAAAAGATAAGAAGAAAGATAAGAAGAAAGACAAAGATAACAGAAGTAAGATCATGCATTTAAGTATGCATGTCCAAATTGCTTCAGAAAGCTTAAAATAGATCTATATCAGCCATCCTGTTTGCTGGTGAATTCATATCAGAGTACTCTCTTTTTTTTTTTTTTACTTTTTTTTTGGTACTTTTGTCTGTTTGTTTTCTTTCCAAACAGTGTGTCCTTCGGTGTTAACGGGAAGGTCAGTGCTAGGAATCTATTGTAGCATTAAGGGATTGCCTAGAAGGAACTTGAAAGATGTTTGCCACCACAGCAGCAAAGTGAATAAAGATGGACATGTTCCCAGGTGGTGTGCAATGGCAACGCAAAGATTGACTCCGATATGGTAGGAAACAGGGCAAGAATGTAGAGCTTCAGAACAGAGGCAAGCCTGCCATAATAACTGTCACGACTATTTTGGCAGCTGTATTTTATATGAGCAGAAGAGTGCAGTGAGGATACTGGTTAAAAACCCAAGAGAACAGATGAGGGCTTTAGCAGCAATAGCAGGAAAACACAATGTAAACTTCTTTGGAGGAGGAAGTGGCCATACATGGCCTTATCGTGGCAACAAAGGCAATGGAAAAGGAGGAACTGAAAATTTGTCTAGCAAGTTAAGGGGTCATTGTTTTTTATACCTTTTGGATTGTTCAAACACTCTGCAAGTACTGCCTCATGGCAATCCAATTTAATGGTGATTAAGGGATAGGCCATCTGGGTAAGAGAAACAGAGTATCCCTATGTCCACAGACTAAGTCAATGTTCTCACTACTGCCCCTCAGTTTATTCCCTTTCTTTCCAGTGTACTTTACAAATGTTCTATTTAGCAAATATTTCCCAGCATGGTCTTAAGTCTCTCCAGGCTGATTTCTATTTGCTCAGTGCTTATTGAATCCCCTAAATGATCCGAATTCTTTAAATCTACTTGCATTATTTATTAGCTTAGTGTTCTTTGAGTAGACAACTAACTTTGCACATATCCTCTGAGGTGTTAGAACTTGTGAGGATACTGCCTTGGCTGCCATGGAGGCCAGCATCGTCTTCTCTTTTCCCTTCTCCAGTGTGGCCACTGCAATGAACGTGATCTCACCTTGATGGTTTAAATAAAAGGTACTTTCTCTACAGGATATGTCCTCTTTGAGCACAGGTGATGAGGGAGCTTTATAAAATGCATTTATACTCAACAAGTAGAAGTTAAAAGGCACGTATTGCCAGTCCCAAGGATGTCTCAATAAATGCATTGCTACTGGGTTAAATAATTTCCTTACCCATTTTTCCATCAGTTTTCTCTATCAAATCACAGGTACATTATCTAAACACAAAATAGCCCTAAATTGTCCTAGCACGCTACAATCCTTTCCCAAACTGAAAGTTTCCATCCCAGATTACATTTCAGAAATCAGCTTTCCATCCTGCAACTACTCACTTCTCTTCACTTTAAACATTAATCTCTGAGGTGAAATCATCTTCTCTTTGGGAAAGATCTTCCTAAGTCTTGTAAGCCTTTTTAAACTTTCTGCAGCTTCATCCAAGACAACCTATTTGTTCTATATCTTGACACTATGTAAATCCTCTTGATGGGAATTGGGCTGCATGATACTTTCTAGAATGGGACTAGTCTCGAGACCTGAAAGCCCTTCTACGTTAAAGTGCTGGTGGTTGATAATTTCTTTCTTGGTTCACATAGGCACAAAAATACCAATAAGCATCTCTGTAAATTCCAGTAAGTGTCTAAGTACCACTGAAAAACTGATTAAGACTTACTAGTGTTCTATTACAAAAAGGTACACTGTACTACATAATTGTCTTTATTAAGAACTAAAATGCTTCACAACTGTATAACATTTTATCTCCTTTTGCTGCCTGTAAGTTCAGCTGGCATATAAAATTAAGTCATTAAAAAAAAAAAAAGAAATTTATGACAAAAGTGAACATCTAGTTTTTTTATAAAACAAATCTGCTGCTTCAACCTCAGGTAGTTTCTCTTTCAATCATCATTAAGCTGGTTGACAGTCAATCCACATTGTTCATCAGAAAAGTTGAGAGTGCCATTTCCACCACAAGTTCTTCTCTGTCACTTTTAAAAGATCTAATAACTTCCTTTACCTTTCCAGCTGAAACGGCATTCACCGTATCCAAGAATTATTTTTTTTGCATATTTTATCCACTGGTTATTTTACTTTGACTTTTTGTTTTTGTCAGTTTTCCGCTTCTTTTCCATTGTCCCAATTTATTCTGATCCTGCTATTGTTTTTTTTTTCTTAGAACTGATCTTTTTGCTATTTCTTTTCGTTTGTAATATATTTTTTCTTGTCCTGTTTCCTATGCTTTTCTTTAACTAGTGATGATATAAATGTACTCAGGTCACAAAAAAGCTGGTTTAACAATACTTTCTTAATTGACTTCAAGACACAGAATAGATTTTAATATATTTTACAATGTAAGCCAAACATTTTTTATGAATTAATAGCTAGAATCAGCCCGTGTTTCTCCATAATTCAAAATATTATAGAGACGCTAGTATTCCTTACTGTACTAAGTTTCTAAAGGAACTATAACAATCGTTTACATTAATGCATGTTGGTGACTCTACTGAACTGTTAATCACATGTGTAGAGCTAAGCACATGCAAAAACTTTTCAGAGGAATAATTTTAAGACAATAATCATCTTTCTGTAGATATTTAGAGAATATTGTTCTAGAACAATTTGGATTGAAGTGTCAGATTTTTGGTTTGTGAAAGGCAAAACTAAGACAACATGCACATCTTTTACACCTGCATGTGAGTACTAAAATTTTTGGCACCACCATCTAAAAAAAATGAGCATCAACTTAGATAGCTGTAATGTGGACAATATCATTGTAGCTTGTCTATATAATATATTAAAAAAATGATATGTGATTTCCTTCTGGAAGTTCTGCTTGAATGAAGAATTCATGATCAATTCCCAGATTGAGGCTTGTAAGAATATTGGCCCCAGCATATATGTTTGTATCCTGTGTCCTTTGAAGACACTGCAGCTACGTGTAGGCAAATGTGATAGATAGCAGACCAGGCTTAATAAAAATCAACAACAGATTTGTTTGAATAAGTATTGCATGATCAGGTTATTTACTAGCAGGCTGGCAACTGTCCAAGGCTACAGGACCTTAGAGGGAAAGAATAGTCTACACAAACAGTGAAGACAGGCTGAGATTTATGGAAAATATTCTTTTAGAATTTGAGAACAGTTGTCTCCGGGATATATAGCAATATTATATTTCTGCTATATTTCTGCAGTGCTACATACTACAAGCCTGATCTGTCTTGGCCCTAGAATTTTCATCTCTATGTATTAGGTCAAACTATGTACTTCACAGCTACTCCTTGCTCACTGTTTCCTGTTATTATTCCTTACAACAGGGACAAGTGACACACATGAGTTGGCAGTATTAGAACTAGCACAAGATAAGTGACTTTATGCTGCATTTCTTTCTCATCCACCTAAGAAGATTAAGTGATGTAGCATAGATTTTATATGCAGAAGACTTTTCTTGCAGAGAATTATAAAATGCTTAAATCCACTTGTATGAAACTTTTCTCTGAAGTGAAATGCTCTTAATGTTGCAAATGGGCAGCTCCAACCAGCTCATGTTTGTCCTTTTGTTAGTGTGTCCTTCAGATAGAAGTGATTTATGCCATGAAAAGAATGATATAGCTAGTGCAGACTTTAACACATAGCCAAATAAAATAGTTGCATTACAAAAAGGATGTTTTTGGGTGTACCTGCACAGGAATTAAGAGTATTCCACCACTATGAACACTGACAAAAACCAGTGCAACTGTCCTACTTGACACTATTGCACTACCAGAGAAGACACAATTGCCTTATAGAAGAAACCAGATTCAAATACATGAATGGAATGGGTAAGGGACATTATCCATAATTAAAAAAAAAAATCAAAGTGTTCCTTAATCTTTTGGGGAAAGAAGTACATTGGTATTTCATTATAATCTGGCAGCAGAGGATGGGAAAGGGAGTAGCGAGGGAGAATAAATAGATACATAAAACACTTAACATTTAAGTTAATTTTTTTAAAAAATCACCAATTCACTTTTAAAATTATGAAATAACAAAGACATCAGTTATAAGAACTAATAGTAAAGATCTCTATGATTCAGCTTTGCAATTCCACCTGTAAGCAGCACTTCTCTGTATTTGCCAACTTTAAGAGAAGGGATGTTTAGTTTCAAAAAAAAGAATTAAATAGTTTTTTAAAAGTCCTGTTAGTTTACAGATCATCTCTTGATAGATTTAAACTCACCAGTATTCACGATACACTACTAAACTGCAGATTAATAATCTAAAATGTTTGGTGGTTGCATGAAATGCTGGTTTGGACCTCTTTGTAGTCATACCACTCGAATGTCATTATCTTCCTAAACCAAGATTATCAATTTACAGTTCTGCTACAAGTTAAGAAAAAGTCAAAACCCAGAACAAAATCCAAAGTCTAATTTCACTAGCACCAGCGTGTATTTTCTCACAGACTTGCATGAGAAAATCATTTGGCTTGGCTCCTAAACCCTTCCTATCTGCTACCTTTAAGCTACTGAGAACTGATGAGATGGAAGCAGATAACTACAGACACTAAGCATGGTCAAAATAAACGCTGTGACAACCATTGCCTTATTTTCTCCAAAGTTCTTTACAATGAAAAAGACTCCTTTTCTTGAAAGCAGAGCTGTTCATTTTTCTCAATGATCCAAAGCCCACAGGAGTAAATGGTTTGCCTGACTTTAATTAGTTTTGCATGAATTTCTGTGGAATGACAAATAATGGTTCAAAAAAATGAAAAGCCATGTTGTAGTGAACAATTCTTGTGTGGAATTACATCATGAAGGGTGATGGTCTCTTAAATACCATATTCCTTTTTTTTCCTTAAAACTTGGCCTTTTTTAACCTTTAACAAATAAAATGAGCTGAGAACAACATGGAGTTCAAATTAACATGTGATTTCCATTGCTTTCTCTAAAAACTGTTAAACAGTGACACCGTGGCCTTTCATGTGAAGTTTTGATTATAGGCACATTTAGGCTTCAGTGCTGGAAAGGTATATGCACCTGCATACCATTTTGCATTGAAAAGAGCCCCATTCATTTTAGTGAGTTAAGCTAAGCCTCTGAGCATGCCTTTGCAGGACCAAAGCTTAGCTGCTTCAAATTTCAAACAATAATAACATGACATGCCTAGGTTAAATGTTTCTGTTTCAACAATCTGTTTTATCTAGTTGTTTTTGTTAAGTATTCTGTTCTTTGTCCTGCCTCACATAATTAAACTTGTAGTTCAATCTCGTACTTATTTAGTGATTTATTAAAATAAAACTAAATCTAGCTATGCTGGGTAACTGGTTTTGTCAGAAAAACACAGCATGAGTAAAGCAGGTCAAAATTTCTGTAGGCAAAATAAACCAAACCAACGTGTCAGGTAGCAATACAGAAAACTTGAGACTTATTTAAAGACACGCACATAAGAAATCTTAGAATGAAACTGGAAAGACAGAAACAAAATTGTTTTCCCCCAGATTAAGTGCCTACGAATTGCACAATGCAAAGATTGCCCAGCTTTTTCAGCTTAGAGCATAACATAGTTATTTTTCAAAGCCTGAAATAGCTCCATAACTAGATATAAAATAAGTAATGGAGTAAAGCACAGTGAAAAAGTTTCCTTGTTTCCCTCTAACAGAGTCTGAAAGTGCAGGCAACCCAATAAGACTTATGTGCCCTATATTTTAAATCATTTGCAGGAACCTTGCCACATGACTGTCTCACCTCAGAAGATTTTTCTTCCTTTCATTTAGACCTACTTTGTGCATTCATACCATACTGGTTTGGCAGGTGGAAAAGTCAATGTCTTTAAAACTGACTTTCTGATCTGGGAGCTTTTCTTTGTAGATACAAGGGAGAGTAGTCAGACTTTATGTCAGACACTCACGAATCAATTTAACCAGACGTCTCTATGGTGGAGGTTAAACTGCTGATTAGGTACAGATAGAAGTGAGCTTTATTGGCTGGCATAGCATCTAATAGCTTAGAAATGACCAAGAAATCTCCACTTTATGAAATGGCTATAATAATCTAAGGTGGATTAATCTTGTCTCTTTTTTGTTCCGATCAGCTTTCAATTTGCTTATTAGCTTGGACAATATTATGCATAAGTGAGACAGTCTTTGTGCTCTTGGTGCCTGGTGTCAGAGGACAGAGTAACCTGTAGAATCTGGGAGAAAAAACTGTAGGGAAAGTCCTTTTCAATCTGCACAGGTCTGGCATGTCACATTCTTAGTTTAGCTAGTTTTTTTTCAGAGAAATTAGTAGCCATGCTGTTGAGCATGTATGAACTGAAACACCTAACACAGAAAAATCCAGTTTGAATGACTGAAATTTTACAAAGTGGCAAGAAACTGAAAAAAAGGATCTTTTACCTGATTATATCAAGTATTAGATCTGGCTATCATAAATGACATGGCCTTGAGGTTTTGGAAACTGACTTTTAGGCCACTGCGTCACTTTTTTTTTTTTTTTTGCCTTCAGAAGACATTGTTAGAAATCCTATGTGGTGGCACTAATTCCTTTTGATTTATCCCAGATTTCTTCTGGAGTAAGTGAACGAAGTACTTGGTGTTCTTTCTCAGATCCTGCCTCCTGTCTCCTAGTTTTGGTGATCTATGGACTTTTCCAGATGGTGAATAATCTTCATAAGGTAAGACAATAAATCATAATCAGAGAAAAACACTGCAGTCTGAGGCTGAATGGGAGCAGTGTGGTTTCCTGTGTCTAATGATCTTCCAGCTATGCTCTATACACTGGAACTACCTGATCATCCACAATATACTTACTCTACTGTTGCCGTGCTCTATCTTCCTAGCACTGAAATTAGCAGCACTTTTGTTTCTCCAGCTGCTCTACTGACTAGCAATTAAATACAACTAAAGACAATTACTTATTTTACAATTTGTCTGTGTAACTGGACTGTTTTATCATTTGTTTCAAACTGTGCATGATAATCTCTATTATAAAATACAATATGGAGGAAAGTTTGTGGTGGTGCAGAGGAATTTAGCTGTACAGCTACTATTGACATTAATAGAAGTCACACAACTTGATCCTTTTAAGTTTGCTGGAATTTAAGTACTTAAATATTTAAAAAATTGTTTAGGAAAACAAAATACTTCTAATCAACTCCCATGCCAAATATTTATCTGTATTTAGACACCTTGATGCCACTCCTAAGTATTTGCCCAATTCACCTCTGTCAAGTGAAAATCAATTTTTCTTGTATCAGTTTTGTACTATCGGCCAAAAAGTCTTTAGCTTGCTTTCAGGATAATAGTGCCTTTTGAATAGCTGATCCTTTATTTTCCTCATTCACTGAGCACTTCCCAGCTTTTATGCTGAGTGAGTCAGAGGTCCTTTGGGAAAAATAGTATTTGATCATTTATTTAAAGATTTTATATGCACATTCACACGAGGGTAGACTGAAGGCTGACAAACAGCCTTGATTCTGGCATTTCCTAGCTACCAGTGTTTTGGCTTTCCAACCCAAGTAACATTCTTTGACCTATTTTTTGTGGGTGAAGAATTGATTCATGTGAGTGAACATTTGTAGGAAGTGTGATTTGAATAAAGAAA
Organism: Haliaeetus leucocephalus; assembly: GCF_000737465.1. Lineage (NCBI taxonomy): Eukaryota > Metazoa > Chordata > Aves > Accipitriformes > Accipitridae > Haliaeetus > Haliaeetus leucocephalus. The sequence goes on along the minus strand of NW_010972820.1, from coordinate 1,757,185 downwards.
GGAATAGTCTGAACTAAATTCTAATGTTGCACAACTTCCCGAAGAAGGTGATTTCATTGTGCATCATGTAGACTAAGCAACTTGTCCTACTTTGCTCTCAAAATGCACTGACTTGACATCATCATGTTACTGTATAACTTTCTGTGCCTCTGAGGCAACTCCTCTGGTCTTCATCATAGCATGTAATTATTTATCTTCCTCCCAGGTATGTTTATCTATGGCTATCTGTATAGTCAGCCTGCAAGTTAAAGAAGTGACTTGATTGAATTTCCAAGTTAGTCTACAGTAGATCAGTATTTGAACTTTGTAGTTTAAAGATAGGGTAACAGCAACTTCAGAGGGATTCTTATATGCTGTTACTCAGCTATGCTATTTTTTGGTAGAAGAGAGCCTGTTTGGTGCAATTGGCTTCATTCTGAAGTAAAAAATATACTCCTAAAAATATCTATGGAAGTTAGATCCTAAGAATCTTATAATCTCCAATTTTTTTTTAGTTCCACTATTGGATCTATCCTGCCTTGAGGGAACTGAGACCTTTTCTGATAAGAAACCCTTGCTCAGTTCTCATTACTCACTCCAGCAGCTTGATGGATATTAACTGAATTTGAGTTCGTTAGATGTGAACAGATACCAACAGGATGGGATTTTTTGACTGCCACTATTCTGGGATTACATTTGAGTCTGCGATTGTCTTATTAAAATTAAGTAAGTGGGAAAATAAAAGCACACAGGCAATTGCACATATAAACTCAAGCCACTGGGTCATAAAAAGATGACATATTTACCATAATTTTAACACAGTGTGAAACAAGCAGCAGATATTGGTCTCAGTGAACAAAGCTCCATCCTTTTCTTAGCATCTGAACCTGTAGATTTCTAAAACAACAATGCCATAATAAAGACAAAGGTGCCTGCCATCTGTTCTGTTTTATGAAGATTATTTGTTGCCCTTGTAATCCTGGAAAGTTTCCAGCAAATGTTCCAGCAAATTTGAGCATAGAAATAATCAGGTATGAGGCATATGACCATTATTGTGTCTGATGTGCTATAAAACATGAAGCAGTGAGGAAACAGAAAGGAGAAGATAAAAATAGAGCACCAAGCAGAAGAAAACAAATGTTAACAGAGATAAAGGATATTTGACATTTTTTCACTGAAAATTAATAAATCTATGTGTAGAAAAAGTCAATGGTAAGGTTATGACTTCAAACACTTAACAGCTAAAGAGTATGCTGTTGGTGAACACCTGATTAACTGCACAGAGGTCCCTGATGGCTCTAGGAGAAACTGCACTGCCTGAGAAGAGCTCAGGCAACTGTGAGGTTTGGAGCTTGTGACAAAGATGACAACGTACTGACATCATGTGTAAAATGGGTGGCAGCAACCAGCTCTAAAAAAGGAGATGGAGGGAATACATAGATGACACTTTAAAGTAGGAAGAGATTACTGTAAAATCATTAGGTTTGGAAGGAGAATTGACACCAGGTTAACACATAACGTTTTTATCTCATTTTGTGAGACATTGCATACATTTTAGCTTTACTATATTCACTTGAGTGTCTGAGGTTGTCCAGTCCTCACTAAGAACTAATGAAGTGCTTTCACTGTTACCTGTTCAAAGATGCAGCAGGAACAATTTCAGACTTTCCAATAAAATGTTTTCTAGAAATAAAAAAAAAGAACCAGGTGCAAGTAGATTTAGGAAAGCATTCCTCTGACCAGTAGATTCAGATTAAGAGGAATGGTGTTTTGAACAAAATAGAGAGCTAGCTGTTCTGATTTCTATTCAGATCCTTGACACAGTCTTCCTCTTTGGTCATGGAGAAGTCTTATATGAGCCTGGATAGTTTGCCAGAAGTTGAACATCTAAAGATGACAGAGTCCCTTGGAATCTTTTTCATTTGGGTTTTTTTTTTTTTTTTTTTTTTTTTATTTGATTTCCTAAAATTTGAATTGGAAATCTATGAAATTACAAGAAAAAAAATTTGAAAATACTAGCTACTCCTCAAAACCTGAATGTAAAAAAGTCTTAGGTTTCTTTTTCAGTTTGAGTTTTGTGAGCTGGGATTAGATGCGTAGTTAGTGCCTCTAGAATCTGAAATAGAGCTACTGCAACATCCAGGCTAGAATGGTCATGCAAAGTCAACACTGCTATCTCAGTTCTCCATCAGCGTAACTATGCTTACTCTTGCAACGTTCTTCTGAATTGCTATTAAGATGTTTGACCAGCCAACAAGCAAATAAAGTGTTTATTTTGAAAAGAAAAGAATAAGGCTGTGGTCCATGGTGACGAGAATAGAAGCTGCCAGAATTTTCAGGGTTACCAGAGAACTAAGAAAATATACTGCAGTTCAGGATTTCTTTAGATGTTTTTGGTTTTGTAGTTAAAGCCTCTTTTCATGTTGAGATATTCGTAATTAAACTCAAATAAAATAATATGTTACAAAGGGCTGCTTTTGAAGATGCATTATAAGAAAGAAAGAAAAAGAGGCAATACCTCTCTGTACCACTCAGGGGAGGACACAGTCCTGGACAGGAAGGCTTCAGAGGGTATTGGTGAAAACAGAGCGAGACCATGAAATGGAAGCAAAATAATAGAGAGTCCTGGAGGAACTGATTTATGAGAAAGATCGAAAAGTTAGAACCAATCTATAGCTAAACAGTGACTAAGGATAAAAGAGAGCAGTAGAAGTTGGCAAGCTTTATAGCCATGCAGGGAAATGTTACTGGAATAATATGGGGGTTTTGGGGAATGGTAGCCCCGTGAATTCATCCCAAGATGAGCTGGTAGAAAAGCTCAGTAGGCTGACTAACATTAGAAAAACAATGGGAGAAAAAAAAAGTAGTGATTGGATACAGATGACAGAGACAACAGGACCAGATTTTTAATTTCAAACTCAGTAGCATATTAATGTTAAACTGGAGCTGGGAGAAAGAATTGGTGGTGCTGGCTGCTATAGGGGCTGGCCTCAGCCTACATCACTTGCCTTTTTTCAGTGATCATCTCTATCACACTGGGCAAGGAAAACATAAGGATCATGTATATCTATGATGCTAAATTGCTTGTGAGGCAGGAAGGATACAAAACCTTCATTCAGCCTAAATTCACTGCATGGGGCTGTGGAAAGAACTGAACCTTGCTCACTGTAATTGGTGCCTGACTTTCTGAATTTGTCTGCCATAATCAGCCATTGTATGAGGATAGATGAATGACCTCTCACTCTAGTGACCACAGATGTACTGCCATCCACTTGGAAAAAAACCTTATCGTTGACCTGAAATGAAATACTGAAGGACTTTTCTGGTGTGTGAGTTGATGGAAAGGTCTTAATACCAGCGTCCAAAAGGGCACTCTTGAGTTAATCATATGAATTACAGAGTCTGGCAGGTACAGCTGTGGGGGAAAAAAGACAGGAGGAAGGTGTTCACTTTCTTCTCTTTTGGATGAGATGAAACTCCCTGGATACTCTAGTGAGGGAAAAACACAGCATGTATATGAATGGACCTGTCTGCCAATGACAAGCCTGGCTCCAGGATTTCTGGCACTGAAAAACCAATGAGTGGGATTTAGTTATCAGGAAAGAGAAAAAGTGTTATCTGAAGATTCAAACAAACTTGATACTGCTTTCAACAAAGGTGGGTCAGATCCTGTGTTCTTCTGAAGCAGCCCTATTCAGAAGCAAAGCAAACCCCAAAGTTGCACTTAATCATCAGTGAAGGCCATATGAGGGCACCAAAAAGGGCACTTTCAATAAAAATTCATGCTAGTGTGGACTAAGAATGGCTTAACCTCCATGAGCTCTCCGGTTCTGACTGTTAGGTTGACTTGTGAATGACCATTACCCACCTGCACCAGTTACAACAGCTATGAGGCTGCTGCACTTCACATAGGATGCAACTGCTTCTCCAGGAGTCTCTTGTGCCTGTAAAGCCATATTTGTGCCCCAGACCATAACCTAAATAAAGTTCTTTCAGTGCTGAACATTTTTACATTTAGCATACAGAATCTGTATGAGCTGGGTATTAGAAAAGCCAGACACTTGACCAAATTTCATATGAGGAGATACTCTCTGTCATCTCTTCAACTGGAAAAACTTTCAAAGACTTCTGTCTTTAGATGACGAAGGTGTTTCTTGGTGAGGAGTGTTTTGGTAAGATTTTTTTTGCCTTGGGGAACAAGTGAGTAAGTGCTAATGGGCAGGGCTGCAATTCAGAGGGACCTAAACAGGCTGGAGGAATGGGCCAGCAGGAAGGTTTCGAAATGCAACAACAAATGCCAAGTCCTGCACCTGGGAAGAAGATCCCTTGCAATGATATAGTCTGGGGACTATTTGGTTGGGGAACAGCTCTACCGAAAAGGACCTGGGGATCCTGGCTGACAGCAAGCTGAACGTGGGCCATCGGTGTGCCCCAGCAGGAAAGAAGGCTAGAAGCATCTGGGACTGCGTGGGAGAATATCCAGTAGCTCAGGAGAAGTGATTATCCCACACTATTCAGCACTCAGATGACACCTAGATTCTGTGGCTAGGTTTTGCGTTCCCCAGTACAAGACAAACTGAAAATCTGGTGTTGGTTCAGTGAAGGAGCACCAAGATGCTCAGAGGGCACTTGCCCTGTGAGGAGAAGCTGAGGAACCAGTGTTTTTTGAGCCTGGACAAGAGGTGGCTTTGGGAGCACTTAGCAGCTCCCCATACCTATGAGGAGGTCATTGACAAGACTAAACCATGATCCCCTCTAGAGGTACATGGTGAGAGAACAAGAGATGATGGGCATAAACTGAAAAGAGAGGTTCAGACTAGATATAAAGAGAAACTTTTTCAACCTGAAGACAGCCAAGCAATGGAGCAGGCTGCTCAGAGATGTTGTGCAGTCTCTGTCCTTGGAGGTTTTCAAGACCCAACTGGAAACAACCCTGAGCAACCTGGCCTGACCTCAGATCTGAGACTGCTTTGAGCAGGAGATTGGACTAGAAATGTCGTGAAGTCCATTCCTACCTGAATTACCCTAGGGTTCTTACTCAATAAATATCGAGGAAGTACATGAAGCACAGGAAGGATTAGGTGAGAATATTTATGATAAAACCAGATAACAGTCTGTAGGCTGACTCCCGTAGTCTTCATTCAGGTGAAATTGCCAGTTCATTTGGGCCATCTTGAATTGCCTAGACAATTGGAATCTACTGAAGGATTTAAATGAGAGTACTACATTGAACTGAAATCAGAGAGGCCTGTAGCTAATGATTTTACTAGAGCAATTTAATACCCAAATCTGCTGAAATGTATCACAGACTTCTTGAAAAATTTCAGCAGGACTTCAGTTCCACCTTATTTAAAAAAAAAAAAAAAAGTAAGCTAATTTCTGCTCACAGTTACACTGACTTAAGTGCTTGCTTTTCCACATTTTTGCATATGCAAAGAATGTATTCACTGATATCCTTTAACATTAGCAACTAAAATATAATGATTCAGTGTGCAATCAAGGGAAAAAGAGCTGCAGATGGAATTGATATTACTCTTTTCTGGTTTACCTGTATGATTTATAAAATCTCTAAAAACCAACCAACCAAAAATCTTAGCAGAAAAAAAAAAAAGTACACTTTTAAATGGATTGTACCCCAGAACAAGATTCATCCCATTAATTCTGTGTATTATTTAATCAAGCAGTACAGAACTCTTGTTATGTTACCAAGCCATTTTAAAAAGCAAGTTAATCATGCTCAAGTGACTGACAATACAGCAGCACTTTCCCCAGGCTTCATTTTGAATCTAATTTATTTAATCCAACAAGCATAGTAATGCAGCAAGCAAGGTAGTCTTTACTAGTTTAAGTAAAGATGTGGTGGGGAAGAAACTGTACATACATCAGAAACTATAAAATTTAACTTCCATCCACAAAATTATTTTAAATAAAAGGACATCAGTTTTATCCTGTAATTTCCTTTGGCAAGGTTGCCAATTTGATATGTAGGCTCTGCCAACAAAAAGTTGATTTTTTTTTCCTGGTTATCTTCTCTGCTGCCAAAGATACTATATTTGAAATGAAAGGCACTCACAATACACCTGGAAAATCTACATTTAAAATCTGTACACACTATCTATATTAACATACATTATTGTTATAACAAAGGTACAATAAAAGCAGATTTGTTATGAACTGGATTGACTCGGTGTAAGAGTGGATGCAGATTTTAACTTATGTTTGCTGTGCTGGGTTAAGAGTCTCTGTAACAATAATAAATATAGTTTAAAGTTATCTTTTTATGTATTCACTTTCCTTTTACCTTTGAAATGCTTCCTTTATTATGTGTATTTTCTCTTTTCCTCCTTTTACCTTCCGGAAGTTATCCAAGTTATCTCTGTATTTGAATTGCACATTTCCTTTTTTACTTATTCTGTAAATCCATCCTTCCTTTCCCTTCTTTGGTACAGATTCATCTCCCTTTTATTCCAATCCATGACTAGACATTCGTTACTCTTAGGAGTGGATGTCACGGAATCTGTAATACCTCATGAGAGATAATAGCATTCAGCAGGAGAAGCATGCAACCTATTGAAAAGAGGAATGGAGAAAAATTCCATATGGAAGGGTGGCTGAGCTGAGAAGAGAACAGGCAGGCAGTCCTCACTGTCCCTTAGATATCAAGAGTCTAAGACTGAAAGGTGGAACAGCTGCGTGATGAAACATCAGCACAGAGCAGCTGTTGTGATGGCCTTGTTCAAGACAAATAGGAGGAAGGCAATGTTGTATTATAATAAAAAACTTACATATATATATGCACCATCATTGCTATTATATTTCCTTTCACTGTGTTTCTGGTTTCAGAGCTAGCAAATGTCTAATATTCCTTCCTGTATATTTTGATATCAGAATTGATCTCTTTTTAAACACGGTGCTTCAGTTATCAAGTGCATGCTTTCACCACAGGCTGCATAATTAAGAGACTATTGTGACTATCCTAAAATAATGAGTAATGTGCAAATTAAATTGTCTGTGGAAGATGTTAAAAATTTCTAATTATGGAATTCATCTCCCTGGAATAAGAAAACATAAAAGAAAACAAGTGAGAGCACTGCTTAACTTTCATTCTAAGAGCAAGACTGTAATTATGTACAAGTTACACACAAAAAACAGATATCAAACTATTTATTACAGCTATGTTCAGAAGTCCTATTAGAAACGTGTTTCTGAAATTATATTAAAATACAAGGGTATATACTTTTTATCAGAAGAGATATGATATTTCAGTCTTCTAATGAAACAGTTACTACATGAAATTACATGCATAGTAGAATGACAAAAGTATCACTTTTCTTAAATTGAAATTAATTTCATATCACATTAAAGATGGTGACATCTATTGTTTTAAAGTTTGGTAGTTTCCTAACTATATACCTTGGGATTTTTAAAAAAATTCATCAAGCAGTTAAGGATAACATGAGTCATCGTCACAAGTAATAAGGATATTTTGACTGCAAAATATAAACATTTACCAAGATTTATTCAGGACAGGAAGAACTGATTTTTACTGGAGGGTGAAAATAAAAAGATACTTTTTATGAGGACTTGAAGTACTTGTACATCATACACAAGTTATTACAGAAATACTGCATGCTTTCTGATGAAAATGTTGAAATAAACCAAGTTAGAGGAAAACAGGTTGTATTGGTCTGTATAAGTCACCATGCGTGATCTCTGTCTCAAACTGATGGTTTTTAACATAGTGACCAGCTGTGATTTTAAAACAGAGTGCCTTCTCCCAGGTTTGATATTAAGGCACAAAGATTTGAATCCTCATTTTTGCCATTTTAGCAGAATAGGTGGTCATACCCTACTGCCGTGGGTATAACATAAACCCCTAGGTGTGATGAGTTATATTAGCCAAACTTCCCAAGAGAATTTGGGATCATTCTTCAACAAAATTATAGTAAGGTGACAAGCACATACCTGAAAGAAAGAAATACTGCCTATTACAGGTACACCGTGTAGGCCATATGGAACTGAAATTTCACAACAGGAATGTAATTTGGTTTTAAAAATTAATGAAATGAGCGGGTGTAAGATAACATACCATGAACAGAAAGCCTTTTAAGCATGAAATGCTCAGAATAATGGGGAAGTTACAGCTCAGAATGGAGAAACACAACATAACTCCACAGAGACGTTTGCAAACAACTGCCCTGCACAGTAGACCTTAACCAAATATGCGGTTCAGCTCTTGTTTTTAAGATCCCTAATAGCCATCTTTTTTCATTCATTAATATTCTATGAACTTCTTTATAGAGGAGGAAGATGGGACATCAATGTGTGCCATCGTATACAAATTATCTCAGACTCTCAACAACTTCGCTTTCAGTGCTTGTGCATGGGGTTTTGATATTCTGCCAAGCGCTACTGCTTCTGTGACAGTCCAAAATACCTCAGCTTCCCTTTCTTTCCATATGTTTCTTCCCTCATAGGGATAACGCAGACTTTTGACAATGCAGGGGAGGAAAGGACAGGTCCTGTCCTGATGACTAACAGAGATTCTGCAAGACCCATCCCACTGGTAGACCACGCTAACAAAAAGTGGGCAAAGAGGAAAAAAAGACACATGTGTCGTGTGACTCAACACACACTTTACTAAAGGAAAATTACCTCTTAAAATTGTATCCCAGACACATTTTGGAGTATGTGTAGGCACAGACATTTTAATTAGGATTTCGTGCTCCCCAAAGGGAAAGACCTCCATGAGATGAAGCAGTGCTTCAAAAGCATTTTTACATTTTGAATTGGGTTCTTGGAGTTAGATGCTAACATTCTCACTGTGTTCCCTGAAGTGACACGATAGGTGTCTTCATTTGTAAGATCACATGCCATTTCCAAGATAAAATGCTATTATATCTCCAACGCTGCACAGATGATCTTATTTTTCTTAGTTCCTTTTTTACCCCAGTTTTTAGGTTAGTGCTACATTTTGTAATTCTAAATAAATTTTATATTGAACCACATTTTTTACAATTTATATTGATCATGCTTTTATGTGATATTCCCTTTGTTCTGATGCATGTGTTTTAGTAATTGTCACTGTGTACATTTATTATATCATTAGCAGAAAATGTTTCTCTTTTGCAGATAAATCCTTCTCTGACATGTAATCTATTCATACACTATTTCATAACTCGTTTTTTGTGTAACTCAAAGCCTGAGTATAATTGTTTTGTGTTTCTTTGCTGTCTATTCTTTCGACTGAAAACAGTAAATACTACTTTCTCCAAGTACTGAATATGTCTTCAAAATACTATTAAACTATATAATGACTGGGAAGTATCTAAAAATATGTGCTTAGTACCATATTTATAATTGGAGGAATACAAATATAGGGAAAAATGCACTTTTCCATCTTTGCAAGTTGACATATGTTTGTGTTTCCAGTTGCAAAAAACTAATTAACACTGTAATTTAATGATGCTCAATAACAATCAAATATTTGTGCTGAAACACAAGGATCCTTACCCAAAGAAAATAAGCCAAATTATTCTGCATGTAACATAATGAATATGAGAATAAGGAATGAGGGTAGAAGGCCAGAATAATAGAAGTAGAAGAGTTCCCTTCATATCAGGATCAGACCCTTGTCACAACTTGGCTAAAGTTTGGCAGGATGGATCCAAATCAGGACTATTTATTATGTTATCTAGATAAATGGATAAAACATATCTAAGTAGATAACCGACTGATGAGATTCTTGTGGACATCACAGAAGAAAAGGCTATCAAGAAGAGATTTGAAGGAAAGGGTAGACAATCTGTAGCTATTTCTAGAATGATGTATAGGTAGAACACAGAAGAAAGAAAGGGTCATATGAGAAACAAGAACAAGAAGTTGAGGTTGATGTACCCACACTGAAGAAGTTGAGGTACCTGCAGAGCACGCAGACAGAATTACCACTAAATTCGGCACCTGAAGGATTAGCTAGTAAAACGCAGGGAGTGTAACTACTGGCAGTGCAAAAGAGCACAAAACTTGAGAATGGTGAAGAGGAATTAGAACTGAAGGAGTAACAGTAAATACAGACAGTGACAAACTCTTGTAGATTTTAATCTGTATGACAAAACCGGAAACTGATTTAATTTTCAGGTTTTAGGAAGAAAGCTGTATCAAGGAAAATAGCTCTTGGAGAAGATATAGTTGCAATTTATTTCTAAATGCATTGCTCTGTAGTCGAAATGCAGCACTCATACAGATACTGTGTTGCAGGTCTATATGGTGACTTGGAGCTGTGTTTCACTTACAGACTGATTATTGAGGTTTTCACAGGAATGGTTTACTGGGCACATAATAAAATACAGTCCTCCAAGAACATGCACAAGTGACTGCCTATAGGATAAAGAGGAAATAGTGCCTGAGATAATGTTAAATTTGAGCAATGTTATTCAAATGCAAAGCATTAAAAGAATACACAAATCTTGTAATGCAATTAATTGCAGCATGTATGAGTAGTTTCAGCCTATGGAATCTTTATAACTGTAATATTCAATTTCACATAACTTAGTTTCATGTTCTCCAGTAAACAGTAGAAGAGAGAACAGTAACCTAAAGAATATCCGAAGAAGGGACTTTATGTAGGGCTGTGCTACTTTGTAAAAAATAAAGAGCGAAGAGACACAGTCCTGTTTTTATTCAGATCAAGAGCCTGAACTTGTGAACGCAAACAAGCATCTTCATACCCATCTGGATTCTGCAATCATCTTTGCTTTGTTGCTAATGGGGATGAAGTTATTTGCCTGCTCAGTGAATCCCAGAGCTAACACCTGGTCCCTGTCCCAGCCCCTCGGAGTTGTGAGTATGGAGGTATGAAGGGTAAGTCTAACTTGTGCACCTGCCTAAAAACTTTGGTTCCAGCAAGTAAGTTCTATTAATTGAAACAACATCGTTAAAGAATTCAAGAACACATTTTCATTTATTCAAAAGCTCCCAAATCATATTTCCTCTTTAACTCTGGTTCTGGGCCATAACACGTCACAGGGACTAAGCAATTTACTGAGCACTTAATTATTGAGTGCAAATTTTCTCAAGTGCCTAGCTAATGAGTTTAGCAGAAACAAGCAAAGGAATAACCAGAAAGAGGTTCAACACAGGCTAAGTTTTATGAAATTAATGTCAGTGCCTTAGGCAATTTGCATGTGAGTAATACCTGTCTATATTTCTTTTGCAATTGCAGCTTGAAAAGATATGCGTCCTTTTTCACCTTTGAACTTCTCTATTTTGTTTCTATGTGCCATTGATCTGATGCTGCATTTTAACTTCAAGACGAATTCTTTTTGTGGCTTCAATTAACTCAGTGTCCATTAAATAAGGGACTGATCTTTCATCTTCAGTTCACATCTATACTCTTTATTTGATTCACGTCTTTACTCTTTACTTATCTGGGCTATGGTAAACACGTGTGCTGATAAAGGTGAGGGGGGAGAAAGACAGAGAATCAGACCTCCCCAGTTTAGACAGTTTAATTTTGGATCATAACTGGATTCCTGTAAGTTATGATCCAAATAAGCTAAATGCCTAAGATCCAGTAAGCTAAACACCTACTAAATTCTGTTTCTTGGATGAAATTTCAGAAACTGCTTCCATTTTGCTTACAATATATAATATATGTTTCTAACTTCATAGAAGTCAGATTCCTTTATAATGTGGATTATTGGAAATTATTTTAGACTTGTTGTCAAATAGACTCACTTAACTATTCAAAAAGCCTTGCAATTTTCATTCTGCATCAGGAGAGAAAGACTTGAACAGTGAAAGGGGCGGGTGGAGAGGGAAACACATTAGTTGAACATGCCGAAGGGTAACCAATAAAGAAAGAAACCACTCACCCTTTAAAATTAAATCTCATTGTGTGTGCTGTGTATTCTATATCCAGGGCTGTTCTTTTTGCTGTTCTTGAAGTTCTCTTCCAGTCCAGAGCCAACAGTTATTAGTGTAACTGATTTGAATTAATTTACACCATATTTCACAGCATATATTTTGACAAATAAGGTTTTATTCAAATAATCCATATCAACATATGATTATCAATCACAACTTTCTCCTGGAATATTACCAGTAAATTTCAAATAAACTGGCTGCCTGAGAAATAAATATAATTTAAGCTCTAAATAAATATAATATAAGCTTTATTTCTGTAAAACTTTGAGATCAATACTTCTGAGGCTGTGGAATACTCTGTTTGTATGGATATGATGTGAATTAAGTTACTGCCATGACTGATGTGCTAAAATGCATTATTTATTATTTCACCCCAGTCTTACTGAAATCTTCGGCATGTTCTGATATGTAACTTGAATTCTCCTCATTTTCCCCCAATTATTAACTGACACAGCCTACAGAATTGCTCTCAGGAGAGTCTAAGGCAAAACTTCATTTGCTTCAGTAGTGCAGGGTAAATTCTAGCAGTCTTAAAATAATAAATTTGTTTAAGAACATCAATCTCTGAACTGATCTCTTTTATGCTTAAGATATATTCCCTGTAAATATATGTACTGATAAAAGACGTGCATATGAAACCAAGGTATGTGTACTAGTAAGTGTATTATTTGAATATGAAAATAGGATTGGAATTTAAATGTGAGATACTAGGATATGTCCATAGTTCTCTATTTCTGAATATTTTCTGAAGTCCTGAGCCCTGTGTGAATATAAATTCCATGATCTTTGGATTGGGAAGTACCAGAGCTAAAGCTGATGAAGATGTGAAAGTTCATAAGGTTCCATTTCTATGCTAGCTATGCTAAGCTATGTTATGCTATGCTACTCCTGACAAACTGCATCTATTTACCAGGACTCCTAAATACACTACTTTTATCTATAAAGAGACTTCAAAGGAACAAAGATTTCAGCTTGGCCAGAAGGGGGCAGAATCTGGAGAATGAAGGAATGAATGAAGGTGGTAGTACATTTACTTGATGGAGATGATCCATACAGAAAAACATGTACAAGTAGAACCAACCACAAGGTGTTTTTTTTTTTAAATCTCATGGAAATTTAGGGAAGGAATGAGAACAATCTCCTGAAGTGGAGGAGGAGACATGTTCCTTAGGAACCAACATTATGATCAAAGTTGGCTGGCAACCTGGGGAGTTTAAGTTCAGTTCTGAGGCATCTAGACTGGAACTAGGTGTAGACTGTAGATCTTGTAGATCCGTTGTAGGTCTGATCTAGATCTAGATCTAAACTGTAAAGTGACTTCACTACAAAGGGTAGAACTTGATTTAGAAACAACTTGGAATAGTTTTTGCGATGTCCAAACTACTTTTAACAAGACTTGCCTTGAGTAGTAGAGTCTAGTAAATTCTTGTAAGGCAAGAGGAAAGAACTAGTAGATAAAACAGATAGAAGGGTAGGAATGAGAACTGGTGGAGCAGGTATGAAATACTGGGTGACCTGCACAAAAGAAGCATTAGAAGACAATGCATGTGCTACTCTAGGTTTGGATGCTGTGTATTGCTAATGCTGGTAGATAAGCATGTTGTCCTTAGATGTTAACTCAGCAATAGGGATGTGTAGAGGAATGAGCTCTGACTTTAATATAACAGGTTAATGGAAATAGCTGATAGACTGGACTAGTATTTTCCATATTTCTTACATTAGAATCATATTTGGCAGTGCACATGTAAGCATACACCTATGGCTTCACCAACCTGGGTCTTAAACTAGGATACAGTAGCGTTGCAACAACTTTGAAAGCCACCTTCTGACTGTTGGGTGTGTATAAATGCTCAATCATAAAATAGCATTAGTGAAGATGTTATGTATTTTATTTCTTTTTTCAAAATTATGAGCTGTGGCTGATCAATAATACTTAGAAATAAGTGTATAGTGCATGATTCAAAAATAGATACATAGTGTAAAATATGGTTTTGGCCCCTGCGCACGTAAAACTAGAGTAAATATGGACAGAGAGAAGGAAGAACATATAATTCAAAGGTAAGTAATGTTTTGCTCTTGGAACAAAACAGGAAGCTCTTTGGAGCAGATTTGCATTCAATATTTTTCTATAAGAAAATAATGAGTTGTCAGAACCCAAACTGTTTGGTGAAACAACACATTCAATGAAATGTTTTTTTAGGAAAGTGCTCTGCAATCTGGAATGAAACGTCTGGTCAAAACTGTGAGCATAACCAGATTCCTCCTGTCTAAATGATCTTTAACTCAGGATGGGAGGATTAAGGTCAGATATTGAAGACCCAGTTCAAGTATCTGAATCAAGAATGACAACTCATGGCAATGAATCTAAGGTCACACATACAGAACAAAAACCAAGCCAGAGCCTGAGGATGGCTTATGCCCACATGGCTATGCACAAACCTATTTGTCCTGAAATGGGACAGATTTATCAATTCGGACAGTTCAACTGTTTCTGTGTGTTTTCCCAGATCCTGAACCATGTTTCAGTATTTCCTAGTACCAGAGAAAATCAAGCCAAGAAACATGCTAAAAACTGAGCAGTCCAAGATGATGCTAGTGACTTGCTTGTTTTATTAGTGCTGATTTAGCCTTAGTGTCCTGCATTCCAGTCTTCCCTTTATTTTCAGGGTTATTATTTTTAGAAGTTCAGCAAAATGTAAATATTCCCTTTAAATAGAAAAGGGCATGAGAAGATCAGCTCAAGACACTTCAGTACAGTCACTTCTGAATCCCTGAGTACAAAGGCACTGACAACAAAGCATATGAAGCAGGAGAGGAGAAGAATGGTGGCCATTTTGACCAAAATAAGGTCACCACTGAGAGAGGCCTTAGCCTAGTTTTCAACAGCTGTTACAGAGAAATCTGTGGCAAGTCATCAAACATCCATGTGACTCACCTCTCTCCTTCATTTAGTGGTCTTAGTACGATGCTTTCAACAGCAGAGAATATCCCTAGGTGGTTTTACTCTTCTGATTTGCAGTGCTACTCAGGCACTTTGCCAAACTGATGCTGCCGCTCTGATGCTTCCTGTTCTGGAGCTTGCTTGTTGGAGCTGGGAACCTCTATATGATGCAGCGGTGAGCTGCATACATACCCTTCCTAGAGGTGATTGAAATAGCACTGTGACACAGATGGCTACCCTACAGTGCTATGTGGTGTATAAGGATGCATATGTTGTTTTCTCCTTTGACTACCAGTGTCTTCGTAACCAAACACTCAGGACTGGAAACACTATAGTATGGTTTAAGCTGATGCTACTGATAGTGCTTATAGTGAGCCAATGTGTTCTAACTAGTCTTTTAGGTACTACTTTTAGATGTATGACCACGTCTGAGGCTGCTTTTTCAAAACGGGTATCATAACATATTCAAATTATTGACCATACATGTATTTTGATTGCAAAACTTTCTAAGTATTTCCTTTCTGCTAAGTAATGTCATCTGTGATGATGTTTTCTTAGACAATTTTTTCTTCCAAGATGAATTTATGTTAGTCTTTTTTATACATCTACCAGGTTTCACAAGGTTCAGGTTTTAAATTTCTCTCTTGATACCCTTGATAGCAACAGCTATGAATATGTCTTATTGATTCTATTTTTTTCCCCCAAATCATTAATACAGATGCTAAGTAAAGTTACATTTACCAACAAAACTTATAGTAAATATTGGATAATTCATCAGATAATGCACTCATGCTTATTCTTTTAATTTAGTCCTTCAGAATTTGAACTATATGGGTTCATAATCTACCAGGACAAAGACAACATTTGTATACAGATTTTTCGTGCCTCTTTTCTTTTTTTTTTTTTTTTTTTTTTCCCAATATATTTTTGGGAGGGAAAAAGGTTTTAAGAATAAATGAATGCAAAACAGTTCTGCCCAACTTTTCATGGAGTTCTATGAATTCTTTTGGTGTGAGACCAGGCAGATGAGCTACATCTTACTTTGGCAGTTTAATGGCATGTCACTCTATGTAGATAGTAACAGCATAGATTCATACAATACTTTGTAATCCTTATAAGAAGACCTGTCATCTTGTACTATAGCAAAGCATATTATTAAGAATCATTTAATCTACACATCACTGATACAATGCCACAGAATAAGATCGTAGCATTTTACCTGCACTTCTATAAATCACGTCTGAATTTTCAGCTCTTTTAAGACTGATAGGATTTTAGTGTGATTGTTATAACTGCACACCATGATAAGAATGTAATTTAAAGTAATTCCCGTGCATGTACAAGATCTTTTTATGCAGCTGCTTGAGAAATTTTTTTGTTAAGTACAAAACATGAAAAGATATGAACTTAGAGGGGTAGCCCACGTACTTAATTTTTGAAACAGAGTTTTTGAATGACATTGGGCCAGAAACAGTCTTCCCCATCCAGCAATATGACACAAAGAGATATGAGATATTCCTTCCATCCTCCTGTCTCCTTTCCCTTCAGGATAAACCATCTTCCACTAGCATCTTGTCACAGTGCTTTGCAGTCAATAGGAGAAATTGATATTCATCAAAAAACCAAAATGAATGTTCCTCACAAGTAGCATCCAGAACTTACTCACATTTTAAAAACATGCACTTTCCTTAGACTCCGTGTAATACATAGTTCTGATGAGAAAAATTGTTCTGGAGTAAATGTCTCAAAGGAAGTTCAGTCACTTCTTGCTGCACAGCCTACTGCACATGGTGTAGCTAAAGAAGACAAGAGAATTTATTTGTATTCTAATGGCCTTTTAGACAGACTGCATGGAAATCCTGAAGACTAATTTACAGATAAATTAATTAAGATAGCACATAATATAAAAGTTCAGACTGTGGTCTTTCCAGAGTTTTTCTGTTTGAACAAGACACTAATTCTTAATTTTATTCTTAAAAAAAAATAGAACCCAAGACAAGTAAAAGATTTAGGAAAGCAAAGAATAATGAATCTCAAAAGCACTTTAATTCCAACCTCAAAACAAAATAATAAAAAAGTCTTTCATTTGTTTCTTGGAGAAGCTCTTGGTATTGGGTAGAGTGCAAGGGAGATCATAATGAACTCATGACTGCAAGAGGTGCTGAGTTCTGTCATGCAATCATAAATCTTTTTTTCCTATTTTTTCAGCCATCTTTTCTTTAAATCATAAATAAAGGCAAAGTTGTTAATGATGCATTAGTCCAAAGGTTGGAGAGGGAGTGAGAAAAAATGAGAAATGTTATTCAGAGGGAGAGGGACAAATCAGAAAACTGGTAAAATAGAGCAGTGATCACAAACTACAGGAATGAAAAGCACCCGTTGTTTATATATATATTAAAATATCAGTCCTATTTGAGTACTTGTGTCTATTTCCATGAAATGAAATGAAATGACATGTCAAGATGTCATAGACATAATGAAATTACAGTCTATGCAGGAGAGTGAAAATGATAAAATACTGAATTTGAATCTAAAAGCAGAAAGCACAGGGTGGGTAGATAGGGTGACTTTTTGCCTTATGAGTATTGGAAGTCTCCATAGGCTGGTATTGACTGAATAGGCCTATCAGATCACATGGTGTCTCCTTTTCCTTTCGACCATAAGTAATCATTACTTTTTTCCACAGTTGCGGTCCTGTAACAGTCATTGATCACTTCATAGATTTTAAGGCCAAAAGAGAACACTGCAGTCATTTAGTCTGACCTGCGATGTGACACAGGCAGTAGGACCTCACCCAATAACATCTACATGAAGTCCAATAATTTATGGTTGAATACAGTACACCTTTTAGAAAGAAACTAATATTGATTTTAAAATGTTGTACGATGGACAGAAAATCTACTATTTTCCTTCATAAATTGACCCAATGGTTATTTTCTCTCACTGATAGAAATGTGTCTCATATTTCCACTTTAAATGTGCCTATCTATAAACTGTAGGCAGTGGTCTTTGTTGTAGTTATAAATAACATGGTATCCGTTAGCCCTCTCCTATTGCATACCCCTATTCTATTATTATGTTATAGGTCAGTCTCTTTACTTTCCCCTGATAGATTACTTCCTCAAATATTTCCTTATGAGGGCGGCTTTGAGCTCCATGATTCATTCTTTTGAGGAACAGAGCTAAAATTTGGGTTTACAGCCAACTCCTTGGAACTGTGAACTAGAGATCTTTATTGTACAGAGACAATATAAGCTTTTGAGTCCTGTTTGGTTCTTAGCTGTATATACACAAATAATTATGACCTTACGAAGATGATTGTGGGCCTTGCAAATATTTGTCTTAATAGGGATACAGTACCTGCAGACTCGCAAATGGGATAGAATTCACAGATAGCTGAGTATGAAGAAAACAAATTATATTGAAGTTATATAGTCTGAAGAGGTTTTCTTACCAGTCTGAACTATCCAACAGGCTGCAGAAACAGAGATTCCCAGGAGGGAAGAGGTTAGAGAGTATGAAAATATGTAATGTTTTCTGGACCATAGTACCTACTGCATTGGCACTGGCAACATCATTCTGATTGCAACTTATCTTCATCTGTATGTAACATTGTTAGAAATGAGAAATATATCTTTTTAATGTAGTATACACTTTAAAATCTCCTTTTTTTTAAATTATTAAATGCTAGAAATTATGTCTAAGTGTGAAATGTTCTTAGCAACTCCTGAGATAAATGCACTGGCTAATTTTCTGTCCTTATACTCTCCACAAATGTATGGTAGAGGTCCTATTTCACACGGGCCAATAAATTCTCTAATTTGGAAATTAGTTTCTAGATTTTGAACAGCCTTTTTCTGAGTAAAGCTTTCTCTCTTCTTTCAGAACAACCTAATTTCCAACTTAAGCTACTGTTCTCAAGCACCTCAAAACAAAATGAGACATGCTGGATATTCTGAATTGTTCTAATGGCATAACCTAGTTTCCACAAAAGGTAATGGGAGCTTTATCAATTGTTTAATGGAAGATAAAATGGCGAACTTGGAAAAAAATTCTAACCATAACAAATCAGCTTTTTTGTCTATGCTAGCTCTGCCAAGTTGAGTTGTATTGAGGAGCCAACCTAGAACTGGCAGGATACCTGAAGCTGCAATTACCATCCAGTCTGTCAGAAGCCCTTCTTTTTTGAAAGCAATGCCACACTTTTATCACTTGAAACCACTTTATTTCATTTGCCGTAAGAGCTGATAGACAGTGTTTGAACACTTGGTGAGGAAAACAGTCCTGTGTTTACAAAGGACAACGTAAATAAAAACTTCTAGAACTATGAAAGACCAATTTTAGGATTTGTTTAGGCTTATTTTAGCAGTATAAAAGCATCTAGTCCAAGCAGTAAACCATGTAAACTTCTAGAGTCAATATAGGGAGATAGTAAGTCATGCATGACTGAACTGTTTGCCTTCTACAGTAAAGTGAATGGATCTGTGGACAAAAGGAAAGCAGTGGATGTCATTAGCATGAGCTTTAGCAAGGCTTTTGACTGTCTCTCACAGTGTTATTGTACCTAAGTTAGGACATTACGGTCTGTTTGGGTGGAAACCTCTATGGATAGAAAGATGGCTGGAGGTTTAGGCCCAGAAAATGGCATTTAATAGGTCGTACTCAATTTGAAGGCCAGTAACAAGTGAGCATCACAGGGGTCTAAATGGGGACCTGTCCTCTTTAACATTTTTATCTGTGACCTGGAAGAGGCCATGGGGTGTACTCTTTTGAGTTTGCAAATGGCACAAAACTGAGGGCACAAGTCAGTTCACTTGAAAGCAAGGCTGCCAGCCAGAGTGACCTACACAGACTGGAGGAATGGGCCAGCAAGAACCTTTGAAATTCAATGAAAATGTTAAAAGTCCTGCACCTGGGAGGGAAGAATGATACAGGCTGGAGACTGTGTAGGGAGTAGCTTTGTGGAAAAGGACCTGGGGATCCTGGAAGACAGCAAGCTGAACGTGAGACAGCAGTGTGCCCTGGCAGCAAAGACCAACAGCATAGGAAGCTGTATTAACATGACCTCGGCCAGGAGATCAAGGGAAGTGATTACCCTCCTTTACCCAATATTTAATAGACAACATCTAGATATAGTGTCCATTTTTGAGGGTCTTCCTTCTCCTGCACTCATCCCCCACCTCTTCAGTCCAGGAAAGGTATCAATAAATTGGAGAGAGGCCAGCAGAGGCCACCAAGATGCTCAGGGAGCTGGAGCACTTGCCCTGTGAGGAGAGGCTGAGGGAGCTCATCTGGAGAAGAAGCAGCTTTGGGGGGACTGAACAGCAGCCCAGTTGTAGCTGCGGGAAAGTCATTGAGAAGGTAGAGCTAGCCTCTTCACAGTAATGAACAGTGGAAAGATGAGAGACAACAGGCATTGGCTGAAACAAGAGAGGTTCAGACTAGATATAAGGAGAAATATTTTTTGCTGAGGACAGCCAGACAGTGGAA
This sequence comes from Haliaeetus leucocephalus, assembly GCF_000737465.1. Lineage (NCBI taxonomy): Eukaryota > Metazoa > Chordata > Aves > Accipitriformes > Accipitridae > Haliaeetus > Haliaeetus leucocephalus. The sequence goes on along the minus strand of NW_010972820.1, from coordinate 1,736,850 downwards.
TGGGTTTCCTGGAGAGGTTGTGCTGTCTCCATCCTTGGAGGTTCTCCAGGCCCAATTGGATAAAGCCCTGAGAAACAGTAGGTTGGACTGGAGATGTTCTGAGGCCCCTTCCATCCTGAATTATCCTATGATAATTCTTTTAACTCTTTGTAAGACCTGATTGCCCTCACAAGGTGCCTAAACGGCTATGGAAAGAGCCTTGCTTGGGTTAAGATGCCTGATTTTTAAGGTGACAATGTTAAATAGGAATGTCATCCTATTAGGGAACACAAGCGTAGCTAACAAACTGACTGAGTGATAATACTAATCACAGAAAAGGACTCTTAAATAATAAGCCACTTCTCCTATCTCACCCTTATAATAGTGACCAAAAGTCTTTTCCCTTGGAGAAGTCGTTTTCTGTAAATTCCTATCATAGGTATTTACATATCTTCCTCCTTCACCCACACATTCACACATACCCTAACAATGCAGCAGCAGTATCAGCACTTCCCCCTAGTTTCCGAACTGTATTTATGCCTCTTTTAATTACCTCAGCGAGCGGGAGGTTACTATAACTCCCTGTTTATGGATGGGGACATGACACCCAGAAGGACTTTGCTCTGCTGGTTTCTAGGCTACTTCTATAGACACTGGACTACCCTCCATCTTTATCAGATGGTCTTCCTTGAAAATTATCATCCTACATAACAGTCTAATCAGATTAAAATGATGAGGAGCAAGGTGCTGCTGGTCATGCTTTATTCAAACAGTGCCTATTTCTCCCATATCTTATATGCTGGCTTCCAAAGCAGTACTTGGCTTCAGCTCCAGTGCTCTTACAGATGCCTCTGACTAGGATTTGGCTTTTAGCCCCTTACAACTGTGAGCTATTAATTCATTAATAGAAGGGTAGTTAAATTACAAATGCAGTGTCCTTTGGTGTCAAGAAAGACAAATGTCTTAAGTGACTGCAAAGTCAAGAATGATTTCAAGGAATATAAAGAAAGTTATTGTCTGGAGTACAGATGTGAGGTGATGAGATGAACACAACAAGGGGAACTGATAGTCTGAAGGGAAACCTGATAGACAAGGGTAAATTATGCATGTTAAATTCTTAGATGAGTATTTTCCTATCTCTATTAAAATGTAGGATAAATAGATATAGAATGGAAATGGCCTTGAAGATCTCTGTAAAGAGGTTAGCAAGAAGTGGCAGGAGCAGACACACAGCCTGCCTGTTCTTTACACTCTGAAATGAGTAAGGGGAGGCTAGAGAGCTGGCCATGTCTATGAGCAATATGAAAATTTTGAAGAAAAAATATGGACTTTTTGTTCATAGGAATAGGAAAAAAGTTATGTGTTTTAAGCCTCTTATCTTCATTCTTTCCCTTCAGCAATTAGGAAATTAATAAATTCAATCTGTAAATAATCAGCGAACCTTTCATTTACATGATTCTAGTACACATACATTAACAAATTAACAAAACTTTGAAGAACTCTGTCCTTTCTTGATTTTAACCTCCCAGACATGCCATCTGGTCCTGTGCAATGGCTGCTTAAATTGTTCATTTCCTTTTTAAGCTGACCTTGGGTTGACTTCTTCACATTTCACATAACTGATTAAATTTAGTGGCAATTATTTTCAGATATTCTAACATACTCTCAATCCTTTTTCATGTACTTGCCAGAAATCTAATTTTAAAATAAATTTCACATACAACATTTTTGCTATTTGCTTTGCCTGTATAATTATACTTGCACCACTGTGCAGGCACCTTCAGTATGTTCAAAACGGGTGTGAAGATTTGCCTGTAAATGTATTCACAAAGGTAATTTTGGCATCATCTTTCAAATGTACAGGTAATGATGAAAGGGCAAACACACATCCTTTAAAATTAAGCCTGTAGTAATACATATGTTCCAATAGATTAATGTCTCAAGTAGTGCAATGTGTAAAACGCCATCTCAGTCATCTACTCTGTGTTGGAAATTTCTTGAATCTTTGCCATATGCTGAGGCAATCCCAATTCAGTAGGCCTGTCGAATTACTGAATAAAATTCAAATGGCATGCGGGCATTTTTCTCAATAACTTGATTTTGTATTGTCATTTATACTCAGAAGTTATTATAAATTAATTAAAAGACCATCTGAAACCCCTCAGGTAATTTTCAAACACAAGGAGAACCTCCCTTGTAGTGATACTGCTGTCCCTGTCAGTCTGTGAAGATATTTTAATCAGACACATTAATTTTACTCCACTAAGATGAAAGGGGGAAATATATGATTATGGTCTATGCCTACTGTCAGTAATGCATAAATCTACTGGCATAAGTAGGATGCACAGGGTGTAAGTCAATGGCACAAACCCAGTATATTATTTCACTTGAAGTACAGCAGCCTATAACAAAGTAAAAACACATTCTGTGTAGGCTGTCATGTGTAAGAAAGCCAAGATGCAGAAGGATTTATTTGACACCTTTGGCAATTAATATACATATGTGCTATGATAGCTCATGGAAGCGGTTGGCAACAGTACCCTCTAAAATAGCAGTTTAGCTGAGATGCTCAAGGATTTCAGGAAACCCACTGATTACAAAAGATGTCTGTCTGAAAGATGCTTCTTTTTCCATGTCTCTCTCCCAGTCTTACTCCTTAAGGTTGTCAACATGTGACAGAGTTCATGAACTGTCATACTGTTGGATGGACTGGAAGATGACTCTCCTCCTTCTCAAGTTTTCTCTTGTTTTGGTTTTGTGCATGTGAGACACCCATAACTTCTCCTTCTCCAGGCAATTTTGTTCTCAGATGCCCAATATCTTCTGCTTAATGAAAATACTGTTCACAGGATAGGTCTTTTACTGCTTTCCAGCTCATGCTGACTTCTCTGTATTAATAATTAACCACTGCAACAGGTGCTTGAGACTTATTTTGATTTCATTATATCAGTATGGAGTCAAGGCTCTAACCAATTAACAGTGGCTTTTTAAGATGTTAATGTCTTCTGATATTTATTGACCTACTGCTGGCTGTTATTGTTAACAAAAGTGAAAGTGCATTGACTACTGAGAAGACACACTTCACAACCTGCGACTTTAACATAAAAACCATTCACTTCAGTTTAGGATATGCTGAGCCACAGTGTCATGACCAAGAGGATCATACATGTTTACTTCTGCTACTAAAGCAGAAAAAATCTGGGCCAAATAAATAAGGATTGTAATTTCTTAAAATATGTCACCATGAATCAGAAGACCGCATTAATCAGAGCCATTTGAATTTTTCCTTCTGAACCTATTCCATTTTCCACAGAAGAACTGATTTTTTTAGAGTGGTTCATCTAGAATGGAGAATGACAAGGAATTGCTAGCAGCTTGCAAACTAAGCTGGAAAGAAGGAAGATATGTTTTCATTAGAGCTGGTCTGTAGTTTGGTGGAAGCTTTTCATATCTTTGCAGGAAGTCATGTTGCTTTAGATATTCCTAATAAATTATAATTCTTATCATTGAATCCTGATTCCCTGCCATGGGTGTTTGAATCTGTAATCTTGGTAAGTGAGATAAAGTAAAGTAAAAAATGACAAAAATTATCAGTTCACTCATGTGCTTTGCAGTTTTGTATTCTTATCTTCATAGGCTTTTTTTAGGCAAAAATCCCAATGTTTCATGTTACCCACATGAACATGAATATGACAGTAAGTGTTAGTGAACTGCTCTATAGAAGAGTCAGTACTGACTTGGGCTTTTTTTTTTCTGTTACTGTACTGAAACTGTGCAGGAGCTGGGCAGAGAATGGAGGAGAGCAAAAGAGAAGAGATCTCACTTTTTGAAAGCTGATCAAATCAACTAACTTTAACACAGTTCAGTGTTTGAAGGAAAGCGTATATCTTCCAGGCATGGATACAATGATTGCAGTTCTGGTCCTAGGCTCGATACCATCTTTAAGGTAGGTGTAGATGTTTGTAAGGTCAAAGTGTGGCAGATAGCAAGCTGCTTTAGGCCTGTTCCTGAGGCTGAATTCCATGCTCACTCAAAATTGAAAATACTGTACTGTACACTGGATATGCAAAGTCATGTAATTTTTGCTTTAATTAGCCTTTAACCACTGTTTTTTTAAAATTAAGAATGTCATTATCCAATGCAGGACTACAGCCATTGCCTTGTAATCTAAGTGTTTAAAATTCAGCTTGAGAGGACTGTGTTAAAGAGTCAAAAATAAAGTAAAATAAAGCAAATATCACATACCTAGACATCTACAAATTAAAACATCTGCAAATACTTTGTTTTGGATTTTTCTCCTATTTACTTAAAAAAAAAAAGTTTTTTAAAGTTCTGCATAGTATCTTGGTTTGGTTCTCAAAGCAAACATAAATCAGATCAGCCAAAAGAAATATCCAGTTATGAAGAATGCTGGTGATAGTGCCTGTCTCAACATTTACTAAAAATCTTCTCAGGCAAGTTCTATAACCAGATTTAAGACCACAGGAGTTTTTGCAGTTACAGTTTTTGACTGGTCAAACAAAGCTGTAACTAGTGGAATATGAAGTTGTTTTGTCCTTTACTAAAGGCAAGGAGAGGCCCTACAACTGCAATCAATGCACCATAAATGGAAGACAAAACAGAAATAAATCTCTGTTAACTACAACACATCACACACAGGAGTGCTTTAAATTTGGGTCTGGACTGTGAGAATCCCAAGCTTCTAATTAACTCTCATTTTGTTTACCTCAAGCAAACAGGAGATCTATACTTTAAAAACAAGAGCTAGAACCACAACAACAAAGTATGACCATTTCTGTGATCATGCACAAAAGCACTTCCATGTATGTCTGGCAACCTGATGGCAAAATTAGCTGAGTAGGTCCAAATTATACTGCTAATAAATTTTTGCACCAGATAACCTGGAGAGAGACAAAGAAAATGAACAAAGGCAAAGGACAGAGAAAACAACATATGAAAAGAAAAGAAAAGAAAAGAGAAGAAAAGAGAAGAAAAGAAAAGAGAAGAAAAGAAAAGAGAAGAAAAGAAAAGAAAAGAAAAAAGAAAAGAGAAAAGAAAAGAAGAAAAGCAAAGCAAAGCAAAGCAAAGCAAAGCAAAGCAAAGCAAAGAAAAGAAAAAAGAGGACACATAGGAGCACAAAGGAAGTAAGGGGTAGAATTGGAGAGGGAAAGAGAGAAAGGAGAGAGATGGAGGGAGAATGAATGTGTTAGAAACAAGGAAGCTTTTAATAACACTATTCCCTGAGCTTTGTTCTTTCTTTTTGCTCATAAGGGATTTAAAAGTATGACCTCACATGGAGAAGAATCATTCTATTTTTTCAAGGAAATTTTATAAGTTTTATTACAATTTGCACAATCCAATGTATATATAGGGCACTGTGTAAGACAAATTGGTGTCAGATCCTACCTTGAGTATATATGGAATTACAGATGAAAATACAGAGAAGTAAGTTTAGCACAGCATATCTAAGCCCACGCTTAATGTCTTCCATGGAGTGACTTTTCTTTCAGTGGTGCTGAAGACATTCATATGAACTTCTCATTTACCAGTGCAAAGTCATATAGTTCCAGATAAATGACCATGCACAACATGTAAAGACTAACTAATCATGCACAGTACTGTTTTGGATGCATTCTAGTAGCTTTGGAAGCAGCATCAAAGCAAGCATCACTGTAGGGCTCACAAGCTATTTAGAGGAATACCAACCTACTGACAGTGTTTAATCTGAAGAAAGGAAACTACTCAAACTGCCCAACTGGGAATTCAGTTAATTATATCTTGTGGAAGTCAAACAGATGAGAACACTTTTCTTTTAAAAAGCTTAAATACTTTTTCACTATTTACTCACAAAACACAGCACTGGAAGAAGGCAGTACTTCCAGGCTGAGTCAATTCAGGTATAGTTTATTCTTTTGGGGACCAGTGATGCTCCTATTATCAGTGAGAGAAATTAATTTTTAAGAGGTAGTTTAACAGTCTCAATTACTCAGAGGAACTGATAGTATAATAAGATGCTGGTAGAACACCACTCCTGCTAAAGGAAAGTTACTTTTAAAGGTTAATGGCATATCATTTACAATAAATTTCTTTTCTTGACTGTAGCAAAATGTGCTGAACTCTCCCAATGCTCAGACTAAAAAGCATACTGATTCACATTTTTTTTCCCAGGTCTTGATATTCCTTTATCACTTTACTCTCCTAGAACTTTGCTCTAATGTGACATGCTGAGAAAGCTACATTAGTGAATCATACTAGCTACAGCTGTACTTAACAATACAGTCTGAGGTTATAGTCTTAAGTAAGCAAGTATTGGGTCATTTAAAAAATACATTCTGTTGCTCTGCCACTTTTAGAATGAAATATTAAAAAAAAAAGGAAAAAGCTATGCCTTTTCATTCTTACAATGTACTTTCTGGCACTGAAAGAATCCAACAGAAAGAGAATTTCTTTTAATCTTGGGGCCAATTTAAGTGTCTGCACTTAAATTTAGTGAGTAGGTTAATGTCCCCCCAATTGGATCTCAATTACATACACTTCAGTTCTTGCATTTAGATCATTGTTCTCTTTAACAAATCAATAAATAATTCAGCTCCCTAGGGAATAAACTATTAAACCAAAATCCAGTGGACTTTAAGAGAGGTATGTTTGAACTTTCTAAATAAAATTGGAAGTCTTTCAGCAATTATCGTGCAAAGCTTGTACAAAATCATGCTGTCAATGACACCATCTTGCAGTTACATTGACACCACTTATTCATTGTGCCAGTACAAGCCATTCTCTCATAATTTATTTTTTCGCACCTGTTTATTTTGGTTAACAAAAATGAAATGGTATTGCTCAATTTTCCTCAGCTTGAGTGAATGCTCTTTTACTTTGCACCAGCTAATTATCGTAATTTATTCACGGCACGTCCCGAAGCGGGCTGGGTGCCAGAGTCCTTTTCAGGGCCGTGAGAGCACTGGTGGACCTGACTGTCCCTGCCCAGCTCCTCCAGGGCTACCCCTACCCTGCCCACAACCCCGGACCCCATTTTAGCACCCTCCAGAGATGCTGCAGGGTCTCCAGCCCTGTTCCTGAACAGTTATTTAGCAGTCCTGGTTTGTCCTTGGCCATGGATGTTTACCTTGGTTTTGGCTGATGTTCCTCAGCCTGTCAGCAGGGCCTGTTGCCATCACCACGCCGCTCGGCTCAGCTGGCTCGGGTGCCGCGGGGCTGCACCCTGTCAGCGTGGGCACTGCCCTCCCGCACCACGGCTGCCCTTGGCCCCTGGCCCCCCGGCCCCGAGGAAGCCACTGGCCTGCACAGAAGCCTGGCAGTGAGCTCCGGCCTTCTTGAGCCCTGAGCTGGGCACCATGGAGACTGGCCCCCACGGTGGTCCCATAGCCCCTGCTGTCCCCCAGACTCCAAGCCTGCGCCCAGAGCTGCCCTTGCCCCACACTGTCCCCAACCCTTCCACGCTGACGGAGTGGGGGTATGAGGGCTTCTCCATCAGAGGCGCTTAATACTCCCTGCTTTACCCAGGGGACAGCCGGTATCAGCCCGCCCAGCACCATTCACTCCTGGCTCTCAGGAAAGGCCCTAAATTGGGTCACCCCCTGTACGGAGCCAGTGGCTGCCTGTGACCGAGCCACCAACCCTTACAATGGAAGAAGGCTCAGAAGAGATGGGTATGGATGAGGTGCTCCCAAGGCTCAGAGAAGAGGGTAGAAAGTGACCACAGTTATGGTGAAGGAAAATGAACTCGAGCAGGGGAGTTGGACTAGGTGTTCTCAAGAGCTCCCTTCCAATCTAAACGATTCAGTGATTCTGTACGAGAGGCAATTCAAAGGTGTGCTGCAAAGCCAGAGAGAGTAAGAAAACAGAGCTGGCAAAGGAGCAAGAGAAGTCCAAGGCTCTTTACTTCGGCTTATGGTTTTCTACAAAACCTCACTCTCAGAATTTGCACCTTTGATATAAATAATGTATACAAATAAAAATTGATATAACACTAATTGAAAGGTACACTTAAGCCTAAAATTTATGACTCACTTCATGCATTACAAGTGAGAGGTATAACATTTTACTTACTCAAAGTCTGAATTTCTGCTTTTCAAAGAGAAACATTGATTCTGTGGTGCTTGAGATGACTCGATTAAGTCCTGGAACCACTGAAGTCTATGAAGGTTTGACACTGACTGGCAGAGTTTTGCATAATTTACTCTTAGTAAGAGTCATTGCATATATATGTTGAAATTCCTATAGTGCACCTGTCAAAGAATTGATTCCTCCCATTCCCCTCCATTTTTAAGTTGTCTTACTAGTGTGTGCATCTTCCTTGGCGGAGAGTGCGCTTGCTGATCTACCCTCTCTTTTCCATAGCCTCAGGAAAGCTCTGGTCTAGTCTGTATAAACTCCTGTGTCACCACTATAGCACCGTTAGCACCACAATACTGAGTAATTTACTGAACACACAGCCTATAGAACTGAAATAAAGCACTGCAGCTGCATGATACATCTGGATTCTTCCTCAAACTATGGCAACAACTCTGCCAAGACTCCTCAAGTACTCAACAAAGTCAAATGAGCAGAATCAAATGGGCATTGGAGACACCACATAAAATTCTGCAGTTCTGGTCTATGAAACACAGGTGGGTGACTAAACTGTGCAGTTAAAAAATTAAGTCTGTATCCCCAGCATGTTGCAGAGTGTGCAGGAATGCTTAGAGAAGCATGCTGGGCTGCATGCTGCAGACTTGTCCGCACAGCCCTGGTGTCCAGTTCTGGGGACAGCTCATGGTCTCTGTTTGTCCCTAGACATTATGACAATAAGACACTGAACAACTTCCAGTGATTGTGGTGGACCCTACATCAGAAGTTAAATTCTATTAAAGATGACACCACATGAGCAAGTGGTAGGAAAAGTAGAAACTATGACAGATTGGATTCACTCTTGGCAAGATGTGACATGCTTCACCTTTTAGCACTGACTGGTCTAAAGAAGGAATTGTGACAGAGCTGACTTCCATCTAATGCAGTTTGAAAATCCTGTGCCAAAGGGTAAGGAGTGATGAGAAACAGAGAAATATTCCATGTAAGCAAACAAATGAACAAAAAAACTTACAAACCCAAAACATTTAGAAAAACTATCTCTTACAGAACCTAGTTACTGCAAACCTGCTGCTTTCAGCACAAACTTTACCATTATGTCAGAAAACTTAATGCTGACAGCAGAGCACAGTTATAGGACACAGTGTCTATCTGTAACCACTGATAAATTTTCAATATCCTAGTCTTGACTACTACATACCTGAGATCATCAATTTGCCTTGGTGTGACATAGGAACTCAGGATAGCGAGGGGTTTATTTATGCTCTCCAGTTCATACGACTGAAGACCTAATCTGTGTTTCTGAAAGACTGATGCTTACCATACGTATTGTACTGTCTAATTAACATGAGGTATGAAAAATTTGTGCAATGGGCTGACGCCCATTAAGTACAAGGTTGGAAGGGTACTCCCCAGGCCAACTGGAGAGAGTAGAGGTTTTATTAGTGGTTGTATCTGAAGAATAATTAAGTATCATGAGCAAGTATTCCTCAGGGCTCAATTCTAGGGCCTGTCATTGTTACAGGTGCTGCTAAGGAATTCTATTAAAAAAGGATCAGGAATGCTTTTTGTACCTGCACTTAGTAAGACAAATGCAAAATTGTCTTTTTGACAAGATTTTGCTGCCTTCCTCAACTGTACATGGAACTACTCTTAAAATTCACTCTAAATTGGGCTGATTCAGAATGCAGTAGATTATTTGACAAGTTATATAGTACATTTATTATACTTTATATGTCTCTTTATAGCATACTCACAATGAATATTTGAGTGCCTTCCAGTAGTGCATTAAGCAATGTGACTAATGCTTGTTACATGTTTATTCTTTCATTCCTCTCCCCAGGGGAAGATGTGTCTACTGTGCAATGTTTTGTTTTACAACATATAATGCTTGTCTGACTGTTTGTCTAAATGTTTATGTTACAGAAGGAAAGGTTAAGAAAATCCAATTTGCACTTGGAAAGGAAGGTGGCACTCAAACTTGTGCCAGTCCTTGCCTCCTGAAGGAGTCGATTTCTCAGTCTCAGACTGGCCCCAGCAAAAGCACTGTTTTCTATTTAATAAGATTTACCGTCCTTGCAAAGGTTTCCCTTTGCCAGTAGAACAAAATCGTCAATTACTGCTTTCATTCTGGGACTTCAGTTTAGATACCCTGGGCCCTGGCCACGAAAAGACTCAGAAGAACAGTGCAACTTTGAATCCAATTCAGTAGCTGATGAGACTGGAAATAATATTCTGTAAACTACAGCAGCTGCTTGTCAGCTGGAAGAGTTCAAAATTCCCCACAGCTGACCATTTTCCTACCAGAGAGACTGTTCCTCTTCCCACACAACGTTGCTGTGACCTGCAAAGGCACTGCAACCCAGACTGATTTTTATCAAGAGTGGGTTTCTGATGGCATATGCTTTGGCAGTTCTGTTTGTTTGTGCAGGAAGTTTCTGAATATGAAAAATATAAGGATTGGCACCATCTAGACCCCCATAGGAAAATCAGATTCCTGGAGAAAATAATAGCTGGGAAAGAAAAGAAAGGACTTGTGGTCCTGTTTGATATATTGTTAAGGTAGAAAACTCTTGAAAGACATACCTTCTCTGAATGATCTTTTTTTACTAGTTTTTCAATACAATGTAGAATTATTTAATAATTAATTAATGTCATGAACCACAAGCCACTAGATTCTGATTTTAAGCCTTTGCTCTGCTAAGTTTGTAGTGAGCTGCAGGTAATTTTGTAATAGGAAAGTATAAAAAGATACTGATTTCAGTTTTATCTTTGTTTTACGTGTATTCTATAAATAGTAAAATTTTGTCATAAAATTCTTACTTCATGCTTTATGGTATTTTTGTACTTTAGTTGTATTACTGTATATTTTATATTTCAGAGAATATAGTGTTTCTTAGAGCAATAGCAATGTCTTTCCCAGTAAAAGGCAGTATCATAAAGGCCCCCGAAGGTATGGCATAACTTCTGGAGATCAGCTTTGCAGCAATCAGCGCCATGTTCCCAGTCCAGAACATCTGGAATGGCCATGAGGCTCAGGATTTGCATATTGGTGAAACTGAAAATAAAGGGTTTGAGCAGATGTTAGAAAATGCAGAAAAAAAAGGCTACCTGCTTGCAGTAATGAGGGGAACAGTGTTTGTTAATACACATCGCTCTTACTTGTCTTCTTTTTCATATGGCAAACAGCTTCTTGTGTTTTTTTTTTTTTCTCTGCAACTTGCAATAATCTTTAAAATGCAAAAAAGAGTAATGGATCAAACCTTTACTTGCAAGTATTTTCCGGGGAGAAAAGTGATGACTATTCTAAGAGATTAACATTTTTTTTCTTCTCTTTCCTCCCTTTATATTTTAATAGATATTAATTATAGTTTGTCAAAACTATATCTGAAATGCCTGCTCTTCTGAAAGAATATAAAAATAAACCTTTTGTCTACAATACTCTACTACAGAAAAAAAAAAGTATTCTTTTTTATGTTCTGTGTTTAAAAACATAACATCAATGGGGTATATGTAGGCAGATTAAGATTGCTTTTTGCATCTTCTTATACTATGGAACATAATTTGATGTTGGTAAATGTATCTCTCTCAGATTGTAGTTTTTGTGATCTCACCAGTTAGTTACAAGTAAATCAAACAAGGATAAGAACTCTGATCCTGATCCCGTTGGTGACAGTGAGTGACCTATCATTTACTACAGTAGAGCAGATGGGTCACATGGTTTAATTAAATGACATTGCTGTGGGCCGTAGGATTGAACAGAAGTGTTGAAAAGAGTTTACTGCAACTTCAGTGCTACAGAATTTGCTGCTGAGAAGTAAACTGAAAAAATGTGTACTTGGGAAAAAATGTAGGATAAGAAGTCAAAATTACTCTACTCTAACTTCAAAAAAGAAATCTACTAGAAATCTGGAGATCTACTGCTGTTCTTTCCCTTTCCTGACTATCCTCTGCTCTGATATTCCTTTATATTTAACTGCATTCTTAGCTGGATGAACAAAAATAAGTTTATTTTCGTTTTCTCCTATTTCTTGGCTGATTCATATCAGTTGTAGCAACATCAGTCTCAGAGGACTAATTGCAGAAAAAAATCTATCTGTACTGGGGTCTGTTTTATAACACACGCCTTCAAAAGCTTCCTTATAATAGCAGCTTTTGTAACATCTATATAACATCCAACACTGCTTCATTTTCCCTTTCTAGGGACTTGAAAAACTGGAATTGATGATCACCTAAGCCTCCTGTGTTTATTTGTCCATCATCTTTGGGTTTGATCCTTCCAGGGGAAACTTGCCATCATATTTGTCCCAGTTTGAAAAACAATTAAAGGTTTTTTTTTTTCCTGTTTCTATCAGGCAATGTTTCTATCTCAGGAAATAAAACTCTCCCTGGTAAAGTTCTCCACACACACATTTTGAAATCTGGTAGAAATTTCAATCCCTCTCACTTAGGTAAAATTTATTCAGTCAGGAAAAGGATGTGAAAAACCTTACTATGATGACCTGAAGAGGGTTGGTTGGTTGTTAGCAAAATTAAGAAGCCTAACAAAGATGAGGGTGAGAGGGCTTGTGATTACTTTTTATAAATATATCAGAGTAGAAATGGGAGATAAAAGAAATACTTAAACTGAAGGATGGCAGACATATTGACAATTTAGTTAATGAATTCCACTAAGTATCTATCATCTCCTTAATTCAAGCAGGAAAACTACTTTTCTGTTAATTGCGGCTCCAAGCTTCTTCTCAGTTCAGCTGGGAATTGGGCTATAGCTTCAGACCAGAGTCATGACCTCTTGCTGTAAAAAAGGTCTTGCAAGGACTCATTCAAATACTACTTATTATAACATATTTTGTGTTTTATTTTGTTATTAAGTTTATGAATAAAAAGTTGTATTATTATTCCTGCATATGTGTCTTGTTCCTTTCCCCTACACATTTCTCAAAATTAAAATAAGATTCTACCCTTCTGAAAGAGGCTATGGATATATGTTATTCATTCAGAAGATTAAAATGTATGCTACAATCAAGTAGTATGAAGGTATTTTTCAAATCAAATGGAAACCATATAGAATGGTGCAGCCATGATATGCTACAAACAACAAACTCCTGCTAATCCTTGCAGAGTGCAAACTCCTAGAATGACGTTGGCTGTGAAAAGTAGTAAAAAAACCAACAGGCATTCTGTTATTTTTCTAAGTTATCCAGTTGTCACACATTTTAATGACAATGCAACTATTTGTGCATACAATTATATTCGTGATTGCATGCGGTGACAATTGATATAATTGAGATGTTAGTGGAACGTTTATTCATCAACTGATAATGTCTCAATTTAAAACCTGCACACAAACTAAATGGGACAATTACTGTCAAGAGTTGTAACGATGGGGACTAAATCTGTAACTGCTGCTACCTGTAAAAAAAACAGTAATAAAAAGCGGTCATCAGCACTGTCACTGTACATGTTGACTGCATCCTAATTTAGTATTTGCTCTGCAAATCTCCTACGGTGTGTATGGGCTTCAGTTTCAATAAGAAAGGGTGTGAACACAATTTTAGATTGCTGGCTAACAGCCAGCCATCTCTTTTTTTGGGTTCAGCTTCATCAAAGCATTGCTGTTCCTTGCATGTGTTTCAAAGTGCTACAGAAAGTGATTTACCCCTGCAGCCCAGAAATGGGTCCAGGCCTGCAGTCACTGCCTCAGAAATCATGTCACCATTATTCACCCTTGTGAGGATGTGACCAGTGATCTGTACACTAGGATTCACTATCATTTCTATTTTGGTATTTACCGGAAATTGTTGACCTGGATAAACTGGAAACAGTAACGACAGAAGTAGGTAGTCAATATGACCACAATCTGAGGGATTAGAAGAAACATGAAAGAGCATGGAAGCTACATGATATGAAGCAGAAAGAGGAAGAACTGACAGATAAGAAGGACAGAGCAGAATTAATTAATTAATTTAATGGAAAAAAGGGATGGAAGGAGAAGGAGAATTCCAGAAAGTTAGAACTAAGTTAGCACTAGAATAAAAATGAGCTGTAGTTGGAAGAAGTTGTTGATGAGTTCAGCAGGGACTGATGAAATATATTCAACTGATGAAAATAGAATCCTGAAAAAAACTGAAATCAGAGTATATGAACTACTTAAGCTTGCTTTGTGTTGAGGATGAAGGAAAAATATGGGAGGAAGTGACCTTGAACTTGAATTTTGAGGAAGAAAAGCGATCTGTTCTATATGAATGGTCAACTGAAGTCTATACTCAAACCCATTTTATGAAGAAGGCAGCCCAAACAAAGCTTGATCTGTGGAGCTCAAGCCTAAATTTGAAACAACATGAGAGAAAACAGTGTAAATTGTCTACAAACTATTGTTCCATACTGTCCTGCTTTTTTATTATTATTTGTGGAAAAAGGCAGATGGACGAAATAACGTTTCATTTATAAGAGTCAATTTTGGGTGTAGGGCCTTGTAAAAGCTATGGAAAGTCAAATGCATTGAAGGATCACTGCTTAGAGCCTGGCAAGTTGGGAAGCAGAGCAAGTATCGAGCTTCTAAATATCACCATTAAGCAGGAAATACATATGCAACTAGATCACCTAAATTTATGTACCAATTACAAGCAGGGTTTGCATGCTTAGCTGGCTTTCCTCAAAGGCTTACCCACCTCTTTTTATGCTCCCAATTACACAGACAATTGCTATTATTAGGCAAGCAGTACAGGCGTATCTGTCAGAAAATTCATCCTGCAAAACTTAGAAGGAGAAAAAGATTGTTGGGAAGTGGTAGGCTTTTTACATTCAGTCTCAGACAATAGGCTCTGCAGTTTGAAGTGTACATATCCTCTCTTATGTCATGTATCTGACATGGAATTTGGGTTCTTCTAAAAATGAAATCTTACTCCATTGAAATCCATGGGAGATACACCACTTGCTCCCTGTCTCTCCAGCAGCAAAGCAGGACCTTCAGCAACATTCTGCTGGAGAAGACACTGAAAATTGAGTAAGAAAGGTTCCATTTTTTGTGTTAGCTTTTGTTGATCTTTATGGTATAATCGAACAGGGCTATCATTTATAAACATAAAAAAATATGCTAGTCACCAAAAGTTTGGCAATATAATACAGAGATATTTATGAATAGGAATATATCTTATAACATTTTGTATAAAATGTGATTGCTTCCATTTCTGGTGAATTTGGGATGACTTCTACGAATATGGAAAAGGAAGAATTCAGGGCATTTTGGAGAAGGTGGCAGTTTGCTAAAGAAAAGTTTATCTGGTGTTTTTACATTTATTAGATTAAGTTTGCAATTATATTGGTTTATTTGAAGAGCTTCTCTTCACAGAAAGATATACAACAGTGTTTCCATCTGTTCAGAGAATCAGAGCAATTGTAATTTGGGTCAAAGATGCCGTATTCAGCTTATATTGTACTTGGTAACAAGAGGAGTGTGCTGCAATACCACTACAACAGGCTAAAGCAAAAAGCCACTATGTGTTAACTTGAAAAAAAGATACAACATATTATGAGTGCTTGAAAAGCAATAATAAAAGCTAAGAAGTGGAAATCATTTGTAGTATTTTCATATTTTGTCTTTGCTCTTTGGATAAGATCAACCAAAGCAGGACTTCTCTGAGGGATTGTGTTGGTTTCCTGGTCACTTCCAATCAAAACAAGGTATTTATTTGGTAACAATAGATAAGACAGATATCAGCTGTCTTGATCATTTTCCCTGCTTATTGTCTTCCCAACGCTAGTTTGACTTGTTCCCTTCTTCACTGCCAACAGCTCTTCAATCACTTTTCCATGTCATACATTCTTCTGTGCTATGTTTCCTGTTGTATCGTGAACTTTGCAGTGAAAATATATTACAATCCAAGAGAAGGAGAAAGCAGCCAAAGGAAGCAGCCTAGGCAATAACCCAACAAATCACGATAAAGCCAGCTGTTCTGTTTGACTTCCTCATGTAGAAAGCCATGGAGGAATAAGAAGTGAGAAGACTTAGTTGGGAATGATGAGTTTTGTGTTGTTGCTATGTGTGCCTTTCCGTTACGTCCCAAATCCTTCTCCTTATCATTCCCTGCTAAACACCTCTTCAACACTGCAGTTGTCTTCTTGCTGTAAAAAGCCCTAATCGCCAGCAGAGAAATCTCTGCCTCTCTGGTGATGTAGACCCAAATTCCCATTTTGGTGCTGACCACCCCTTGAAATGTTTTTGAACTTGTCCTTCTCCAGTCTGGGCATCGCGCAGGCTTTTCATATTTGGGAGCACACAAATGCCAGGCCTGCTTGTGAAAAGGGAAAAATCATGTCTTAGAATGTGATAATATTGCCAATGACTTGATAGTCACTTCTACCTATCCTAACTACAAACCTCCATTCCCAGGAGACATGCTTTACATTAATCATCCTATGTTACGTAGCCATCGATTATAAAGATGATGAAAGTTGTGGCCTTTGTGAGGTTGTTATTGACAAGTTTCACTGTGCCTCGGTGATGAATTGCTCTTATTTTTTGCCTCCCACGCCTGTTTCTAGGCACACAAAACAATATTTAACCTTCGGGTATGTCACAGATTCAGCTATGATTCTCTGTTAATTAGACAGTATTTATAGGAATGCCCCTTTTTATTGGGTTTGAATATCTTTGCTTAAGCATGCTTTATGCAGCAATTACTGAATTTGAGTTCTCTGCAAACTAGCTATAATTCAGTTTCTTTCCTTTCTGTGCTTACATAAAATACTATTAGCAGCTTCTTTAGGTAAACAGAAAAATGTGTAAAATGTATCATTAGCTGGGATATAAAAAAAAATGAAATGTTTCTATAGAGTAACTAGTTTTGATTATGCCTGCTTTTCCCACACATTTTTCAATCTATTTTCAGCTCTTTTCTCATAGGCACAAGGGATTCTGTACTATAATAGCTTCTTCCCTATCCTCAAAGGAAATAAAACTGATAACACCCTTTTCTATTAAGCAAGCAGTGAAGTCAGTGTGCTGACAAGATGTTAATTTTTTTAAAGTTTTCTCATTTCCTTTTTCTAATGCTACTTCGTTGTAGATAATTGGCTTTGTGTGCATGTGTTTGTAGTTTTAAACCCAGATGGCAATTGTGTTGTCACTTGTTTTCCAAGTTTAAAATATTTGTAAATTCACCCATTAATACTTCAAACATTCATTTATGTATTTTTCACATGGGATTATTATACACTTAGGTTTTATTCTTTTGAAAAGGTTATGCTGCATTAATTCTTCAAAGTAATGCCAAATCATTCAATTATGTCCTTAAATGTAGCTTTTTCTTGTTTTGGAAAAAAGCCAGTTTCCCACCCTTTGCTCTCTCCTTCACTGTCCCTGTCCACTAATTCCAGTGGTCATGAAAAGACTTTTTCTTTCCTGACTGCTTCAACATTGAGTGCTCCTCTCTTGTTAAAAAAGTCAAGCATTTCCTACTAAAAATTAAACTGACATTTTTATTATACTGCTGATTCTGCTGAGTGAGAAGACCTCAGACAAAGGGAGTTTGTATAAGGGAACTATTCACAGGAGGCACTTCGTTTCTTGGGAATGGGAAAAGCTTTACCTAGTGACAACTAAGGGCAGCAAAACAGAACAAAACTGAATGCAGTAACAGCGCCTCAGATTTCCCAAGCTGAAAGCAAAAGCGATCGGTTACAGGCTCTGGCATTGACCCTTTAAAGGTAGGAGATAATGAAGCCAAATATCAAACAATAAAAGAAGGTGGGTCAGGCTAGATGATGTGATATTTCCTCTTCACAGCTTTTAATGCTATGATCATTAAAAAAGGTACAGAAAAAGGAAGACTGAAAATGTCATAACTGCAGAAGAAGCATTAAACAGATTGTTCCCTGCTAGTAAGAACCTCAGCAAGACTCAAAACTGGGATGAAAAAAATTTATGTGTCTTTGCTAATAAGTCAAGGCTTAGAAATTACTATTTTGCCTAATTCGGTATCCAAACACAGCCCCCGCCTTGAGCTAATTTGGCTGCTCATGTAGGATTAAAAAGAAACAATTCTCCACCTGGTATATTTGGCTTTAAATAGAACTAGAGGAAATTATTTTTATTATTCATTAATTTGTTTGGCTAGCTTTAGTCCTATAGAGTTAGATGCTGTTGCAAGGAACTGAAGGATAAAATCTCACGGGGTTAAAGATGATCCTTTTGTTTGGATATTTCCCCCCCACCCCCCTTTCTTCAGCCAGTCTACCATTTACCTAGTGCTCATGACCAGGACACACGAATTACAACTCTCAGTATCTGCTACCTCCTGTCTAGAATCATAGAATCACGTCTGACAATGATGATCCCTAAGTCAAAGCATAAGCAGATTGTAATGATCCCATAGATTCTCTAGAGAGAGGATTGTCTCTTTCTCTTATTTATCTGTGCAATTTAAGTTCCACTCACTGTTAATGTCACCAAAATGAAACAAACAAAAAAAAGTATATTTTTTTTCTGTAATGTAATACTTCAGCAACATTTTAGAATAGAATCTGAAAATTTGGTTAATTTCTCAATAGACAAAGTGATGTCTTTGACTACTTTCAGAAGTTTACCAAATTAAGTTTGGATTTATTATGTATGATTTCTTTAAATATATTTGAATATACAAGATTTCTTAGATTTTCCAGAACAGATAAATATGTGGAGTCCTGTGATGGTATCCTTGAATTTGGAAGGTCTTTCTAGCCCCACGACTAGGCTTCACACACTGCAGGTCCCCACAGAAGTTTGGTGTGGAAGTTTTAGTTCATCAAACTCTGAATATGCATAAAGAACAGCCTTCACTTTCAGCTGGCATTAGTCCATATTCATAGACATGAAAGATGGGCATCTAACTGGAAATTATATCTGGTCCCATCCCCTGACAGTGCCCACTTCTTTGTTTTCCTAAAGAGGAACAACTTAATTTTAGCATAAAACAGATTTAATTTTTCTGATCGAAAAAGTTAAATGAGCAATTCATATACAGTGAGGTGACTAGCACCCATTCATTGTTTAATATGTGAAATAAGTATCACCTCATGCATATCTTGTGGGGAAAAATGAGACTATCCTGTAGGTTATGTTCCCCTTCTCAGAAGTGGGAAGGGCAAAGGGAAAGTGAATTTCCCTCTTAGAATGACGTAGCCTGAGTGAATCTGCCATAAATGACATGGACACGGACATGACCACTTTTGCTGCCAGTCACACTGGTTTTCTTTTTTTTTTTTTTAAACAAAGTCCAGCTCAGTCTTTTTGAATACTTAATATGTGACTGCCCTCAGAAGGAGATTTTGGCTGGAATTTGGGGGACATTTGCACTTGTATACTTCAGAAACCAGGCTGTATAAGCTAGATATGTGGCACCTATCTCTTCGTAAATCATTTGGCCCTTAGAATTTATGTTAACAGATCAATTTTTTATAGATCTACTTTCCTTTCTTATTAATTTTAAAGGAAATTTCTATTTATCTAACTGCAAACACATTTAGAAATTATTTTGGTAATTCAGCCATTGTGTTTTCAACAACTTATCTGCAGTGGCTGTTGCATTCTTCAATATTTCTTATTCCTTCTCTCTCTTTGCTAAGTATAAAATTGTTTTATTTCATTTTTTTCTGTCTTTAGTTGTTTTCTTTAAGACCCTTCTTGGGATGAACAGTCTTGCTCTGTTACATGCTCCCATTATTTCTAGTCAGTAAAAAAAAAAATCTCTTTACATCTTAGCACATTGAAAGATCGAATCACCCATTTTTTGAATCATAAGTTCATCTTAATTTCTTACTGATAAAAATCTTTAATCATAAAGAGACACATCCTCTTGGACATAAAGTTGTCATTCACTAACCAAGTTTCTCTCAATCTTCTTAAAAAGCAGACAAGCCAAACCAAACCAAACCAAACCTTAATGAGGCTGGGTTCACAGGGAAATGCCACCTCCCTGAGAAAATGGCAGAGCAGGCATGTTCATAATCATTTAACTACAGTAAAATTTTCGGAGGCCAGGTTAAACTACAGACATCCAAAAAATGAAAAGTCACATCTCAAACTTGTCTTTATTCACTACAAATTCTCTTCCTTGCAAAAAAACCACCCCAGGCAAAAGCCCCCCCCCCTCCCCCCAATCTATTCAGGATAGATTAAGAGTAAGAAAACTTCTATTCTTTTAATCATTGAAGCAGTATTTGCTTCTCCTCTATATCAGTCAGTGGAGTTTAAAGGTCTTGGAAGACAGCCTGCATGAATAGCAGCATAAACTATCTCCATTCAAAAGGAACTCTGTAAGAAACTGGTTTTTTAAATGATGCTATTTGTATAAATAAGTTCTAAATTTAGAGTTAAAAAATGGATTCTTAATCATTAGTGCAATAATTTCACCCAGAAAACAGGGATCTTGCATTTAGTATCACAGCAACAGCTTTTTATACTACCTCCAAAAATATATGCTGAACTGAGTGTAATTACTTTCTTAAATAAATAAAAATTATTGTTTCTGCAAAGAGATAGTAAGAATCAAAGCCAGAATAAATTTGAAGTGCTGATAAAAAATAGATTATGCTGACCATACCCAAGCAATTTTCTAAAATTATCATTAAAGATCTAATTATATGTGTGCAAAGTTTCACATTATTTAAAGTAAATCTATGTATATTCAGCATAATTCAGTTTCATTTAGCACTCACTACGCATCTATATGAAAAACCTACTTTTTTTATCCAATGAACACATCTTGACACAGTTATAAAAATAATCATAATTTCCAAGGACTGAAATTTATCACTTTTGCCAAGACTTGGCAAGTTCTGGAGAAGGGACTGATAACTATACTATGGCTGTAATACACAGAAATCGAATGACATTGGATGCAACAGTTAAGTCCCCTTAACAAAGATATATACAATATATCATTGTATACAGTTATAACATTATATATATTTTTATATATATAACATATATATACACATTATAACAAAGATAACAAATGTCAGTTGTGGGTTAATTTGGGTAGGAATTTGGGGATGGGTTTTCTTTGTTTTGGAGAAAAAATGCATTTCCTTAGTTAGTTAGAAAATAGTTTAGAAAGCAATTTTATTCAACAGGTGTAAACAGTAGCTGATCAGAATTTCTTGGAAGACAGGTGTTACACGGGCCTTTTCACTCCCTTTGAAAATTGGCATATACGCCATGGTTGGTTCTACGGTCCCTGTGAAGAAGCAGATCTATTATCCCACACCTTTCAAGACTATTTTGGGAACCTGACATGGTGTTAGTGAAGGACTGTGAGGTTAAAGCTTGTCCCTTCACCTCTGTGGTCAGTTCCTCATGACAGTTCCCCAGCTGATGGGTGTTTGTGGCGAAGCCCTGGAGGGCACCTGAGGGGGGCTCTGTTGGGTGCTGCTGGGTGCTGTGACCCAGCATTACCAGCTTCAAAGCAGCAGGGAGTAGCAAATCTTCAGGACATCAAGGATCGTTTCTTTCTCTGGATGCTCCAACACATCCATGATGCTCTGACCTTCCACAAGGCAATTGGGTCACACAGAGCAATGGGAAAGACATTGTGACGGTGTTTCCTAGAGGTCTGGCACTTATTCTATGTGTTTGCAAGGCTCCCTAAATGGAAGACTACTAAACCAAAATAACAGGAAGAGTATGAAGCAAAATACGCTTCCTTTGATACTATTTGCCAATGTCCAGACCAAAATTGTGTTAACTTCAAACCACAACTAGCATTCAAGAAGATAAAATATTTCAAAATACATATCGGAACTGAATTTTCTCTCAGTTATGCTGAAGTCTGATCTCCAGCATTAGTCTTCTGCATCTCATCCAGTGGCATCTTATAAGAATTGGCCAAAAGGATGGTAACTCAATTCTCAGTATTCTTCACGGACTTTCTCAGTCTTGTACCAGAAGTAAAAGGGTAAAATCTACCTGAACAGCTATATTTATTTGCGTAGTCAGTTGATGATCCTTCAATAGATATAATAGGACAAGAACACAGTGATCCTTGAGTCACGTAGAGGATACACTGTTGGGCTACAAACTAGCTAGGTATCACATTAAATTAACTGAGGTTTCCTATTTTCAAAATCCATTTGCCAAAAAAAAAAAAGCCTGTGAACCAGACCACATGTTAATGAGACTGTTACAAAAAACATAAAAAATCAAATAAGTGTGATCTAATATTCAATAATCTGAATAAAATACAACAAACCAGAAGTTTTCCTGAAAATATTAGAAAGAAGCAAATTCCTGTATTTCATATTGCCATGAAATCACTGATTTTCTAAGTTTTTAGAATACTGTGGTCTAGAAAGTAGTATGGGAATAAAATTCAAAAAGGAAATGATTATTGCTTGTGGGTATTATTACCAGGAAAAATATGAACATGCCATTAATTTCTAAAAATATCAAGTAGATAATATATTTAATCTGCTATAGCACAGTGTTGATAATAAATTAAGTCTATGCAGATGTTTATGGAGTGACAAGTTCCTAAAACAGTAAAAAACACATAAAGCTAAAACTCACATACAATCCATTGTGATTAATGATAAAAGAAATTACTTAGTAAACATGAAGCGTGACAGAAATGCTACTTCTTTTTTTTCTTTAGGCAAACTCAAACAAGAACCTCTCCTGTGAAAGTGGGAAATCATCAGATACACAAGATATTAAACAATACCTTCTCTGTCCATATGGAGGGCTCAGAACGAATGTTGGCAGTACACTGCCAAGGACTTGAGCATTTTCCAAGTGAAAGGGATAGTCAGAGGAACAATTTCCAGTAAGTGGCATGTGCTCATGTGCAGACCTTTAGCTCTTAATAATGCTGATTTAGCTCTCAAAACTGCAGTAGAAAAGTGCATACCTCTAGTATTCTGCCCCCCCTGCTATTTTTGTTACAGTTGAGCACCCAGTGATTCAGACCCCTTTCTCCCATTATTTTTTCTTAAATTATAATTTAAACTTGCATCCAATCATGCTTATCAAAACTTTCAGCAACTTCTGCAAAAGCAAAATAGAAAACACAGATGAAAATACTTGACCATCTGGGAACATACAGTAGAATAAGTACAATGAATGAGGCAGTAATACACAAAGAGCAAGACCTAATGAGCAAGTAAAATATGCAGAAAATCAAAGGCCTAGCGTAGAGCATTATGTTTGTCAGAAAAAGCAGCTGCTCTGGGAAAGCTGCAGCTCATGGCATCAAATCATAATGAGTCAGCATCACCAACTCCCCACACCCTATCCCATAACAGAAAGACACGCAGACTAACCGAAGATTCAAGTGTAAGATTTAAGTATGAAGCAAGAAGATGAGCAGTCAAGGGAAGTACTACTTTGCAAAAGAATATAATTATAGCATTAGAGGTTTCTGTCTGATTGCTCACCCTGATTTATGTTCCTACTGGTGAGTAGTCACACCGATGTCAATAGTACTGCCTGCCTAAGTATATGATCATCAAAGTATGGGAGGTAAATTGGGATTAAGATTCACCAAGGTTAAGATAGTTCAAGTTGTATCTCAAAAAGATAATTTCTTAACAGCTCTCCCATGAAAACTATTTTGTGTGGAAGTGGAGTGGTTTTATTCCTATTGGCCTTGTTTTGTTATCACAAGTAAAGCTCCTATAAGCCAAAAAAGATGCCTTTATTTCTGCACAATTTCATAGTTCTAGAAAGGGGTGAGAAAATAATTTACTTGGAGATTTGTCTAATTATATAAAGATTATGTATAAAGTTGAAGTCTCCTGCCCTGTTTCTGAAGCACAAATTTTTCTGACTTCAGTGGATTCACTCAAAATCATTGCTACTCACCAGGCTCCATCTTAACTGCCCCAGTGGTATAGATTGTTTTGTAGAACCGCCAGAAGAGCTCAGAAACGGTAATGGAAGCTGTATAAGACTAAGAGACGGGCTCAAAAATTATGTGATTAAAAAAGAAAGATATGCGCACAGTTTTAAAATATGCTTTTGATTTGATTTGTTTTGTTTTGGTATGGGATGTATTTTGAAGCTATTGTCTACACTCATGATATCTAAAAACCTAGGATTTGGAAACACATCATCCTACATCATCATCTGGTTACAGATATGATTAACCTGATGTCCTGGTTTTGGCTGGGATAGAGTTAATTGTCTTCCTAGTAGCTGGTACAGTGCTATGTTTTGAGTTCAATATGAGAACAATGTTGATAACACACTGATGTTCTCAGTTGTTGCTAAGTAGTGTTTATACAAAGTTAAGGATTTTTCAGCTTCTCATGCCCAGCCAGCGAGAAGACGGGAGGGGCACAAGAAGTTGGGAGGGGACACAGCCAGGACAGCTGACCCAAACTGGCCAAAGGGGTATTCCAGACCATGTGACTTGATGCCCAGTATATAAACTGGGCATAGCTGGCCTGGGCGTGGATTGCTGCTCAGGAACTAACTGGGCATCGGTTGGTGGGTGGTGAGCAATTGCACTGTGCATCGTTTGTATATTCCAATCCTTTTATCATTACTGCTGTCACTTTATTAGTGTTATCATTATCGTTATTAGTTTCTTCTTTTTATATTCTATTAAACCGTTCTTATCTCAACCCACAAGTTTTACTTCTTTTCCTGATTTTCTCCCCCATCCCGCTGGGGGAGGGGGCAGTGAGTGAGCAGCTGCGTGGTGCTTAGTTGCTGGATGGGGTTAAACCATGACATTGATTAACTTCCACCTACCCTCATGACCCCATCAGCTGATAGTTATAACCTCTGAGATCCAACAGTTCAATTGCTTACAGTAATATATGCTCATATAACTTGCTCATAATTTCTTGCAGGCTAAAATATCTAGTATAACTTAAATACTTTAAATAGTATTTGTTGGCTAACAGAATTGAGAAGACAATAATATTTAGTAGACTTAGAAGCTGGGAAGGATTTTGCATAGAAAGTGTACTGTGTATGTTCCTAGCTTTCTCTTTTTTTCTCTAATGGCATTTGAGATTTTCATGCAATGCTCCAATTTTCTAAGTTGGAGCATTAAGAAAAAATCACAGCACATACCATAAGCATGTGCCCATAAGCAGCAGGGAAATTAAGCAGTGGATTTGTAAGAGTAAAGTGAATGTGAAGATACTGCTACTATAAAACTAATTTTAGTTCCTTCTTTAGTGTGTCTTGTTACATTTAACTCAAAAGTCCAGTAAGGCACTTGTGTATATATGAAAGAATTGAAGTCAACTTTCTACTCCAAGAAGGCAGAGCAGGATCTCAAACCTGCTGTCTCCATGCTCTTTTCCTGGAGCAAAGGCAAGTTAGGGAACTAGAAAAAGTTCAAATGCTCATGCTGTCCTGACAGTTCATGGGAAGTGGCACTCACTATTCCCTCTCAGCAGATCAAATCCCAACTCATCTCTGCTGAGAATAACAGTGATAAAATCAGTTGAGCCCTACATTTAAGTGGTTTAGGATTTCCTTACACATAGATTTTTAATTTCCCAAACTAGAATGACTTTTAGGTGAAACAACATAGAGCAATCCTTGTGAAAAAGAGTAGTAAAACAAAATGGAGAGCAGTCTCCATCCCAGTGAAAAAGACATTTCCTTTGGGAAAGACAAATCTGATTCTACCCAGTCAAAATACTTCCTCTTATAAAACAGTATGTAGCACTGATATTACAGGGTCTAATTTAACTGACATACATTCAGCTGGCAAAATGATAATAACTGCACACACAGTCAGACTTGCTTTGCAGGCTTTCAGAGAAGATTGCAGTTTTATCCTCCATAGCCTTGCAGTTCTAAAAAGAAGTATTGGTATGTCATGAACCGCTTCAGAAAATCTTCTTTGGAATAGTGCTGTGAGCATTTATTGCAAAATTTAGGTTATGTATACTTTCTTTTTAGCAGCAATTAATGGTATGCACTCTTCTATTAGCATTCAGCTTCTATTCATTCACCGAAATTAATGAAAGGACTTTTCTGTAATTAAATTAAGATGCATTACTACTACTACTTCAGAGCTGAGTACCAGGATGTTCTCACTTTTTCCCTGATTGGCATATTCCTTAATACATATGTGCATACATACAGAAATGGCAGGACAAAAGGAATGATTGCACTGCTTCTCAGGAGAGCATATATTCTGTAACAGAAAATGGCTTGTACAAGATGTCTCTAAGCTTGCTGAATTTTTCTGATAATTTGTTCAAAACCAAGTAAGAAACTGGAAGAAAGTGGTAAACTGGAAGAAACTTGCTAAATATATAGACTATTCTACTGATCTATTTCCTATAAACAAGTTTCATATAAATTCAGGTATTGTGCCAGTGAATTAAGCCAGTTTCAGCAGTGTTTCTGAACTCAGAGTGCAGTGTTGCATGAACACATCTGTGCTACTCCCAGCCTCACAATGGCTTCTGTGCTGCCAGCTCAAACATCTCTGAACCATACTTACCCGCTTTCCCAACTGCAGGGGTAGCACAGCAGGCTCCTCTGACCCCTTTCCTGGTCTCTACACATAGCCCAAGTTAACCACAGGTGATGATATTTGGAAACTGAAAGTCTTATATAAATATAATTTATAGTCTTAAATAATACCATCATATTTTTAAAAAAAGGTAGACATATTCTCCATGGTACTCACTGAAGCTCCTTTATAGTCCTATATAGACTCTCTCCTATACAGAGGAAGGGACTCTAAGAGAGAGGTCCAGAACGTGCAATGAATTGCCCTCTGGAGATGCCTTTCTCTCTCCTAACTACAGAGGTAGCCTTGAAGATTAGCTTAGTTTTTGGTGGCTAAAGGTAGGTGAGAGGAAAGCCACCTATGAGTAATTTTTAACCTCTCCAGGATCACAACTTTTGGTCAATTATAGTATTACAAGTAGGATCATGACTCTGAAGGATCATGACTGCTGAAGAAATACAGAAAGAAAATGCAGAAGAAGATAAGAGTCAAAGGTGCAGATTATTAGTGATAAAAAAAGAGAAAAAATACAGAAATTAAAATACATTGCCATATCTGTATTTAAACCTAAAATTTTAGGTGGCTTCGCATGGAAGTTTAGCCTGTCTTTTAAATCAGTTAAATACTTCATGGTCAGAAGCACATCTCTAACTTCACTCACTGCCTTTAAAGAAAACTCAGGGATTTCAAAATGCAAATATTTAAAGCTGGCTTTCCCAGACATATTAATGCACAGCCAATCAGTAGCTGAGGATTTGACTCTAACAGGGAACAATGACCATTTTGGCATATCTATGCTTCAGAAAGAAAAGCTAGCTTTCCAGAACTCAGAAAGAGACATAAACACAAGAATAAATTGTAAGATTAAGATATTGTGGAATAAATATATTCCCGTCTCTGGACTGTAAGTCTAGGATGAATCCAAGTCAAAATTGTTCTATCGAAGAATTGTAGGCTACTCATCTAAAAGGAATTACACATGTGACTATGAAATTACACATTATAATTAGAAAAATAATCTTTTTCAACTTGTTACAATTTAGATAAAATTTTTGCATGAAAAGACTTTTCTTTGGGTTGGAGGCGGTCATAAAAAGTTAATAGGGAATGGCAGCCTACCACCAACAGATTTGCAGCCATTAACAAAATAATTATCTGGGAAATTCTAATGCTCTTGTCAACTTACTCCTGCTTCAGAAAAGCTTCAGTCTAAACAGGAAGTAATAAAGTTTAAAGGTTTGTTCTCTTCCATTATCCATACCAGGGAAGACTTACCACAAGCATTAGGGCTTTCACTGAAGTGATATCTACAATTTGATAATGGCTCAAGGAGCATTAGGAATTATGAATGCCTAATTCAACTTGAACAAATCGGATTTTTAAGGACTTCAGCAAAGCTTTTTTAGTTCTACAGAAACCTATGTAAGGGTTTGCTTTGTAAAATAAGATGTAAAAACTAGATTAGATTGAGTTATCATGTTAGGACATAGTTGCTTTCAAGGATACAGGAGCAAACATGATAAAAGTCTCTGCCACGAAGACTTAAAAATCTTAAATATGAAGACTGACAAAGGACTGGTAAAGTAAAGATCTTTTTGAGTAAATAGTCTGTCAAAAATGACTATCTATTGGAAAGTGATAGGTATTTACTTTCGTCCGAAGCGTAATTCCCTGAACTAACACATTCTTCTACTCCCTTGGACATTAACTTATTTTATGCCTTTGCCACAGACTTGAATACCTTCTAACAACAAATGGAGACAAAGTGGTGAAGTAGTGTGGGAAAGCTATATTATCACTCACTGCACTATATCTATTATGTGAAAGGAGAGAGATCTTTGGTTTCCCAAACTGGATACTAAGCACTTTCTATAAAACATTAAATTTGCTGAAGGTTTCCAGTATTCGTACCTCTCTGTATTTCTAAAGGCTCCTGAGCGTTGCTTTTTAACACCCTAAAATGAAATATAAAGCCTATCAAGGGGTTTAGTTGCCACTTTGGACAATGCCAAGCTGAGTGTTCAGACACCACTAACACTTCCCAGCCCTCACGCAACTGCAGCCCAGTTATGTCCAAGCTCGTGGTGCTCACGTGCCAGGTCCCTCAAGCCCTGACCCTGCCAAGGTGCTCGGAGCGCAGACTCTCTCACAAGAGGCAGCGGTCTCACCCTGCAGAGAGCACCAGTATGTTTTTTGAGAACATGCTTGCCAGAGCAGACGTCATGTGCATGGGGGGGAAAAAAAAAAAAAGGCAGGAAGCAAGACTTTGCAAAACCACAGTAAATGAAATTCTCTCTTGGGAGACAGACAACCCCACTTCATCTGATCTATAAAGAGTATTAGATTTGAGACTGCCTCCCAGGAGGTCCCCATTAACCAGAAAGTACTTGTTATTTGGCAAGACAACTTCATTTTCCCCTTTTGGAACTATGCAGTTTGCTTTTAAATATTTATTCAGCCAAATAGCAAGCAATTGACTACACAGACCAATGTTAGTCCACTCTTCTGTGAAGAAAGGGGGTCAGGTTTAAGTTCCTCCTCCATTAGCTATTTAATCAATTATCCAAATTGGCAAAGTTTCAAGAGGAGAAAGTCACTAACTTCATTCCAAAATAACCATTCTGTCAGTAGTTAGGGCACATTTCTGACCTGAAAGTGCCTGTGAGTGAAATTTTTTCTCCAACTCAGAAGTGTGCGTATGTTTTTAAAAGGTCATTCACCTAAATGGTAAGTGCTCTAATTACCGGATACTTGGGCATCAATTAGCAGCACATTCTAATTATTTTGGAGAAAAGGCAGGTCTAGCTTATATGCTTACTTTCAGGGGGCAGTAGACACTTTTTCAGTGCTGAAAGTAGATGCCTTCAAGGTGTAGGTTGTACATGTATTACTGTCTCACCACATTTCCTTGAAGGAGTCCCTGCTTCTGCTTGCTGATTTCTCTGGATCCCACTCTAACTCATCTATCTCCTATGCTTTGCACGGGAAGCCTAACTCAGGGTAGAGAACAAGTCTTTATAAACAAAGTACCTGTCAGTCAGACATCGCAATGCTTCACAGTTGCATCCAAAAAGAAGTTTGGGTACTAAAAGGCAGATTCATTACTTCACTTTTGGTGTCTTGCCTCTACCTCAGATGAAGCATCCATATTTAAGTGTTTATGAGCTGGACACCATCCCCGAGGAAGGTAAGTGGTACACAAAGGGTAGTGGGCAACCTGCACACAGAGCAGAGACCTATGTAAAGTCATGACACTGAAGAGGCAGTTTGGTAAGGAGGGGAATACTAATCACAAAGTCTGTTTTAAATATCGCCCAGCCAGAAGTTAAGCACCTGCTTCGGATTTGAAGGATGTGCATCTACCCATCCAGGCTTCAGATCATGTTAACAAAGCAAACATCATTTTTTTTAAACTATATTTTTTTTAGAAACTGGATGGAAGACAAAAAGAAATGGAATAAAGCTTTTATTTTAAAATAAAAAAGAAAGATATGCTGGTGCTCCCCTAATGACACTGTGATTAGATTTGTTGTCCAAAATGTTGGTAGTCTGGGTTCAGTTCTGCTGATTCCCTGCTCTGGCTGTGGAACTGCAACCTGCTACTACCAGATACTGTTCTGAGATAAAACATTGGCCACACCTGTAGGAACCATGTCATTACATGGTCGGAATGGGGGAATTAAATATTTATTTGCCCACACAGAAGAGGCGAATGACTCTTTAGCCTGGTGCCTGACAGAGCTGCCCAAGGAATGGGTACCTGGTTGCAGTACTTAGTCCATGAGCTGGCATACTGAAAGATTTATACAGTCCTTGAACCTGTTCAGTCATCAGAAGACTTAAGGTTCTTCTGTGGACACACATAAATAAAAATTTTAACACTAAAAACTGAGTTGGGAATGGGCAAGGCAGTCATGGAGTTTGCTGATCAGAGCCCAGGAGACTGCCATTTGACTGGGAGTAGTGTGGATTTGCAGTGAATCCCAATTACCGTACATTGGTTTGGTTTACAAAGTGTGCGTGAATTAGATTTCTGCTGAAGCAAAGTAAATTGGAAGCTCTGCTTACGGTCTGTACCAAATGTACTATAACCTGCAGTGGGGACAAAAGGATCTGAACTAATTAGTCCTTTGAACAGCCTCAAACTACATGCAGGGTAATAACATTTGGTCCAAGACAGCAAGCTAAATCCAGTCCATGGTAAAACACATTGATCACATACCTTAAATATACAGACCTCAGCTTTGATCTTCAGCTCCTATAGTGCTGAATTGCTTGCTAATACAGACAAATACATCCAAGTCACATTGCTGCTGCCTAAAACCCTTAATGTATTTAGCTGTAAGTCTCTGTGTGGATTTTGCCCTCAATCATCACAGATGACTGTTAGTGAAAACTTCAAATTCCCTCTTTTTTTCCTGGGTCAAAAAAAAACCCTTTTCAATAATTAAGTAAGAAGTGACAATCTGGGAAACGATGCAAAGGAAAAGATGGAAATTAAGAACTAAAATAAAACAAATCTGAGGAATAAAAGAAACAAAGGCAGGAAGAAAGTGTCACACAAGTTAAGGAAAGATTGGTAATGATTAAAAGAGAACAGACTAGAAAGGAAAACAGGTGGTAATGAAGCAGGAGGAAATATATTCTGAAGCAATACTTTGTAGAAAGCTTAAAAAATATACATATCAGTAGACAGCGTAGTTTACTATCTAGACTGATCAGTGACTATTCTCTCAAGTCTATACCAGCCTTTTCTCACTGCTGCTGAAATAGCCTGTAATTATCACATATTACCTTCCCTTCATGGCATCAAAATCGTTCTCCGCATTTTGGGGAAAATCTGTGCTAAACCAATTTTGTACTGTAGGAGGAGGCATGGCTGGAGCTGGGGACTGGGAACCTAGTGCCTCGGCTTCCATTTCTAGCTGTGCGTCTCTGACCTTCAGAGAAACATAATTCTGGAGTCATTTTTTCTGCTTACCTGAAAACTACAGATAATCCATAACCATTACATAGCATTAAGCACTTACAAAAATAGGGCACAAACATCAAAATTACTTATTCTATAACAACCCAGTGAAAGGAACAAATATTATCTGCATAGTAATGCGAGCAAAAAGGATTACAAATAAGGCCAATCCAACAAAGTTCAAGAAAAGAGATAAATTCATTAATCCACCACAGGAAAGTGCTCTGATAGGGGGAAAAAAAACAAAAAGCTGACTTTCAGGAAGGAGGATTTTAACCAGGTAGGGTGCCTGAGGAGCTCAATTGCTATTGTGGACCAGGAGGAACAGGCGTATATGTGTATGTGTGTATATATATATATATATTCCTATATAAGTGTATATATATACTTAAAAAATTATATGGTTAAGACACAGTGATTCTGTTGAGTAGATTAGACTATTGTCTTTATATACCTTTACACAGAAAGCTGCAGGTTTTCCAACATCCAATGGGATATCATATTCTTTCCTGTAGACCTAGAGCTGCATGAATTTTTTTCAGAGGAGAATGAAAGAAAATTTAATGTTTTTACATCAAAACATCTCTCGGAATTGTGCAAATTTCAAGAAAAAATTTGTTTTGAAAAAGTGAAAAAGGTATATTTTTCAGATTTCCATTCTGAAATAGCTTTCCACTGCAGTGTTTTTTTCATCATACAAAATAAGAGATTATTTTGGTTTTATGATAATCAATCTCCTAAATTTATCTACAATGAGATTGCCCTACAAACAGAATTATGGACTGAAAAAAAAACCCTTCTTAATCTGTAGAAATGTTCAACTTACGTTTTTGTTCTTTTCAGAATAGAAAAGTGGCAAAACTGTAAAATTTCCCATAAACAAAATGATATTTTCATATGGCTGAGTGCTTCATTACTAACTATGTAACAGACTCATAACATTTTTGTTCCCTGTATATCTTAGGTGTTAAGGAAAACAGAATTTGTTCCTCAGCAATGAACACTGCATAATATGGTGGCAAAATCATTATTTGAGAAAGTGAGTTGTCTCCCCAGCTAGTCTGTTTTGCCTCATAACAAGATTGAGAGGAAAGTGGTGATGTGAAAGCTAATTAAATTTGGGCTTATTTGAAAGTGTCAAGATGATGTGGGATGAAGAAACCTATTTTAACAACAGGTAGTCTCCCAGTTTCAAGTTGTACTTCTGACTGGCATTTGTCTCCACATTTTGTAATCACTTCTTACAAATGTGAAAAAAATGTGACTGCTGGTATCTTCTTTGGTTACCCTCTGATGTAGTTTTTGGGTTTTTGTCAACTACTTCTTTCCTTTAACTGAATTGAGTTGACTCATTCATACTGTAGTTTATATGTACTCACACATACCAACAATTTTCCTGTTTATTTCATTGATTGCATGAAATTAAATTACTCACAAGCTCATGCTGGATATTATCAACTGTGTAAAAATTCCCAGCCCAGAGTTTCATAGCAGTGCTGCTGTTTTGCTCCAATGTGCAGTCAGTTTGGAATTCCTTCCCATTGACTATTGGTGCCACTTGTCATGCAAGGCTTAAACTTCTCATGTCTGGAAAGATCTAAAAACCAGACGTAATTATTGTTGTTTATGGGTTTTTTTAATTATGATTGCTTTAACAATATGGATGCTCTCAGCTGCTTGCACTTGCCTACCCTAGGGTAACTGTGGAAAGAAGGCTCTTCATCTCAGTGGGGCTTTAAGGAAACACACTTTATCTAGCTATGTGCATTCTAGCTGGCAAAATATTTTAAATCTTGTTATTGCTTTCTCCTTAAATACTCTTTAGTTAGACTCTCAGATAGTATCAGCTTGCTGCAAGTGGGCATGCGGGCCAGTGCTGGAGGTCCAGCAGGTCAGGAAGGCACGTACAGAGCATCCAGGCTCGGCGAGGCCAAGTAGTGGGGAATTTCAGCTGTGTCCCCCAGGAACCTTTGCTGCGGAGGGAGCTGGTCGTTCCTTCGCTCCCCACGCACGCTGCGCAGCAAGGGTGGCCGGTAAGGAGCTGTAGGGGAGGCACGGAGACCATCCGGGAAATGAAGTTTGCTTCCCTCCCTGAGCACCTCCCTTGCAACTCTAATATCAGTGCTAATACTTAATGTAGGACATCAGCTGTCTCTCAGTGTAGCTGGTTGAGGGAAGTGTTGTTTGGGGCAAGCATTCTCGCTTAAAATTCTCCTAATTATTGCAAGTTCTAGAATTAGCACGTTTGTTATGCTCCAAAATGGCATTTGTTGGGTATTATTGCATTTTCTTTCTCCATTCAGCTGAACAGTGCTGCTTAAAACCTCTTTTTTAAGTCTGGTAGTTGCAAGAAACTAATTAGCATTTGTGTCAGAGAAAGCTTACTTCGTTATACTTAAACATTGGCCTTTAAACCATGGGTATTTAGAACTGCCGAATGATAGTCTTAAGCAGTTAGTTTGTGAAAATCTTGTATTGCCAGCTTAAATAAATAGTAAAATTGGTATAGCCTAGGTTGATAGCCTTGGCTGTTTAGCTGATAAATTTTATTCCAAACATAACAATACAGGCAACAATAATAACTTGATTGCTTTCTAAGTGTAGTTGGACATCCTCCCATTCCATTTAAACGCAGTATTCAGCAGTAGTGACCATAAAATATTTCACATTTCAAATTCTTACTTTCAAATGTTTATGATTTTCTGTTTTGCAAAATAAATTAGGGATCTTCTGTTATTGACCCATACTAATGCCACTTCTAATTTCAAAGCATGAATTAATTCTACTGAAAAATAATTTTGACGGAGAATTCCAAATCAAGTTCTGCCATCAGTTCTACCCTCTCCCTCAAAGGCAAGATTTCCACTGCTTTGCCAAAGAATAGCAAGGACTCAATTCTCATAAAGTCAGAGTACTTATCATGAGTAACTTGATGTACACAATCAACCACTTTGTTGGAATACACACATTCATAAAGCTCTGCATCTACACAAACTCTTTCAGGATTGATGCCTTCATTCAGCATAACCTTAATTTTAAGGAAGGTCTGTCTTCTTTAGTTTAAGCCACTGAAGAAACTTCACTGAAATCCTTTTCTGTTGGAATATGCAGTTCCACTGAAATCACAATGCTCCACGAAATTGAACTTATTTTGCTGAAGTCTTGGTTTGAAAGAAAAACCTCAAAAAAAAAAAAAAAATTTGAACTGTTTCTGTTTCATTTCGGTCTATCCAAAACAATTTGGGGAAGAAACTTTGTTTTTTGAGGACTTCTAAATTTATGTCTTTCATTTCAAAAGGAGACATTTTTAATTTCAAAAACCTCTGAAATGGCACCCTGGTAAGTAGAAGAAACTGGTTTTGTTGCTTTATGAGGCTGCTTCACCCCATGGTGCCTGGCATGGTCTACTTGCCACCTGCATCCATCTGTCCTTGGTTAGTAATCTGCTGTGGGTACTGCTGTTGGTACCTGACTTCCTAAGATGTGGTGACTCATCTGAAGAAAGTCTTTGAATATACAGGGAGTTAATGCTATTTAATTATTTAGAAGCTATTTTAAAATATTTTGAACTCCTACCCAGTGTCTTCATCTGGGGTGAAAAAAATGGGTGAAAAAAAGCTGCAGGAGGAACTGTGGGGAAATGTAAAGACAAAGATGTAAACAAGATGCTTACTGATTATCATAAATACAGGCAGATTTCATTCAAAGTAGTTGAAATCTCCAACTTGAATAGTAGTTCAAATCAGTAAGAAAGACACCATGTATTATATGACTATTTAATTTTGGACTAGATTTATGCTTTTTAGTGATTTTCTTAAAGAATGTTTAAGCATCTCTCACTCTTAACCATTAAAGCACACTAATCAACAGTCATATATAAGGATTATACAAAATTTGATACCTTTTTTTGCTAATCACAAAGAAGCCTACATCCATCATTTGTTCAGATTTTTAATTTGGCCATTTTAATATGATAAATGATGATTAATGTTTTAATGTTAGCTAGATGCTTTGGGATGGAGGTTGCTATCTAAAGTGCAGAAAATATTTTCTAGGATTGTTTTATTAGGTAAATAAAACAACAATAAAGGTGCTAGATAAATACAAAATCTAAAATACACATTCCATATTTAAAAAAATCCACACTAATTTCTGAAGTGAAAAAAATAATTTTGAAGGAAATGTAACTTTTATGTCATTGTGTCCTTTGAACTTTAGACTTTATAGATATCTGCCTCTCACCTCCATTCTAACACTGGAATGGGAAAACAGGCTTTCCTACGGTTTCAGTTCTGACACACTTTCTCAGTTTGAAACTCCTGTAGTTGCTGTCCTGGATAAACTAAAAGGAAGAAGACATCTGCAGAAAAGACAAGAGATCTTTGAACAGCTGGATTATCACATAAATATTCATTTTCAGTGTTCAACTGGCAGCTTCCCTTAGTTCAGTGGCTTTCCTTACCTAGTAGGCTTAGGTTGTAGTAGAAAACAGTTACAATAGTTTTAAGTTGATTTTTTTTTCCAAAGGAGTAGTAGGCTTAATTTATACAAAATAAGCCATTATACATAAAAATCCATTATAATGGTAGATTTTTATTAGTTATTTATTTCATTTGTTTTCTGACATTTTCTGCTGCTGAGTGGCAGACATTAAGGGGAAAAAAAACCAATGCCCCAAACATTAGTATTGGAATGTTTTAATTTAGTCAGGTATAGGAGTACACGGTTATATTACTGTCTACTGTCAGATCAAAAATGTAGCATTAGGTGTAATGAAATATGAACAAGTATGAGGCTGTTTGCTTATGGTTTATATGTGTATTCCAGAACCAAATATATGACAACATGGAATTAACGGTCTCTCTCTACAAAATTAAAAAAAAAAAAAAAGAAAAACGTGTGAAAGTTCTTTTTAAAAC
Source organism: Haliaeetus leucocephalus (assembly GCF_000737465.1). Lineage (NCBI taxonomy): Eukaryota > Metazoa > Chordata > Aves > Accipitriformes > Accipitridae > Haliaeetus > Haliaeetus leucocephalus. The sequence goes on along the minus strand of NW_010972820.1, from coordinate 1,700,434 downwards.
AAAAGAAAAATATTTATGTGTTATTAATTCATTTCACTCTGCTCCAATCTGTGAAATACAAACATGTATTTCCAGTAAGATATCCTTGAAGGACTAAATGTCTCAGGGGACTGGTAATCACGTTTTTTGGAGCCTTTCACCTCTAGTTCACTGATTCAAATACAACCAACATGCAGTAGTGACGGAAAATCATTGCCATTTGAAAGCTGGTTTGTGGCCTGTATGAAATGAACTGGTTATTTCACTCCATTTCTTAGAGGATCTTGAAAACGCACTCAGCACTTTCAGAAGCACCAGCGCTGAGAACCCCAGGCTCCTCGCAGGATCTGGCCAGGTCCCTGCAGAGCCACAACCAGGGCTGGTTTCTTTGGGCATGGCAGAGGCCCGGGCTAACAAATAAAATCTCCTTCCAGGCAAATTTCCTCAGTACGCTGACCACTTGGAGCAGAGAAGTCCTTAGTCACCTGGAAGGTCTTGGTGGGCAAACATTTTCTCCATGCCGGGTACCCAGCCAAGCCAGGCTGCAACGGCAGCTCAGTGTGGGCTCACGGCATGGCACTGCTGCTTGCTATGCCCTACAAATGCTGGGTGAAAACCGAGTTTCGCTTTCCATTTCTGCCAATCTGGTACTTTTCATTAGCGTTAAATATACTTAATTTAGGAGGAAAAAAACAACAGAAAGACACCACAGAAATGACAGGGGAAAGTGCACTAGTTTCTTTTATTACACAGAAGTACATACCTAGTTAGGAACAGTTAATAAATTGCCCTTTGCCAAGATCATACCAACCATATTCTAGAAAACCTATCTGACAATAGTTTTTCTCATTATCTGCAAATTATCTCAGTTCTATGTTTCCCAGTGAAGGCTTTAAAGTGTCTCCTTTATTATTTCATTTCCTTTACGTCAGGGACTTTTCTTCACAAAGGTATATCTCTTTTTAAGAAAATATACTCATCATTTTTTCTGAACATTTAATATGTTGCATTAGGAGCTTCCTCAGAGGAGAGAAAGAAAAGTCTGTCTTCATTAACCACTAAATATTAAGTGGGGAAATTAAAACATTCGGATGTCATGTCAGCTATATACATTGTCTTCTATGATGTCACATTTGATTTTCTTTTCTTATGAATTTGACAGCATCATATTAAAAATTTGATTGCACAATGACAGTACAGGCTTTGAATTATTCAGCTTATGAGTGCACTCTTACAGGAAGACTATTTTGTATTTCTTGCCATTTCTGAAAAACTGACATTTAAAAAAATGTAAAAGGAAAGGGAAAATTATTGCTAATAACTAATTAATAACTCAAGCTTGGCAGAGGTAACCTCGTTTTAATAGAATATCACACAAATTAAAAGCAGATTAAATATAACATGCAACGTATTTCAAAAGTCACTTGAAACATAATTCTCAGGGTGACATTTTAGCCCCAGTGAAATCGATGGCAAGACTCCAGTTTCGGTGGAGCCAGGACTTCCTCCTAACCAAAGAAAGCCCGTACATTTCCAATCTGGTTTTAGTAACTATCTGTCAGAATTCTTGTGATACTTAATTAAATTGGCTTTACCCATCCCTTCTCTTAGAATACGGTCCAGCTATTAATGCTTACTGAAGTCAATGGGGCTTTTTCCACTTGACTCCCACAAGGGAGTCAGACCCTTAAAGTTGGAACCTCTTAGGTAATTTTTGCAATAGTCTTTCAGGGTTTATACTGTGTATTTTCCTATGATGACTAGGTTCTGCCAGCTTTCTTTTTTGTTCCCTTTTACCTCTGTCTAGTGTTAAATAAGTGGAATCTGTTGGTTCATTTGTATCAAATAACTTCAGCTGTAAACCTTTTCAGAGCAACCAAATTTGTATTTTCTTCATTAAAATTTAAGGTTATTTTTAATCAGTAATGATATTTTTAAATCTTTGAAGTTGGAAACATTTGCTCTCCAGCTTGATTAAATTCAGCTAGTCCTTTCACATATCAGAACCATAAAACAAATAATGCCATTTTAAGAAACATGCTATTCGCACCACCTAAAATGAAATTTTAGTGGTATCAGATATGAAAATGTCATTCAAAATCAAACCCTTTTTCCAGTAAATATGACTATTATTAAACTAGTTGGTCCCAATAAAACTGCCCCTAGCTATACATACTTTATTCTTTCTCACAAGAATTATCTCAGCTGAGCTGTCTGGGCAGGTAAGAACTATAGGCTTGAGTACAGCTCAGAAGGGTAAAGCGTAGAATATTCCATAGGAGACATGAAATAAATCCTTCCAGGTACAGCAATGGGGAAAAATACAAATGATCTTTTCACATCCTGGTTCCTCAAAAATGGTTAGCAGAGATGTCTTTGATTCTGCTCGCAGCAGTGCCTGGGAAGAACCTCATACCGATTTAGCTGGGATCAGATTCACGACCACAGTTATACCAAGAAATGTGCTCGTATTCCCTCAGAAATATCTGAGGTTTACTGAAGAGTTTAGTTTGTCATTAAAAATATATATTTTGCTGTTCTTCATCTCTCTTCCAACATCTTTCTCTTCCAGTTTGAAGATGACAAGAGTGCCTGTTTTCATTATAAGCAATGGAAATTAGTTATGGATCACTTACTTAAATTATTTTAGTTTACCTTTTTAACCTGAATCTAGTCTGTTTCAACACATGAATCATCCGGGGACAGCATTTTTTTATTCTTAAACAAACAGTTACACACTTGTGTTGCTTTCCTACTGATAAGCCAAACTTATTTCCAAATGTACAGTTGGAACCAAGATATCACAATTCAATAACATTTCATCCTGCAGTATCAGTCTGCAAACATTCTGCCGGAAATAAAAACGCGGGAGCTTCCAGGACAAAATCCTCCTGCCCTTATCATTTACTGCTCAACCTCTACTCAAGCAAACTCCAGTTGAAGACCACAAATTGTACCTATACAAGTGCAGAGTAAAAACTGCAGAATAATATAGCCCTCTACCAAGTTCATGTGTTTTTAACATCCATCCTCATCAAAGGCTTCATGGTTTAAACACTGTTTGCAAAAGCACTACTGACTAAGCTGAAATCAAAATCAGAGTGTTTCCCTTACAACTATTTGTGGTTTGACTGAGAACAGGTTGACCATTACAGGTGACAGAGAAAGTTATTTCCATAATAACCTTTAAATCTTATTGTTTCAGATTGCCACCCGCCGTGGCAGTTAAGATGTGATGAAACCTTTCTGATGAGTCTCATACAGATTCCTCTCTGTATTGCAAGAAGAAAAGTCATCCACCTGTAAATTGTACAGAAAAACTAAATCTGCAGAATTACAAGCTTTCCCTTCCCACAAACGTTGTGCGTTACTTGTATGTCGAACCACTTGAATCCCTTTACCCAGTGTGAAGCAGGACTAAGAAGTCCTCCCTCTGTGAGTGAGAAAGAATACTATGAAAAAGTATAAGTGAAGCACAGGAAAAAAACCAACGCGAAACCAAGCAAAAGCTCCAACAAAATTTAACAAAAAGCAGGAATTGTGGAAAAAAAAATGACATTTTCCTCCAGCCTCTTTCAGTCTTAAGTGTTATCACAGCACCAGCTTCTGGAGAAGGGAGTGAAGCTTTGGTGTGAATCTTATATTCGTACTTGTTGGCTATTTGGCAAAGAGGCAAGAGGTTGCGCTTTTTTTTTTTTTTTTTTTAAAGGCAGTTTCCAGGTCTTTAACATTACTCTGAGCCAGAGATGCTAAATAAAAGAAGGAGGAAGCGCTGCTGCCATAACAACCCTTCGACAGGGAACTATTGGGATACAGATAGTTACTACACTACCTACAACCAACCGTGTGCATCATGACACATAAAAACCAGAAAAGGCTTCTCAGCCTCAGCATCCCATCATTTGCACTCTCGGCTCGGGGCGGCGAAAGCCAAATAAGCACAGACTTCTCCCCCCCCCCCCACATACCCCCCCCCCGCGCTTTATTTATTTGGGGGGCAGGGGGACAGTGTCAGAAAAGTCCAATTCAGCGCTGAGTCCTGCACGAAGCCGCCCCCGTCCCCCGCGGGAAGGGCCGCGCTCCAGCGCACCCGGCGGTCCCGGGGGGGACACACGGGGACCCTCCCCCCGCCTCCCGGGGGGTGACTTCGGGGAAGCAGCCAACTCCGCTGAGCCGGGTCCACCCCACCTTCACTCGGTCCCTTGCAAAAGTTGAGGTGCTGCCCCCTCCCC